>NW_012135969.1:6405346-6535522 GCF_000956105.1 Propithecus coquereli
TAGTCCCAGCTACTCAGGAGGCTGAGGCAGAAGGATTGCTTGAGTCCAGGAGTTTGAGGTTGCTGTGAGCTAGGCTAATGCAATGGCACTCTAGCCCAGGTAACAGAGTGAGACTCTGTCTCAAAAAAAAAAAAAAGCAGAAAGATTCTTTCTCCAGCCCTGTACCTCACCGTACTACATGAGATAAAAGACATGAATGCACACAGCGCTTAGTAAGTTAAAAAGCTCCATACCCATGTAAGAAGGCTTTCTCCCTAGGCCACAGCTGGGACTTGAATCCATCCCACTGTGTTGAAGTTCTGTGCACATTCCAGTCTGCCACAGCTGCTGAACCATAAAGCAAGTTCTGTCTTGGGCCAGGGCAGGGCCAGTGCAGGGCCAACCTAAAGCAGCAGGTGAGATTTGGTGGGCTGTGTTAATCTGCTGGAGGGGGGTAGTGTAACCGGGAAATTAAGGCAGATCCTAATGCTTCCTAGGCTCAGGGTGTAGCTGCAGAAATAGCACTGGGTTTCCTTCCTCTTGCATATTAAAGTGTCTCATAATGCTCTTCCCACGAACTAGATTATGATATGGAGCTGGAAATTAGCATTCTGTTCCAACACACTGTGGCACCTTCACTTTGGGAGTTGAAATGATGGTTTTTAATAAGCTGGCCCCAGGCACCTGTCACCAGTAATGGAAATTCTGCCCAGGAAGATAGATCACTTCTTGTTAAAAGACTATGGGGCAATAAATTTCTTGAGTCATAACTCAGCTTCCAAATCAGGACTCAGGAGAATCTCTTCCACCTCTGGCACTAACCCTTGGGCCCCCGGGCCCTGCTGACCCCGATCATTAAGCTCAGTCACTGATCCCCAGCACACTGTGCTTGCATTTAGGGGATGTGGTGAGAACCACATGGGTGCCACTTGCAGGTCTGACTGTGTCCCAGGACTGGATCAGTGGAAGGAGGCTGCAGGCAAGACCAGAGCCATGAGTCTTGATGCTCTGCTGTCAGCAGATTGAAATCTCTGCTGTCCCAAGGATCCAGGTCATTAAAACTTCTAAATAAGGCCGGGCGCGGTGGCTCACGCCTGTAATCCTAGCACTCTGGGAGGCCGAGGCGGGCGGATTGCTTGAGCTCAGGAGTTTGAAACCAGCCTGAGCAAGAGTGAGACCCCGTCTCTACTAAAAAATAGAAAGAAATTAATCGGACAACTAAAACTATATATAAAAAAAAAAATTAGCTGGGCATGGTGGCACATGCCTGTAGTCCCAGCTACTCAGGAGGCTGAGACAGAAGGATTGCTTGAGCCCAGGAGTTTGAGGTTGCTGTGAGCTAGGCTGATGCCACGGCACTCTAGCCCAGACAAAAGAGTGAGACTCTGTCTCAAAAAAAAAACAAAAAAAAAAACTTCTAAATAAGCTCATTATAGAAATTCAAGCACATGTAATCATATTCTTTAATCTGTTGGATTTTTCTTCCTCTTAAATCTGACCACTTGCACCGGTTGTGGGGGTTTGAGACTGGTGTATGGATAATTCGACTTTTAAAAATACCACATAAGTAGTAAGTGAAACATATACAGCACCTACCTTATAATCCAGAAATTCTATAGGAAATGATTCAATTTGTTCACAAAAAGACCTGTTCAAGAATATTCACAGCTTTATTCATAATAGCCAAAAATGAAAACAACTCAAATGTCCATCAACAGGTGAATGGATAACTAATTGTGGTATGTGCATACAATGGAATAGCAGTGAGTATTTAAAGGAATAAACTATTCTAACACTCTGGGAGGCCGATGTGGGAGGATCGGTTGAGGTCAGGAGTTCGAGACCATCCTGAGAAAGAGCAAGACCCCATCTCTACTAAAAATAGAAAAAATTAGCCGGGTGTGGTGGCATACGCCTATGGTCCCAGTTACTTGGGAGGCAGAGGCAGGAGGATCCCTTGAGTCCAGGAATTTGAGGTTGCTGTGAGCTAGGCTGATGCCACGGCATTCTAGCCCAGGCAACAGAGTGAGACTCTGTCTCTAAATAAATAGATAGATAGATAGATAAACTACTGATACACACAACAACATGGATATGAATGAATCTCACAAACATTTTGTTGAATGGAAAAACTCGGATCCCAAAGAGTACATATTGTATAAATCTATTTATACAAAGTTCAAAAACAGGCAAAACAAATCAATGTCAACAGAAATCAGAACGGCAATTACTTCTGAAAGATTATACTGGAGAGGGGTGGAGGGAACTCACAGGGATAGAAGGAATGTTCTACATCTTGTTCTGAATGGTGATTATGTGGGTAAATACTCATCAAACCATACACTTAAGGTTGATGCCCTTTACTGAATAGAGGTTATACCTCAAAAACAAGGGGGAAGCTTTTTTATAAAGCACCCACAGTATAATTTTTTGACATGAAAAGATGTCTCTGATGTCTTTCTTCATAAGATATTAAAAATCCAACTTTATCCTGATTCTAAATGAAAAAGGAATAGAAGAACAATAAAAAATAAGAAATCACCACTAAATATGAACATATGACGTGGTTGTAGCAGTCTCCCATCTGAAGAACAAGCAGGAAGTAACTCTGGTGCCCAGTAGTATGAAGGGGTTTCCCCCCGCCCCAGCATCCCAAGGATTAAGCATATGTTCTGGCCAGCACACAATCCTACTGACCTCACAAGACAGTGCTGATAAAACCAGACTCAGACACCTGACTCCACTCCACTCCCTCCAGGTTCTCATTGTCACCGGAGACAGCAGTTATCCCTGCAACCCCCAAGTTGTGCCTGCTATCTTTTTAAGTGAAGGTAGATTATAAAATAAATCCAAAGTGAATCTATTTCTGAAAAATTTTTTTAATATTATATTTTAAAAACCCACTTCTAGTCCACATGACAATGTTAGATGAGTCAGCTATATATGTGTTAATTTTAACTCTTTTTTTTATTTTACTCTACTTGCAGGCTATTAATGCTCTTTTTAAACTTCTTCTACCCTATTTTTATTCCTCTTCTACTCATTTGGGAAAATTCAAAGCCACAGGAATACACATGTAATAGAAAAACCTCTCTACCTTACAGGGGTTAGCGCTGGGGTGGGGAAGAAGGGCTAGGCTAAGCTCTTGTTTTTTTCTCCCTCATCACTAACTGTCAAATATTTACTTTTGGTAAATATTTTGGTCTCTATGAACCAAATACCCTATCGAGAGGTGAACCCGTCAGTTCGGGTTAGTCCTACCCCCTTCTTCACTTCCTCTACTTATTTCCTGCATTGTTCTTTTTCTCTGTAAACAGAGAAAAAGGAGGGGGGGGAGAGTAGTGTTAAAACTTCAAAAGTATAGTGCACAAATGTTAAACGCTCAGCTTAATAAATTTTTGCATGTGTATACATGCATGTAATCACCACTTTGATCAAAATATGGAACATTTCAAGCATTCTAAAAGGCCCCCTTTTATTTCCCCCCAATAAATACTGAGAAGGGATTTTTTAACCTAAAAAAGGTGACACATTCTATTCCAGAGGGGATTCCACTCTCATCTCCCTACCAAGCACAAAGATTTCTCTCTTATGAATTACTTCAAAAGTAAACATGTAAACAATCTAAATGACCAGTAATTAAAGAAATACTTTTTGACGGCCCATCTGGTGGGTTGCATACTATGCAATCACGGGAACCATACTTTTGAAGATTATTTAATGACATTGGGAAATGTTCATAATCTAATATTAAAATAAAATGCAAAATAAGAAAAAGTTCATGCAGAATCTAAAATTTGAAATTATACACATACGCAAAGAAAAATAACTGAAGAAAATACAAGAAAAGATCAGCTTTGGTAAACTTTAGATATTAGGATATGGGGTCGGTTTTATTTTCTTCTTTACAATTTTTTTATATTTTTAAAATTCTTAGTAGGAAGAATGTGTTACTTTTCTAATCAGGAAAAAAACTTTTCTTCTTAAATGTGGGAACAGGCTAGATTTAGGGAAATGGTTTCCTAAATTATGACAACTCTTTTCATTGCATATTATGTAATTTTAAAATAATATTTAGAAGACTACAATAACTTGGGAAATTGCTTATGACATAGTAAATGAACAGCATTCTGTTTTAAAACCAAGTTAGGATGTATATAACCACATGGACGGACAGGGGAACACAAAAGTAACTAATAACAACGGTTGCAAATTGTAAAACACAGGCACTGAAAAGAATTTTTAAAAATTTTAAAGGGTTGTTTATAAAAGGTTTTAGAAGTATGTCTGTTTTAAGTGCCATATTCTATTTACTGCAATCTGGATAGGTTTTTTTTTAACTTTAAGGTTTTTTTTGTTGTTTTTTTTTAAGGAGCAAGAATGTTGGGGGAAATTATTTCAATGTGTGAAGTCTGAAGCTTTTTGAGGAGCGGTGTCGATGTGGCCTCTTTTGCTCTGAATCAAATTCCGCAGAAACGGTCGTACCGAATACTGTAAATCCTTAATTTGCATAAACCCCAGTGCCAAAGACTTAAGACCATTTCTGGGAAGCTCGTTCCGTGAGACCTTCGCATTTGTTTTCCAGCTAAAAGGCTTCGTTTAGGATAGAATTATTTATCCTCTAAGAGCTGGGGGCGGGGGGCGGGGAGGAATGTGAAAAAGAAACAACAGATTAAAATGGAAAATCCCTTCTCACAGCTTCTCTGTTTTACCAGGATTTTAGGACTCTCGCCTTCCACACGAGAACGGTGGCCTCATTTGCCCTAAAAGATGCAGTCCAGGCCCCTGAACTTGACCCGGGCGCCCACGCCTCTTCTCCACAAAGGCCAGACAAAGCGATAGGGGTTTTCTGGATTCTTTCCAGGGCCCAGAAGGCTGAGGAGGACAGGACAACACACCCCTTTGGTGCAAGGAAGTCCTGTGGCAGGTAAAAGCCAAATGGGGACCGAGGAGGGGTCAGGTAGGAGCGGGAGAGCATTATCCGGATAGATCCCTCAGGCCTCCTTCGATTTGCCAGTGGAGATCTGCCTTACTGCACGCCTCTGGCCCCAAATGAGGAGTCCGGGAGCTTTTGGTTGGTTTGTCAGGATTTCGTGTCTTCCCAGCCGGTGTCGCCGAGCCGCTGGGGGCTCCAGGCTGGAGGGGAAGGCCCGCTCGCGGAGCGGCCTCGGAGGACGCAGAACAGGCCCAGCGTCGCCCGCCGCCCCGCGCCCGGTTCCCCTGCGACCGTGTTACTGAGCCTGGAAAAGACCCCGGATCGGGTCTTGTCTTTGATCCTCCCTTGCCCAGGATCCTAAATTATTTTAAAAAAAAGAAAGAAAGAAAGAAAAGAAGAGGAAAGGAAAAAGAAAGAAAGGAAGAAAGAAAAAGAAAAGAAAAGAAAAAAGAGTGCAACTAATACCGTGTCAGCGGCGGCTCCTCGCAGCCGCGGCAGCGTGCGGGGCGCAGGGAAAGACGTGCCAGTTTCCCGGGTCGGGCGGCTCCCGGGGCCAGTGTGTCCCGCGCCTTGGCCGTGGAGACGCGTAGACGCCCCATTTAGGAAGTTTAAATTTCCAGATCCTGAGACGGAGGCTGAGAACTCCGCGGGGCTCGGCAGCCGCTGTGGTGGCAGCCTGGGACCCGCGCGGCGGCGACAGCCCACAGGCTTACCCCGCCGAGGGAGGGACGCTTGTAAAACACAGAGCGGCGACGGCCTCGGGACGACCTACTCGGACATTCTCTAATAATTCACCGGCTTTAACTATTATTATTCGTTTATTTATGCATTTATCTTGCTTATGAACAGAATGAAGGGACGGACTGCCTAAAGTAAGGTAAACTAGCACGAATTACGAATGAGTGAAAACGAAAATGTTACTTTCTGTTGATCCTGACTAAAATATTGGTCTAACGTGACGTACGGCCTCAATAACTGGGTTTTTAAATGCAGACTTGGCGAGTTTTCTCCGGAAAGCAAGGATCAGAAGCTCTTTGACAAAGCAGGCAGGCTTGGGTGGGAGAGGCCCGGCCTCTCACGTTCCCGGTCCTTCCAGAGCCCCCTCCGCCCCCTTCCTCTTCACCCCCTCCGCATCCCCGTCCGGCTCCGGGAGGGGTAAGGAATGTTTATAGCTTGACTCAAGTTCACTGACAAAACCCTGCCTGGAGGGGGAGGGGCGGCGAACTTCAGCCATCAGCCAGACAAAGGCTAGTCGCAGCTCTGGGGCGGGGGCGACAGGCTGGGCCCACCTAGGGTCAGGGGACAGAGGGTCCACCGGTAGGGTACGCACCCGAGGGCTGCCCCTCTGTACCCCGCCTGGCCCTGCGGAGTTGGGCGGGTAGTGCTGGGGCGTGCCCGCCTGGGTGGAGGTGGGGCGATCAGCGCCTCGAAGGGCGAGAGGATGTCTAATTACCGCCCTGGCTTCGCCTTGGCGTCCAGGACCCTGTGAGATGTCCCTGCCCTCTTCCCGGCCAGCTCTCACTCCTCTGGAGCCGGGATCCACACCGTTCTCCCACTGAGACCTGCATGTTCCTGTCTCCTCCACCCCCCCACCCCCAGTTTTCCTCACACCTTCCCTCCCAGATTGGTACTCAGGCCATCTTTCACCGTCCTCCAACGCAATCTTTCCTGGGGAGCCTCCCCAGGTGCTTCCCACTCCCTGTTCCCCATTTGTCCTGACTGTAGCCATTTGAGGTGTCTCCCCAGCTCCCAATGCCATAGGTCATGGAATATAGTCCCCCGGCCTCAGGTCACGTATGGGGAAGTTGCAGGCTCACGATCTGGCGGCGAATGGGAGGCAGGCCTAGCGGAAAGGGAGATTGTATTTCCATCGTCTCTCCTCCCTCAGTTTGCATGCCACGGGCACTGGATAAATGAATAGTTGGTTGAACTAAATTTCCACATGTTAATGCCCTGTGTTTGCATTTACGCAAATCTGCCCGGTGTCTTAGGTGGGGCTGGGTCTAGGGCCCCACCTTGGTTGCACCTGTGTGACCTCAGCTGGGTGGCTCCGGATGGGAGGAGGTGCTTGTCGGTGTCTAAAGTAACCTTGCAGAGAGGAATGTTGGGGGTGAAGAAGGGGCTGGACTTTCTATTCTGTCAACTGGTGGAGACCCAGAGCTTAAAGGTTAAGAGCTCCAGCTTCCCGGCCCAGACTCTGCCACTGTGACACTGATCAAGGAATTTATCTCTTTTCCTCCATTTCTCAATTTCTGTATTTCATTAAGTGCTTACTCAATTGTGGGTTTTGCAGGGTAGGAGTAGCCTCGGCTCTGAGGGGGCCCCGGTAGGGACAAAGCGAGCTGCAGCAGAAGGGGGATTAGGTGAGTCCTGAGTGTGTTTGCCTGTTACCTTGTCCACCCCAAGACCAAGTTAGCAGTGTCAGTGGCTGAGGACGTGGGCATGTGGCCCCAGACTGCTTCTGTGCTGGGTCGGGAGACCCTGTACACAGACGTGGGAGCGGAGCAGAGCCGGTGGAGCTTCCGAGAGGCCCGGAATGGGGGGGGACGGCGGCGATGTTGGGAAGGCAGGTGCCTAAAGAATAAGGTGCACTGATTGTTTGTTTAAGGGCCACAGCCTTTCTTTCCCTTAAGGGCGAGTTAGTAAATCGTTGTTATCACAGTTAATTTTCGCCCAATTTTCAAAGTAGGTGTTCTCTAAAATATTATGGTTTTAAATAACATTAACGATATTAATTTTGTTTGTGCCAGGACTCCATCCAGTTGCAGATAAACGTAAGGTCTTATGGGGGGGCCTTACAGCCCGCGGGTGCTAACTCCCACCCACACGCCTTGTCCCCGCCCAGGCCATGCAGGTCCCGCGTGCAGCGTAACATTTTCTTTGTCCCTTTCTGTCCAGGAGGCTGCGGTCTCTCCAGGAACCAGCGAGGAGGTGTTCACACCCGGTGGTCACTGTGAAGCCCTCCTCTCGCCTTTCCCTTGCCCCTGAGACATCGAAGCCCCACAAATTCCTAAGACCCGCCCCCCCAGGGCCTCCTGAAGCAGGTACCAGACTGAGACATCAGTAATGCTCTTGGCCCACGGATCAGCTAGTTTACCTTATTAGGGAGAAACGCACTTAGAGGTAGTAAAATGGGCCGGTCCTTGGTGTGAGAAATGGGTGCATAGCACTGCTGTTCTCTCTGCAACGGCTGCGGCTGGAGTCCAGCTAGCCTAGAGGCCCTGGGTTCCGCAGGCATCGGCCTGAAGATTTCAGCCTCCCAGCGGCGTGAGGCTCTGCTAGCGCACCTTAAGCCTGGAGAGGAACAACAGGAGCGCCGCACTAGGTGTCCCCCTCCCTGCAGAGCCCGGGGCGGGGCTCGATGAGACCGCGCATAGCCGGTGGCTCCCCACCTCGTAGCTGTAAATCCGGGGCGATCGATGAAGCGTCTCCTCTGCGCATCCCCGGCGTCTTCGCCTCCCAGCCAACCTCGGAGGCCCCTAGCGGGTCTCTTGGTCACTGTGGCCCTGCCCCCGCTGTTTGGCTTCCTCCCTGTTTCCCAAGACTAGAGATGTCTCCTCTTCCCCTCTTCTTCCCCCCCCTTTCCACAAAGCGTTTAGGAAAGCAGGGGCGGAGGTGGTGGAGACCACCAGCCTGGAACTTCAAGTTCAATGGCAAAGTCCGGGACCCTCCCCGCAGGCTGGGCGCCAGCAATTGCTGCCTTTCCCTCCCCACTATTCTGGGGGCGACTGAACTCCTTTGTTGCCCCCTGTTCTCCTATTTGGGGGGGCACTTTAGGGGAGGGGAGGGGGCAATGGAATTCTTCCCTTCATGTGTCTTCCGACCACCCGTTTCCCCCACCCCAACGCAGAATTAACTGGTAGCGGAAAGAGGAAGACAGACTGGCATCGGTTCCCCATTGGATGTTTTAAATCTCTCTCCAGGCCCAAGCCAGCGCCTGGGGGGAGGGGCGGGGTGGCCTGCTCTTGGGCAAGAGGCCGAGGGCCGCTCCAGTGCTCTCTCCCCTCTTTCTCCGAGAGCGACTGCTCAGGTGGGTGAGAATATAGTATAAATTTTTTTCAAAAACAACGAAACCCTCTCCTTTCATCCCCTCCGCAGCAGTTGCTACCGCGCTTTATTGCAAGTTTACGGTAACGAGTTCATTTATTTAATTCGCGATTGTAGCTCTGGGGTTTCTATTAAACAGGACAGGGTGGGGGTAGAGCACAGAGAGTTTCCCCTGAAGGAAACCTAATTAAAGTGCAGCACTTAGGACCTTGAATAAAACTTTAATGAAGGGGAGGCGGGGAGATGGAGGCGGGGAGGGAAGTCTGCTTTGGGTTGGAGGAGGGGAGCCGGCGCCGCTCCTGAGAACTGGGGGGATTGATGGGGACTTTCCCCTGCCGCAGGGGCTGCTTCCGGCCCTGGAACTACTACTACGAGTAGAGGTAGCCTGTGGAAGGGAGACCCGGCAGATTCTCGATCAGCCGCGGCCTCGCGGGGTCCGGGGCTGCTGGAAGCGTTTGCCAGCAGGAGTAAAAGACGTGAAAGACGGAGCCTCAGGTTAGCTCCCACTTTCTGCTGCCAGAACCTAGATTCAAAGAGCTTTAGAGGTAGCGTCAGCTCACCACTACTCTGCTACTCCGCCTCTGGAGGCCTAATAAAATTCACCTGCTTTGAAATAGAAGTGATTTCGGTCCTGGTGCCCGCGTAGACGCGAGCCTCCGATCCTATTTCGTTGCTTGCTGAGACTCTTGGCGGGAGGGGCGTTTGGCTCCGAGGGAGGGGAAAGGCGTGGAGGGTAGCTCAGAATAAAATGAGTCCTTTTTATTTTATTTTTTCTCTTTGACCCCAGTGCTGAGCAGAGATAAAATTAGGCCTTGTTGTTGAAAAGTCCCCTGCTTTTTTTCTGTAGTATTTGTGTGTGCCTCTGCATTTATTTGTCCATGAGAATGTTGTCTGGATTTACTTATTTGTGACAGTGTTCACGTTCGTCTGAATAATTTTAGCAAAATAATTGTAGCATAAAACAGCCCTTATTTAAAAGCAAATAGCTGCAGGTGGAGTAAATGTGGATACGTGTATTTTGTTGAAATTCAGATACAAATAAGAGAGATTTCAACGTGGTCGGTCGGGAGTGGGTGGATATAATTCATTTAGGGAGTAAAATTAATAGCTGTTAAGGGATTCCATAAAAGGGTTTAATACAAAACCAAATTAAATATTTTTGTACAGGTTTCATATAAGTAAATCAGAAAAACAGTAGGGGGTCCACTGCTAATTGTTATTTCGAGAAAGATAAATATATTACTCCGGTGGAACGAAGACTTAGGACGGAGAGTATTTGGCGCCGCGGCCTTGCTCCCGGAGCCCTGACCGCCCTGTTCTTCCATTGGAGATCGCTCGGGCCGCCCTCCTTGCCTTCCTCCTGGGGTCTCTCGGAGGCTGGACCGATACATCTGCTGATGCTCTGGCCGAATTCCAGGCGACACCGGGTCCTGGGGCTCTCACACACAGCCCAGAATCCCCCAACCCCCCCGAGGCTTGTGGCCCCAAGCAGCGGGAAGCCAGAAGCCAGGTGGGGAATCAAAGCCGGCCCTATCGGCGGGTTCCCTTGAAGTGGCGAGTCTCCGCCGGGAGGGGGCACCCTTGTCTTTTTAATAGTCTGAACACACTGGTGGAATAAATCTGTAAGATTCCAATTCTTTTGTTTGTTCTGAAATTACTGCAAGCGAAAAATAGAGGATCCCCGAAACTTTAAGTTCCTCATAGCAGAGTGGAGGAGTTAGAGCCCTGGGAGTCCACAGGCCCCTGACCGCCATAGGTCTCTACCTGAACCATCTCCGGTTAATCGACGGGACAGCCCATCCTGTAGCCTTTTTTCCAAACCCGAAGTGGGGACCCCGCACTAGGACGTTCCCCCTCATTTATCTTGCGCGCTTCCCACATGCCCATCTGCGCTGAAGTCTGAAGTGGGCGAGGGAAGGGCGTGTTTGCGTTATCCTTGGTTGGGTTTGGGTCTATAGAGACTTGGAAGTAAGAACCTGCGATATTAAAACGTACCCGCATGGGCTTCGTTTGAAGAATGTGGAAGGCAGAAAGGGACGTTCTCTGAGCTGGGCATGTAGCCGAGGAGCTTAAACTGGACCACAGGGCTTGAAAGGGTTTTTTTTTAAATCACGAAATCGATCTCCTCCACCCCCGCCCCCAGCACTCATACTCTGAAACCCAGGGAGGAAGGTTGATCGCTCCTCTTTGGCCTTTTCCCTCAGTCCCGATCTCTTCTTTGGTAAATAGATTTAGAAGAGTCTGCGTCACTTCCCACCTCATTCTTTCCCCGGAGAGGAGCCAGGGCTGGGATCCCACCCGACCGCTGGCCATAAACACTCGAATCCCTTGGCTGCGGCGACTGCCCCAAGGTTTCCTGGAGAACTCCGAGAGCCGGCTGTGAGAAGGAGAGGCCGTTGAGATGGTGGCCGTGGCGCGCCACCGACTGCTCGCTGCCTGCCCGCCGCTCGGAACTTCGGTCGGTCGGGCGGGTTCTCCCGACGTCAGGCCCCTGCTCTCAGCAGGAGGGCGCGTGTCTGCAGGGACCTCCCCAGACTAGGCTGCAGGAAGGCCCGGCACAAACCCGCTGGTTTTGCTGTGCGGCCCACCAGGCACTGGGCGCAAGAACACTACATCGGGGAACAGCACGGAGGCGGAGACCCCCTGTCTCTCTCAGCGTCCTGGCTCTGCAAACAGCCGGTCTGCACTCCGCCCCCCGTTTTCCGGAATTCCACATTGTTGGTCTGTCTACGTGGACCTGGAAAACAGAGTTGGCGCCACCTAGCCCTCCACCCACCTGAGATTCAGTGTGCAAAGTGAAAATTAAACGAAGTCTGCGGCCACCTTCGCATTGGCCACCTGGGGTTCCGCCACTCTTTGCCCCTCCACCGACCACTATTCTTTCCACCCCAAAAGGACCTTCCGCATGGCCCAGGCCTACTACCCGCAAGCTTCTCTGTCCTCTGGGTGTCGGGGGAAAGCAAACGGGAGAAAATGGGTGGTGAAGGGGCCATTTTCTGGTTTTCTCTCCTGCTTGACAATACCAGCGTGTTCGGGATGTGCCTAAGGGTAGGGTAGGACAATACTCTCTCCTTCTGTAATCACTGTTTCTGCCCCAGAGGGCCCACGTCTACAAGGCCACAAATATCAATTTCGTGCAGCTCCCAAATGCCCAACAAACGACGATCTGCTTCCGTCAGAACCACCAGGAAAGTTGGAAGACTTGGAGAGTTCGGGCTAGGAAACGAGGAATGGTGAATGATCTAGGCACTTTCTCAAATTCCTTTTCTCTGGAAGCAAGGAGGATTGACTAGGGAGGCCGGCGGCTTCATTTTCACACAACTGCAAAATCTGAGTTAGGTATATGGGGGCTTCGCAGACCAGTGTGTACAACCTGGGGGTGGGGCATGGAGGGAGGAAGAGGCACCCTCTAGCATTGTCCATCCTGTCCAGCTGTCATCTTAGAAGAATGTTAAATGTGCCTGACAGCCACACAGGGGAATCTGCCTTTCCCTCTCTCCCCTGTCTTCCTGCTGTTACTGGGATGCGGGATGTAAACAAAATGGGGTCTGAGAGGAAGTTGCCTTGCCAAGAGATCTCCTTCCAAGTTTATTCAAAATCAGCTCAATTCATGAAAGCGGTTTCTAAAGTGCTCTATAGAGCTCTAGATAGAAAATATGAGGCTAATTATCATGGCAACTAGAATTGGTTATCGTGATTATCGCCACTGTCAGGATGAATGATTATGAATGGGACAAGTTCTTTGGGAACACTGGCAGAGTGGGCTGTAACACCAGGTCTTGCTCTCTGGGCACATATGGGGTACCCAGGCCACCCCTGAGCTAACAGTCCAGGAACCAGTGGCGCGGGAAGGGTGTCATTTCTGGGGGCCCCTCATCAGAGTCCTTGGCCCCAGGCTACTGGTCTTCCCAGGCACCACCACTTCCTCCCACCCCCAGCCAGGGAGATCCTTCAAGGGATAGCGCTGGTCTTGACTTTGGCAAGAACCTTCTTCTCCTTGACCCGGCGGTTCTGAAACCAGATGGTAATTTGGCGCTCAGAGAGGCTGGTGGCCGCCGAGATCTTGCGCCTCTTGTCCTTGGTGATGAACTTGTTAGCCGAGTACTCGCGCTCCAGCTCGCGCAATTGCCCCTTGCTGTAGGGAATGCGCTTCTTGCGGCCGCGACGGAAGGCGCAGCCCTCAGGAGGGTGCTGAGCGCTGGAGTCTGTGCGGCGGAAAAGGGAGGGAGAAAGAGGCACGCTCAGACCCCTGCCTGGCATGTGCCCAAGTGCAGACCTAGGCCCTGCAAGCTCCAGGCTAAGTCATCCTACAGGCGCCCCAAGGTCACCCTACAAGCGCAAGTGTGCTCCTGCAACCCCAAAGCACGGGGCGGGGGGCGTGGGGGACGCCCTGACTTCTGGCTGGTTCTCTGACCACCGCTCAGCCTGGGCTCCTGAAGGCCACCCTCACTCATCACTGCTCTCACACCCATGAGTCTGCAAACACACCCACCACACACAGCTAGGCCTTTGCCCACATATATGTCTGCCCCGCATGCATTTTCGGACTCTCAACCACTCTTGTAGATTCTACAGGCAAATTCTGTATGAGAGGAAACATGTTTCTGCCCCGACTCCCAACACAGGCACACATGCACACATACACCCATACATATTCACCCATCCCAATGCACACACCTAAGTCATGGATGCAGGAAACCTAAATTTTCCTTTGGAAATTGAAAAACTCATCTAAAAGAAAGTGACGGGTTGTATTCTCTACAGAACATCCAATACCTCCCTATCCACCTCCCACACCCACCTCCCTCCATTCACTAATTGAGAGTTATTTAGCCTTTGTGTAGAATTAGACTAGGATTGGGCTGGGTAGGGACACCCTGACCCCCACCCAACAGCAAAGAGATCCAAGGCTCTCGACATATTGAAAGGCTGGTCCCAGGGCCTTCTGGGGAAGTGGGGCGGACTGGTAGCCTTCAGGCTTCAGACAGCACCCAGCTCAAGCCCCTCACACTGCCTGGACCCTCCTTCAGAGTCCTGACAACCAACAGAGAAGCACCAAGCTCCTCCTCACCAGCCCCAAGTCGCCTTCCTTCTCCCAGGCAAGTGCCAGGGAGGCCAATAACCCCAGCTCAGAGCCAAGGGGGACCCAGCGCAGTGAAGGTTACCTGCAAATGCTGCCTTCCAGAAGGGACCCGGTGGGTTCTGTTCTCCCTGGCAACACATCTGGCTGTTCCAGCCACCGGCGAGGGCCCAGGACTGGTAACTGTCCACGGGCAGCAGGGAGTCATGGCGAGGCTCCCCGGGAGCGCCCAGGGTCTGCACCACTGACACATCCAGGTAACTGGCCATAGGCTGGTAGGTTCCCGGGTACCCCGGATAGAAGGCAAACTCAGTGGGGCGGCCGGGATACTCCTCCCCGGCCGCAGCAGTCTCCGCGGGGTAGGCAGCCAGTGTGGCCCCCTGGGCACAGGGTTTCAGCGAGCTCCGGGACACTCGGCAGGAGTAGTACCCGCCTCCAAAGTAGCCATAAGGCACAGGAGCTGGAGACGCCCCCTGGGGAACCCCAGGGCATGGATGGCACTGCTTTGGGGGCTCCGCAGAGCCTGGCAGATCCAGGGGGGCATAGTTGACAGCGGGCATCAGCGTTGGCGTCGCTGGGTGGCTGGTCAGCGGGGAGTGGGCGACTAGATTCCGACCGCCTCCCGCTCCCAGCAAGCCTTCCATGTCCTTGGCCCCGTCCAAGGTGGCATAATTGCCGAGCTCCATGGGGCCGAGAGACGGCTCATGGGGCGCTGCGGGTGGGGAATATAGGGGGCACCCAGCTCGCTCTCCCCACCCAGGCCAGGGGAATCCAAAGCGTTTTAAATCGCTCCCAGCTCGCTAGGCGCCTGCATTCGCCTAGCACGGCCGTCCTGACGCAAGAGACGCAGGGCCTGGGCTCGCGCGCTGATTGGCTGAGGCCTGGGGGAGAGAAGCTAATAAAATCCTCAAGGCAGAAATTGCGAAAATACTTTACCCCAGCTTTCCTCCTTCCTTCTTTCTCTCTCTCTCCTCTCTCTCTCTCTCTCTCTCTCCCTCTGTCTTCCTGTCTCCCTCCCTCTCTCTCCTCTCTCTCTCATCGCATTTGAAAACAACAGGAGAGAAAAAGGAGGAGGTGTCCTTTTGCTGCTTTCCAGTTTGGAGAGACCCGGTGCCATGTCCGGGGTGGGGGGGCGGAGGGAGGAGGAGCTGTGGTAGGTGGAGTGAGCGGTTGCGGAGAGAGCCCGGCCCCAACTCTGTCTCCTCCTCTCTCTCCCTGGCTCTCTGTCTCCTGCGCTTTGGCAGGTTTAATGAGAGAATAAAAAGCCCTCCCTATAAAGTGTCCATCTCGCGGGGGGAAGGGGAGTCGGGGGTGGGGCTGGGAGGCCGCTCCTTGCCTCAAAGGAGAACCCGGGAATGCGCCTAAGAGGAAGCTGGGAAACAGAGGTTAACGGGTGTTTCTGGGAGCCCTTTTGCTTTGAGTCCTGGGTACTAGCACCCCAGTTCATTCCAGCTGCCTTTCCTGTCCTGGATGTGCTGTAATGAGCTGCTCCGGGTCCCAGGGACGTGTCCGGGACGCCTCTTCCTCAGGGACTCGCAGCTACTGCCCAGAGGCTCTGGAAGCCCCCATTCGGGGCGAGGCAAGGGGAGGGGACATGAACTTGAACGCAGAAAACGTGCGATGTGGATGGAGCCCAGAACACTCAATGTCTGGACCTGTAGGGAAAATGGAGCCTCTATACGTGGCTTGTGATAAGGGGTCTGGATTTCCGTTTAAGGGTGGGGAAAGACATACAGAGACGCATATGATATGAGAGAGAGAATCTCAGATCTAGGGACAGCAGCACAAAGAGGGAAAGAGAATTTGAAGGACGGTATGAGACAGAATCTTATAAAATCCTGAAGTGCCAGTTGGAAAAAACTAAAACACTCCCCCTCCCCTCACTTTTCTAGGATCTAAGGAAGTCTGGGGAAGCCAGGTCTGGCTAACTGCCACGAACCAACTGCAAGAGGTCTAGACCCCAAGAATGCAGGTGCCTGGGCTGTATGGAGATGCCCAGCCTCTCTGCATTCAGTCCCCCTCCTATGGTCCAGGAGGCCCAGGAAACTGTCCCTGGCATTGGCACACTCCCACCTAAGCTGAGTGTCCAGAAAGCCCAGGACCCCTATCTGCCTCCTCTAAGCTTTACATTTTCTCAGAAGGGAAAGGGAATGGGAGGGGTAGCCCCAATCACTGGCAGAATTGCTTGAGGCCCCTCTCTTGGGGCCTATTGTGCAGTGCAATTCAGAAGAATCAAATGGTTTGTTTCACAAATCCGTCTTTAGAAGTTTTCTGTTTCCTTTACCACCCCCTCTCAAATCAAATCCTTGTGTCTGCTTTTCCTAGAACCCCCAGTTTTTCAGGAGAAGAAAGGAATTTTTCCATTCTACACCAGGATCTTGGCCATTATATGGAACAGACCACCCTTAGCTCTGAGTGTGCTCAGCCATGTCCCCTCACCAACCTAAACTTGAACTTTAGCCACCTTGTGGGAAAGAGCCCTGATGCAAACCGGAGTTGCTCCAAGCTGTGGGGCTATAGTGGAGGGTGTAGATCACTCTTAATGAACGTTGCTAATAGCTGAAGATGCCAAGCATGGAATCCTCACTAGATTTTATGGCATTTGAAAACAATATGAAAAAAAAAAGGAAGGATATGTCTCTTCAATGCTTTCCAGTTACTCTTCATAGTCTTTTGCTTGTCTAATTATGAAAGGCAGAAATACCAGGATTTTAACCTAAAGACTAAGAATTTTTCACCAGTTTTTACTTGGTGAATGATGGATACATAGGGCATAGCCACAGTTTTAACTTCCACTAGGCAAACATATATATTTATGTTTATATGTATGGGTAGATTTATCCTTGCCTGTACAATACACGTATGAATAGATTTGTATTTAATTTAATTTTTTTAAGAGACAGGCCCTTGCTGTGTCGCCCAGGCTAAGGCACAGTGGCACTTAAGTTATCCTCCTATCTCAGCCTCCCAAGTAGCTAGGACTACAGGTGCATGCCACCAAGTCCAACTGGGATTATTTTATTTTATTTTTTGTAGAGATGGGGGTCTCAGCCTGGTCTTGAACTCCTGGTTTCAAGTGATCCTCCTGCCTTGGCCTCACAAAATGCTGGGATTACAGGTATGAGCCACTGCTCCTAGCCAAATCCCTGAATTTTAAAACAGAAATAATCATAGTCATACCCTATGGCCCAGCAATTCCATTCCTGGACATAAACCCAACAGAAATGAACATTTGTGTCCCTCAAAAGGCATGTGCTATAGAAGGTCCATAGCAGCTTTAATGCATAGTACTTCAAAACTAAACATAACTGAAATGTGTGTCAGCAGTAGAATGAGAAAAGAAATCGTGCTATAATTAAACTATGGAACATTACACAGCAATAAAAAGAAAAATCCACTGCTATACACAACATGGATGAGTCACATAGATATGTGGGTGAAAGAAGCCAAGCACAAAAGAGTAACTTTGGTATGATTCATTACTATGTGATTTAAGAATAAGCAAAATTAGTGTACGGTGATAGAGATCAGAGTAGAGATTGCCCTGGAGAGGTGGACCTCTGACTGGGAGGGGACGTAAGGAAGCTCTCTGGGGTGCTGGAAATGTTCTTGATCTTTTTAGATGCTAGCTACATAGGTTCGTTCACTTTGTGAAAACTCATCAAACTGTGCATTTTGGATTTCTGCACTTTATTGTATATCAGTTATATCAATTTTTAGAGGAAAAATAATTAAAACAAAATTTTTAGAGTCATAGAATCACTGCCTATAATTGTGCTTTTTGGATATACAAAGTTCTTTTCCATGATCATTGAAATAAGCAGCTGAGTGCATGTAACTCTGCATTGTTGTGGAATGAAAAGATGATTAACTTAAACTTCACCTGGGAGAAGGTCACTAGCTAGATACGTTTCAATACGCTTAAATACTGTGGGGTTTGTTTTTGTTTTGTTTACTCTACAATTTATTTAGCATCTAATAGATCCCTGGGAACAGTTCTGGATCTCATACGTATTAACACACGGGTACATGCTCCTATTTCCAAACATGCGCATGTATGTGTATCTGTCTGTGACCCATCACAGATCTCGACTGAAGTCAGGTAAAGTAAAATTAAGTCTCCTTATCTGTAAAATGGGGATAATTTTTCTACTTCACAGGAATGCTGTGACAATTTAATGAGATTTTGCACCTAAAAGCATTTCATAAACTGAATAAATATAAATTCCGTGTTCCTGTATGTGTATCTGTTTCTAATGAATTACAAGCCACCTGCTTTTGTGTGAAGAGAAAAAGACAGTTGCCCTAAAGAGCACCGGCCACTTCTCACTTGCTACCGTCAACTCTGAAAATGAGCCACGTAGTTCTCGCACAGAGAAACTGAGGCTCAGAGCCTCCAAGTCCTCCCTGCGATTCTACAGTTCAGCGCTGAAGTTTGTGCCCAATTCAGGCGTGCTGATCTCCCAGCCCGTCTGGGCTGAGCTTGCCCTTCCCCCAGCCCCACAGATGCCTTTGTGTCCTGCTGGGAGCCTCGAGGCAGACCCTCCGGGAGCGAGGGGCCTCCCCCAACCTCCTTTACTGACCCAGCCAAACTCGCCGAAAGCCTCAGCGTGCTCCTTTACATACCGGCCAGACACCTCCAGGAAGGTCAAGGCCAAGTTGAAAGTTAAGAGTCTGTTTACCTCCGGGATCCCATTCAGCTCAGCCCCACAGACGGCCTGTGACCTTTACAGCCCGGCCTTTGAGTGCTGCCGCCGCGCCCCCAGGGGTTCCGGCCGGGCGGACTTGGCACCTCCATGTCAGCTCCCGCCCCAGCCCGTGCTAGGGACCCGCCGACGAGGGCGGTGGGGGTGGGGGAGTGGGCCAGAGGCACCCACCCGCCGCACTTGGGGGCATTTGCTAAATTATGTTTCATTTTTTGTAAAGTAAAGTGAGCGGCCCGCTGCCTTCGTTCTCCCAACTGGAACAACCTACTAGAGGGCGACGGTGGCGGCTCGGGGTCGGTGATGATGAACGTTGAGGATTTATTTGTAGCCGCGGCGCTTCCTTCTCTCCAAAGGTCGGGACTCCGCTGAGCCGCCACGCGGCTCGGCCTGGCCGAACTGCTTGGGGGTCTCTTGGCTTCTTTCGATTTTACAGAAATGGCCTCATTGCGGTGCACTCCTTTCCTTCCTTCCGTCTGTATTTTCTCTCATCTATCTTAAGTCTCTCGATATCTTCGTTTCTTTTTATATCGGTGTTTTTCTTCCTGCCTTTCTTTTCTTCAATTTCGGTTATCTTGCTTTTTGTGTGTTCTTTTCTTTTCCTATTTATCGCTCACTTTTTAGCTCCTCCACCCACCCCTTGCTCTACCTTTATTTTTCTTTTGGTTCCTTTCTTCCTATCTGTGGCACTAGTTTTCCCTCTTCGCTTCCTTTGCTTTTCCTTCTTTCATTTTCTCTTTTTTCCTTCCTTCTTCCTTTTCTTTCCCTCTTATCTCTGCCTCTTTTTTCTTTCTTTTTTTTCTGTTTCTTTCTCTCTCGTCTCTGTTTTACTTTACCCGACACACACATTTTTCCTTTGTGGCCCTCTCGCCCTACAATTTTCCATTGTTCTTCTCTGAAGTCTGGAATAGGCCTGCCAGGCGACAGCTCCGAGCAGCCCTGAGCCTGTGCTTGGCAGGGGGCCGCCTGGCTCGCCGTGGCCAGGCTGCGGAGCCCTTCCTGGGAGCGCTGCCGGAAGCTAGAACGGCGCAGTCAGCTGGGGATGAGGAGAGACTGGGACCTTTCTCCCTGAAATGAAATCAAGCAGGGCCTCTCCTGGCCTTAGAGGAAAATCTTTTGGACAATTTGACAGTGGGGTCCAAGAGCTAAGAGCCCAGGGGATGGAGGTGCGGCTGGTCAGGTCAGGAAGAGACCACCGTCACCTCCTCCGTCCCTCCCCAACTGGGGAAGCCCTGGGACATCCTCAAGATTAGGACGTTTTCAGGACAAACCTAAGTGCCTCAGAGGCCAGGGTTGAGGGAGTCAGCTACAAAATTAGAGCCAATCATGGCCTTAAAACCACAGAACAAATGGATCGAAGGAGGGATGAAAGAGTGGGCTGAGTGGAGAGCCTTGCTCCAACTGCACAGCCATTGCTGCCGGCCCTGATGGCGCCTAGAAACTGGAGGAGCACTTAGCCAAGCCCAGAGAATGGTGAGTGGGGTTGTGAGTGGGGTCGGAAGCAGAGGGAGGGAAGGAAGGAAGCCAAATATAAGGGTCGCTGAACAGAGACCATGAGTCTCCTGTCCTTGGGTCCTGCAGCTCTACGTGAACAAGCCAGCTGTTTCTTGCCTGCCAGGAGTGCTGAGTAGGAAGATTGGCTGGCCCCAGAGTCCCCCGGCGCCTTCTCCGACCCTGGGCTTTGCTGGGGAGTTACCCAACCCAGAGGAGCCCATCCTAGATCCCGCCCAGACCTAATTCAAAATTGGGCAATCTGGACCTAGATGGCTGCCCCACAGAGCATGAGTCTCATGTGAGGTTCTGCTCTAGCTTGGCGTGTGGGGCCAAGTGGTTTCCCTTCTCTGTGCCTCAGTTTTCCTGTCTGCACTGTGTAAGGAGAGAGGGGCTGGACAAGCTGCCCTTTAAATCCCAATCAGGGCCGGGCGCGGTGGTGGCTCGAGCCTGTAATCCTAGCACTCTGGGAGGCTGAGGCGGGTGGATTGTTTGAGTTCAGGAGTTCGAGACCAGCCTGAGCAAGAGCAAGACCCCATCTCCACTAAAAATTAGAAAGAAATTAATCAGACAATTAGCCGGGCATGGTGGCGCATGCCTGTAGTCCCAGCTACTCGGGAGGCTGAGGCAGAAGGATCGCTTGAGCCCAGGAGTGTGAGGTTGCTGTGATCTAGGCTGATGCCATGGCACTCTAGCCCGGGCAAAAGAGTGAGACTCTGTCTCAAAAAAAAAAAAAATCCCAATCAGATCAGGGTTCACCTTGGGCACAAGAGGAGGGAGAAAAAAATCATGGAGGGAGGCAGAAGGAGGCCACTAGGCTGCCACTGATTTTTCCACAAAGATCCAGGGTGGGGCACAGTTATTACGTTATTAGGGCTTTGAGGGAGCACAGCCCTGTGACCCCAGCCTCTGTGAGATAACCCTCATGTTCTGACTCAGTTAGGAAGGTCAGCCCCAGGGCGTAAACTCCACCGGAGCTCATTAACTGGGACAAAATTGGCATGGGATCCTCAAATGGGGACCCACGATCAGCGTCTTCGGGGTTTGCAGCAGCTTCCAGGGTCCTGGGAGACTGGGCTTCCTTTATTCCAACCCATGGGATCCTGGATGGGACTTGGGAATGAGAACTATAAAAAAACCTACCTGCAAACTCAAGAAAGCAATTTGAGTTGCTTACAACTTTTCTACCATCTCTACTTTGTTTTTCCCTCCAGGGACTGTGGATGTTGGTGATATTTATTAGGAAACTGCTGGCTCCTCTCAGGACTGCTAATGTAGACTCTGCCAGAGATAAAGATTGAGTCTTTACTCCTTAAATCAAGGGGAATATCAGTGCCAAGGTCCTGGCCCCTCAAGCCCCAAACCCGCCCATTTGGCCTAAAGTGAAGTGGTAGATTTGAGGCTTAGGAGAAAGTACAGTTTGAACATTTTGATTTCTTGTTCTGATTCCCCTATTTCCCCTGCTGAGAGTCCTGGGACACTTCCAAAAACCCAGAACTTGAGACTCTGTGGCTCACCTCCCTCTTCTGTATCCCTCCTCCCTCCCTCCACAGCAAAAGCCTTTCTCTTCTCTTCCCACTAAGTTATCTGTTTCAAGAAAAAAAGTTGGGATAGGAGGAAGGCAGGCATTTCATAAACACACACACACATTGTGGAGGAAAGAAAAATGTCCCACAATCCATCCCTACAAAGCCCTGTCCCGTTCATGGTGCTCATGGGCTTTTGCCCTTGAGTGCCACAAAGGACGACCCACTTGAGACTCAATAAAGGCTTGAAAAATAACCCTCCTGTCTCCAAGAGTGTCTGTGCACACACACACACACCCTCTCTGCCTTTCTGAATTTCAGCCCCAGCCTGAGATGAACACTGGGCAGTTCCTGGTTACTGCCCTCTGGACTCTAACTTGGGGAAAAGTCCATCTTAGCCAGGCCCTCATGGTTCTGGGCCAACCATTTACCCCAGACCCTGATACCTTCTGAGACTGGAGAAGTCTAGCTGATTGTCTGTAGTGTGTCTACACTGACTAGTCCTGAGCTAATATCGGGCCACGCACATGAGACCCCTTCATCTAAGTGGGATTTGGGTTGGAACAGAGCTCTGGGCTCTTAATCTGCCTTGGCTCTGAATCACTTGGGTTTAAACTGCTCCTTCATCCCCTCCACTTCCTACAGAGGTTTTCTAAGAGTTCTGAGAGGATAGATGAAATGAATTGCACCAAAAAATATTGTTATTTGGTCCCTGTCAAGTCTATGGCTTTGTCCATAATCGGAGGAGACTGTAGCCTCTATTGGCCGCTGATACCAGAAATCTTTCCTCGGAGACATGAAAATCTTTGCTCTCCCTTCACATTGCTTATAAGGCAGGGCTGGGGCTTGGGAGGAGATTCAATTTTGGAGGTTACTATGTGGAAACCAATATCAGAGATAAGGATCTAGAAGCTTAGAAGGATAGAACAGTTCTCTCTGTGAAATCATTAATTAGAGATGTCTCTGATTCGAGGATATGTGGGGACCCCCCTTTTCCCTTTCTTCTCTTGGAGAACAGAAAGCTCCAGATTCCCTAGCTACCCAAACTAGTCAGTTGGTGTTTGGGGTTGGGAGAATCTTTAGAGATCATTTAGTTCTAGCCAACTATGTGCTTGGGAGGCTGGGTAGCAGATGGGAAGGAAGCTGTCTTGCCCAAGTCAAAGAGAATTGACCTCAGGAAACCAGTGGCCAGTTCCGTGGTTCCAGGCAGCTGGAGCAGGAGAAGGGATGAAAAACACAAAAGGGAGACAGCTGTGGTGCTGGATGCAATTTGGCAGCTTCCACTGATGCCTTGACTGTCCTTCTCCATGCCTGCCCCTGGGGAGACCAAAAAGTCAGGCAGACTGGGACTTGGGTATGTAGAAGCTCGCATGGTCAGGGTGGTTTTCTGGTCCCAGCTCCATGTCCATCAGGTCCTAGGGAGCCAAAGGTTGGTCACAGGGACATCCCCTCTCAGGTTGAGGGATTGCTGGTCTTGATGGTCTAGAGGCCGGGCTTATGGTTTTTTATTCTTGAGGTCAGCCTGGAAGCTTTCTCAGATGCCAGGCTGGGGAAGAACCATGCGAAGCAGACCCCCATCTCTCCTCCCCTCTACCCCCTCGCATAACCCTTGTCTGGTACAGTCCCAGCCCAGATCTCCAACTGCAGGGGGGTGGGGTGCAGATAGAGATTGTGGGGTGCCCTCTGTCCTGGGATGGTAACCCCCCCACCAGCCTACCCGCAGTTTCTACCTCCTTTGTCCCCTGCCCTCTCCCATCCACATGCTTTTTCTAGCCTCAGGAATCAGGAATCGTCTGCCCCAGAGGTGCAGGCCAAGCCTTGGACAAAGAAAGGCACAGACGACCGAACCGCAGACTGGCCCTGCCTGGCCTGAGATCCGTGCGGGTCAGGCGGGCTGGGCGGCTCGCTGTAGGTGGGAGAAGTTATAGGAATCAAGGGGAACCCACCGACTCTCCGTCAAGGCTAGAGGCCGGCCTAAGGATTTTTTCCGCCCTTGTCCAAGAGACTTTTTTTCCTTCCTTCCACCTGGTCCAGCAGATTATTCAGTAATGAGACTGAAGGCACAGCTCCCAGAGGGGGTTCCCACCAGCTCTTAGACGGCAAAGCGGCCCCGCCGGCGGGTGAGGTCTCTAACCGCCCAGCCCAGCCCAGCGCAGCCCGCGCCGCTGGACAGCGTGGGAGCCTCCACTCACACGGAAACCTCCTCTGCGCTGGTCGGTGCAGCTGCCCTCGGCGGATCCCTCTCCTGGAGCGGAGGTTGTCCCTGAAGGCGGAAGTTTTTCCTGGGCCAAAACCCGCTTAGTACGTCGGAGCGCGCTGCCGCCTACCTGACCTGGGTCCGCGACGCGGCGCTTCCTGGACCCCGCTTTGGCCAGTATCTTGAGCCCGGTAGACCCCTATCTCCATCGGTTGCCCTTTAGGGCTCCCTGGGACAGTCCCTTCAGAATCCACACTATCGTCGCGATGTGCCCGGTACTGTAAGAGACTGTAAGAGTCCTGAATGTAACTTTCACTTCACCCTCACAACAGAACTGGGTAGGGGCGGAGGGCAGTTGTTCCTCCTCTTTTGTAGGTAAGAAAACTGAGGTTTAGGAGATTAATTTGTCCGACTTCCAGAGGCTAATAAGTGAAGGAAGCCTGGACTCCAACCTGGGGCCTTACGGCACCAAATCCCAACTCTGATCGTTCCACTTCTCTTCTCTTAAAATACTAAGTTGTTGACAAATTTTTAAATAGAAATAAATCGCATTAAAATCTGATTAGTAGCTCAAACTGATACTAAAAATAAACCCAATGTAACTGATAAATTATTAAAGGGAAAAGGGAAAAATAAAGGGATTTGGAAAAATCTTGACATTGGCTCCAAAATAAAAGAATCCCTTTAACATACAGTAATTTTTTTAGCAGTGCCTCCCATGATTTTTAAAACTACAAAAGTGGGGACTACACCCTGCCCCTGTACTCACACCCCACTCCCAGCCACCCTGTTTCATTTCAGAGGCTGAGTCCATATGAGCAACAAATGAGCTATGCCTGGAAAAATTTCACCTATAGTTGAATCCTGGGAGGCCCAAACTCCAATGGCCTGTAGCCGACACCAACAGCTCTGCAGAGGAGGAAGGCATGGCTGGGTCAACTTGGTGCCAAAACATCTTCCAATTTTGTCCTCTCCATGGGGAAAAAGAGGTGTTTGGTGGGCACTGAGGATTCTGAACTTTTTTTATGGGTGGCCCTCAAAGGCCCACCCCTTGAAATTGAGCGTGCAAGTAGGTGTGTATGTGTGGTTTTCTGGGATGTGGGCCCACAGTTTTATTGATGTGTTTTCTAATGGCAAATTTCACATATTCAGAAAAGTAAAAACAGAAAATGATAATGAAACCTCTTGTACCCATCGTCCGGCCCCAACCTGGAGCAACTCATAGCCCATCTTATTGCTTTCTTTTCCTGGAGCATTTTAAAGCAAATCCCAGCCATCATTTTACCCAAAAATACTTCAGTTTGAATCCTTAACAGATAGGGATTTCCTTTTTTCTTCTTTTTCTTTTCTTTTAACATAATGTTCATGTGATTATCAAACAAAATGAACAATAATTCCTTAATACTATTCATGTTTGAAGTTCCTCAATTGTCTCAAAAATATCTTTAAACAGTTAGTTTGCTTAAATCGGGGTATAAACAAAGTCCACAGATTACATTTGGTTAATATGTCTCTTAACTTTCTTAAAATCTTGACAATTCCCTCCTCTCTTTTTTTTATGGCATTTGTTTATTTAAAAAACTTGGGCCAACCCAATTCTCAATGGTATTAGTCATCCTCAAAAAAGATTACCACTCTTGGTACCAATGTTATTAAAAGAAAAAAAAGAGAGATTGCTGCTCTACACTGGACAACTTATTCTTACAGGTTTCTGCCCCGCTTGCCCTCTAGCTGGGGCAGTCAGATGTGGACAGCAGAGCTGCATAGCCCCCTCCACTCCCTCCCAACCCCACTAGGCCTCTTCCTGACTCACTCTGGTTCCCTCATTGCTCTTGGAATGGGGGACCTCCCTCCCTCTCCCACTCCCAGGCTGCCAAGAATGGGATACTCTGATGGGTTTTTGGATTATTTAGATTTCAGGGAATGTGGAAGACTGAACACACAGCTGCAGATCTAGAGGCAAGATTGCTGCTCTCGGGGCAGGACTTTTCAATTTCTGTTTTGGGGATGGCCCCAGATGCATGTTTCCCCAGGGAACCAAAGAGCACGGTCTGTTTCTGAGGTGGAGTGGCCAGCCTAGCTCTGCCATCTCTCACTCCTTCCTGTCCCTAGGGGATCATCAACATGGAGAGCCTGGATGCTGTCTCTGCTGTGGCTTGTGCTGCCAGCTGTGTGTCCTTGGGCTGGCCATCTCCTCTTCTGACCCTCAGTCTTCTCATCTGTAAAATGGAAGTGATCATCTCTGCCCAGCCTTCCTCACAGAGCTGCTTGCAGACAAAGGAGATGAGGGAAGTGAAGATTCTATAAAGAGTCTGATGCCGATATAAACCGTAGGGCTGTTTCTCTCATAGCTGGTGGTGTCCAAGAAGAAGGCGAGGATTTTAATTGGAAGAGGAACCAGCAGACAACCTTGTTATGTCCTCATGTCTACAGAGAAGCTATAACACACACCACCTTCCGCCATCCCACACCACCCCTATGCCCGCACCCCTGCCACCTCAAGCTAGGAAGAGACCTGGGCTTGGTGGTACTCATCTGGAAAAGCTGTGACCTCTTCGCGTGGAGAAGCAGACCAGGACATCCACTCCTCTTTCCCAGGAACAGCCAAGGAACTTTGGGGCCTGGATTTATCTCATTCCTTCATTCCCCTCTCCCATGGCCCAAATCCCTTCCTTCTTTCCAGGGTTCCCAGCTTTGGTGCACAAACCACCCCAAAGCCCCAGCTTCTCTCCAAGAGGAATTCCAAGCCACACTGATCAGCCTGGTTACAGAAGCTGAAAGGGGTCCGAACCAGCTGCAATAAATCTGCTTTAACCTTCCAACCCCAAGTCTCTCTTACTCTCAATTTTGCTTCCGGGACCTGGTGAGAGGGTGTTGCAGAAAGCAGTGCAGACATCCCTGAAGCAACCGCACATTCTTCATTTCCAAACTACACCTAGCTCATAAACAGCCAGCGAATGTAATAAATTCTCCCCTGCAGGACATGGTTTTAATTAATTATTGGGTTATTCAAGACAACTCATGTGTGAAACGCAATTTGCGCTCATAAACTGAATCTCACATAATCCATTCTGAGTAACTGGCTGTTCGCTGTCCCTTCCAGAGACTTACACAAAACTTACATTTATCCTTTGAGGGTCTTGGGGTGAAAAGTAAGTGTGGCTTCAGCTTCAACAGAGCTCACTCAGCCAACTAGGAGTACTAAGAGATTGGGTCTTATTCAACTGCTAATTTGATAAGATTTCTTTCTTAGAAAATCTGATGTTGTATATATTAATATATATGTATACAGATACATATATGTACACTCACATACATACACCTTTCTATATTTTAGTCACTTGTTTTGCAATATCTGCAAAGGACATATGAAGCCCTCTCATTGCAGAAGAGAAAGTTATGCTGAGTTCAGCTGACCTGGCAGCCTCCTATGGCTGGGCCTCTGAAATTCAGTCTTTATCACCCAAGATGCACGTTTGCTTCACACCTGGAGGTCTCTTCTGTGCAGCATGGAGTTGTTCTTGTCTGGAGTTTACACTCCTTTCTGTCTAACTTTAAAATTGCTTTACTCCAGGCCCCACTTCTACAAAACAGCCTTCTGCCCAGAGTGGGCATGGGAGTCCCCATAGAGCCATTAATATTTCCGGGCTTCTTGGTCCACAGCATGGGGGAGTCTTATGTTTCTGAAACCTTTTTAGGATGGTAGAGTTGAGGAGCTGAGCTGTTGATTTAACCAGAATCCTGGAAATGCGGGGGAGGAGGGCACATCTGGCTACTCTGGGCAGTGCCACCTGTTTGCCAGGTGCCTTCTCCAGACCAAGGCAATGCAGAGTGGGGAGGGGAGAGGAGGAGGGATGGAGAAGACATCGAGCCCCCTACCCAGAGTTCAGCCAGAGAAGGAGTAGGACACTCAGGCATTTTACCTGGGTTCCTGCCCCAAAGAAGAGGGTAGAGTCTTTGGGGAGAAGGAAGGAAGGGGGACCAAAGGAAGAATAGCAGGATGGTTTGTTTTCTCTTAGTTTTTATCTGGTCCCTGAGTTGGGCATGGAAGGCTCTGCTAGGGTCCCTGCACTGAGCCAGTTCAGAGCTGAGAAAGGCTGCCTTCAGCTTTTTCTTCCTAGTGTTCTTTTCTCTTTTGCCTCCTTTGCTTTCCTTCCTTGGCCTGGAAGCCAGGATTTTTTTTCTAAGTAACAGAGAGGCTGGATTCCAAACACCCCTCAGCTCCCTCCAGACCCCAGAGCTCTGTCCTGGCTGGTCCCTGAAGCTCCCCCAGGTCTTCCTAACAAAGGGTAAGATCTGGGTCTCAGCTAGAATCTTGGCCTGGAATTTTTTCTTTTTTTCACTCGTGGCCAGGCCTAGGAGACTCCAAATGGAAACAAGATAAAATTCTCTTCCTCTCTCTGACCTACTTGAATTTTCAGTTTCAGGAGGAAAGAAATTTCAAAATACGTGGGAATTTAATAAATGCAGGAGGTGGAGGGTCACCTTCCCTGTGAAGACAAATTTGTCTGCCCCTTATACAAGACATCTAAAACAGTGCCCACAGGCACTCCCTGCAAAAAACACACAGACAGAAGAACGGGTGGCAGCTGCGTCCTCACACACAGATGATCCCATTGAGCCTTTGAAAGAGCTGATTACTAGAGACCCGGTTAATTTCTTCAGCGGAACCCCCCTTTCCCAGAAAAATGGATGCAGTCTGTGACAGACAGACCCACAGAAAGACAGATGGGCCGGGCAGGCAGAAATTCCTGCCCAGGGGAAGTCCCAGAGAGCTGGATAGGAGGGCAGCCAGGGCTGGGATTGACACAGATACACATCGCACCACTAGGCTGGCCTTCTACGACGCCAAAATCACCAGCCAGCCCTGCCAATTCCAGAAGAAGTCAGCCAGAGCCATTGTTTGGCTTTTCTTCAACCAAACAGTAGTTGATTGGCTGGAATTTTCACTTTCCCTGCGTTGTTAGCTCCCGCAGGGAGTCGATGGGGGCTGCTGCCTTTATCTAAGAGTAGACCCCAGCCCCTTCTCTCCAGGCCAGGAGTTGAGTGACCTGTGTATGTGTGGGGGGGGGAATCTCTCACCTCTACTGATTGAATATTGAGGGGAAAGTGTTTTTGGTTTGCTGCTTATAAATAAAACAACCTAGAGCGATCCAGAAGTTTTATCAACTCTAATCTTATCTCTTTCAACAAGTTATAGGGCCAGAAGCAAAACCAGAGATTCACCCACAATTTCAAAGTCCTAAAAACCCGATACGTTTTTTGTTTTTATTTTCATTTTCACTATTTATCTCATTCTCAGTCATCTCCTCTTGTTTGGTGTGCCTGAGCCACAGCCACGCTTATAACCAAAAAAGCTGGAGCATTTGCGGAAATACTCAGATTCCAAGCTCCCGCCACACCGAGATCGGCCCCATCAGCCAAAGAGGGGCCAGAGCGGGATGGAGGGGGCAGAGGAACTAGATTCTAAGGGCCCTGCTTGGAGACTCTGCTCTCCCTTCATTTAGCAGTTGCTTTGCAAGGACCGACAAGGGGGAACAGGATCCCCAGGAAAGGAGTGGGGGAGGTGGAGTGTTGCCACCGGTGAAAAGGAGAAAGGAGAGCGGTGCTGGCTTATAAATCCAGTCAGTTTGTAATTCTGTGATGTTTGGATCAATTTAGCTTCTGAGAGGCTGCTCTTAGAAGAGACACCAGGAGCCTGGGAGGTTGGCTTGCGGGTCCTGAAGTCAGAGTCCCCCTTCAGAGCTCCCCTTGGGGGCTTCTGGAGTGTGGGATCTCTCAGTCCTGTGACTGAGTCCTGTGATTCCTCTCCTGGCAAAGATTTCGCTCCCCCATCCCCCCAACTTGGGCCTTCCTTATCTGCCGCTTCCCCCTCACACAATTCCTCCTCCAGGGTTGCCAAGGGCCCTGCTGACCACAAAATCATCCCCAACATTCTCTTTTTCTATCTCCGCCTTCGTTTCCCTACGTTTTTAGCAAGGGGGACTCAGAAAACAGCTGAGGCCGCCATCTGGGCAGGAAAGGGGAGAATCTGGGGAGGGGCTTAGACCCAGGTTTCTCCTGCGTGGGTTGAAGTCGGTCTCTGGTCGCTCCAGGGACACCCTGCGAGTCGCGCTGCAGAAGTCAGCGGGGAGCAGGGGCCCCACAGGCGCCCCCAGCCGCCGCCCGGCTCTCGCCCCTTGTTTTTCCTGGGCCCCAGCTCCGCGCAGAGAGCGTGAGAGTCCCCGGCCCGCGGGCTTCCTCGCCAAATCCCGGGGAACGGGCACTGGCACAAAGGGCCGGCCGTCTTTTGCACAACGCCCGGGAGCCAGTCCAAGAGGGCGAGACGGCCCGAAGCGGGGCCCCGCGGTCGGGCCGGGCGGGGGAGTGAGCGAGAGGCTCCCGGCTTCCTGCCTGGGCTGCTCGGACCCGGCCCTCGCCTCCTGCCTGGGCGGGAGGGGCGCAGAGGGAGGCTTTGCCTTAGGGAATAGCTATTCCCAACCCCGCATGGTGAATGCCATCTCCGCCAAACTCCATTCCCGGGTCCCTCTTGGGTCCCCCGGAGGCGCTCAGCCTCACTGCAGCCCCCGTTTCCGTCTGCTGCCGCCCGCGACCAAGTTGCCGCCAAACAAGGTCCCCAGAGCAGGCTCCCCGGGTCCCAAGGCGAAAAGGTCCGAAGATCCGCACTGCGGTGGAGACCTGGAGAACTCGGGAAGCCCAGCGACGACAAATATGGTTTGAAAACAAACCATAGAGTTTGGCTTAAGCTTTTATCCGAATGGTGCAAACGATGTCTTCGATAGAAGATCTTAGCTGTATAGAGCTGGCCTAAGAGCTTAAAAAAAAAAAAAGTACCTATTTTCTCCCAATCCCCCCACTCCGAATAAATTTTTTTACCTGGACTACCAGCTTAAGTAACGGCTTAGGCATCACGCTTGTTGAACCAAGCTCTGCAAACTCGCCTTAGAAAAAAATACTTTGTTCTGATTTTTAAATTAAAAACTTTCGATTTTACGTACATATTTTTTACAAGTTTCCACACGCAGCATTGATGTTTTGATTTTTTAAAAACGATTTTTCAAGTAAACGGTCTGATTTTTATTAGTTCTAATTATCTGAGAAAAGTTTGCATTTTAATTAAGTTATAAGGATTGTGCAGATCAGACCCTAATAAGCCAGAGATGTAATTAATTTAAAATTTTTCAACATTATTCATTATACACTTTTATTACTTTTATTTAAAAACTTTTCTTTGAATTCAAACGCTACTAAAATAATAATTTCCTGATTTTAATCTATCTTTAAAAACATAAGTAATGTATGCTGAAAGAAAGAATTTAAAAGTTACATTAAAAAGGAAAGTAGGTTTTCCTCCCACCTCTTATCTCAGCTCCCCTTTCCAGAAGCAACTACTTTTCCCAGAGTATCCTTACAGAGGTGTATATAAATATAGCCCTTTAACACAAATGGCATAATGTCATGCACACAGCTTTATATTTTGCCCTTTATTTAAAAAACATACACCTTAATGGTAGTTCTATATATTTATTAACACTTCGTTGTTTTTAATGGCTCCGTTTTATTGTATGGGTGTACCTTAATTTATTTAACTAGAAGACAATTGAGAAATATTTAGATTGTTTCCAGTTTTCTTTTCTTTTTTCTGCTTGCAAATGATATACACTATTCTGCGTATATGTGCAAATATATCTGTATGATATAGTCTTAGAAATGGGTGGTATCAGGCTAGGCGATGTGGCTCATGCCTGCAATCCTAGCACTTTGGGAGGCTGAGGTGGGAGGATCGCTTGAGGCCAGGACTTTGAGACCAGCCTAGGCAATATCAAGACCCCGTCTCTACAAAAAAAAAAAAATAATAATAATAATAATAAAAGAAAAAGAAATGGGTGATATCAAAGAATTTATGCACTTTTACTTTTAAAAGATGTTGAACATACTTTCAAGTGTTAAAGCAATTTGTATGTTCTTTTCCAGAGAATATACAAATTATGTTTATGTCCTCCCATTTCCTGTTGTTTTTCTTTGTTCTAGGTTCTTACTAATTTCTTTTCTTTGGGCGAGGTTCTAGCCTATAATCCCAGCACTTTGGGAGGCTGAGGTGCGTCGCTGGAGTCCAGGAGTTGGAGACCACCCTGGGCGACATAGTGAAATGCTGTTTCTACCAAAGAGAGAGAGAGAGTAGCCAGGCATAGTGGCACTGAGGCTGTAGTTGTAGCTACTCCAAAGGCTGAGGCAGAGGATCGCCTGAGCCCAGGAGTTTGAGGTTGCAGTGAGCTATGATGATGCCACTGAACTCCAGCCCCAGCAACAGAGTGAGATCCCGTCTCCAAAATTTTTTAAAAAATAAAACCAAAAAATTTTGTTTTCATGGTATTTTGCTAAAATGTGAGATTGTGGCTTGTTTTGTTTTGTTTTCCGACTCAACACCCAATGATGCGGTTTGGTTTTGTCAATAAAGGTTATACTTATGAGCGATGTGAAGTCCCTCTGTCTATAGGTATTGGAGTTTTCCCGACAATTGTTTCCTGGAGGTGCCGCAGAATGGAGGAGGTGTAAAATGCGGACTATTGCCACTCGGAATTTTTTCCTGTGGAATTCTGGCCTTATTGGAAAATGAGAAGAGGTTTGTTTTTTCTTAATCGTTTTCTCGTCTTCTCTCACTCTCTTTAAGGTTAGAAGACACAGAAAAGTCCCAGGAGGGACTGTGATGGAAAAGGCTTGAGCCATACAGAATCACGACCTCAGCCCCCGCCTCGCCCACTCTCAACCCGGCGCAAACTGCCCTTCGCAGGTCACCAGATTGTCACCCAAGAGCCCCACAAAAACTACTAGAAGGAAATGAAGCTGGAGAGATGCGGCCCCTCCAGGCACCTGGCAGATGTGACGATTCCCCCTTCTACCGGGGGGCAGCGGGGTGTCTGTCGTCTTGGTCTCCAGTTTCCAGTGAATTGAGAGGAAGCCAGTCCTGGGACCTAGTGACCGCCATACGCTTAGGTTCTCTGAGAACGGGGTACATAGGAGTGGGCCAGAAAGAACTAGGCTGGGGCCGGAGGGTCGGCGGGGCTGGAGTTGAGGGCGAGGTAGGAAAGCGAGGAGTGGGAGGGATGGGAAGCGAGGGGCGCCGCACCAACGGTGGAACCCCCGCGCTCAGCCAACCGCCATCAAAACTCCAGGCGGGCGCTCCCCGTTCCCAGGCTCGGTAGCAAACGCAGCCCTTTTCATCCGCACCGGATTTCCCCTGGCGTGACAAGGACCCATAGCCAGCGTTTTGTTGGGGATTTTATGCTTCAGCCTCGTATTCCCTCCACTTTCCTGAATTCTTTGCAAGACAAAACGGTTTGTGCCCATTTATCCTACCTGGGGCACAAAGAACTGCGCAAACAAAAGAAGCGAATGCAGATCCTTCGAGGAAAGGTAAAGAGAGAATTCTGGCCTGGCAGAACTTCATGGTACAGAGTCAGGGAGAGGAGATCGCTGACACACACTGAGCACACACTGCGAGCTAGGGACTTGCCAACAGCTTTCAAGTTGGGGACCTTCGGGCTGCTTCAAATGCCTCATTGCAGAGTTTGAGGTTTGAAACCAGGATAGACTTTCTCCAAGGTTTTGTTGAGTTTTACCCCTCAGAATTGTTGGAAGTGAAGTATGGAATTGGTAAATTGAATTTTAAAGTTTTTGTTTAAAAATTATTCAGATAATGATTTACCTTTTTTTTTTTTTTTTTAAGCCAAAGACCTCTACCAGGAGTGGCCCAAGAGTCTTTCTTACCTGATTTCTGACCAAAGGACATTTAACTTTTTGGTCCCATTATCGGGTTATTTCAGGTGAGAAAATGTTCTGATGTATCCAAATAATTGCTTGAATTAGTGTAAACCACATTGTCGTGAATACGATGTCTGCTCCTGTCTAGAAAGGGAGGTGGCACTTCTGGGAAGAAAAAGCTTCCCATCCCCACCATAGAGACCCTCTGCTCTCCCCTGTGGGTGCCACCTTCCTTGCCCCCACCCTTCCTCTCTGCACAGAGCTCATCTTCTAGGAGTCTCTGCCGGGAGTCTTTCCTTTCTTGGGAGGTAGGGTTGGGGAAAGAGCTGGGGAGGAATCTAAGGATGGAACCAGTGTCACAGGGGTGGTGGCAATGGGGGAGTCTGAAACAAACAGCTGCAGGGAGGGAGAAAGACCAGATTTCTAATGGCGGCTCCCTCCACCTTGGACAGATGGTCTGCAAACCCAAACCCCTGGCCTTAACTCATACAGACTTTGTCTACACTCCATGATACCAGGGGAAAACCAAGCTCAATCTGATGCTTCCCAGCAACTGATTGTTTCAGCATAGACGCTGTCTCTTATCAGTGTGGTCCCCACTTGTTTGTGAGCAAGGTCTAAAAGAGCAAAGGGACATGAGAAGCTGAGAGCAGTGTTAGGTTACTCAGTCTAAGTGGACAATCCAAGCCTTCCCTCCTCCCTTCATATTTGGGGTTGAGCTAAGAGGGATTTTAAGCTTCAATTTCTAAAATCATTGTTGAAGTTCTCTGACATCAATTTCCTCCTTCTCTCCCTTAGTTTTATTGTTTCCTGGAGCTCTTCTGAGGCAGTGCCTATGCAGGCAAGAGAGTCGTGGTGGGGGTAGAGGGTGAGAGGACACTATTTTAGACCAACTGGGTGCCATGGAAAGTTTGCTCTAGTCTAGAAGCCTGAAGGAGGGACGGGGGCTGGAATGGAGGGGTATATATGGAAAGGCAGAGCTGCGGTGTAGTGGAGTCCCCACTGCCTAGGGAAGTACAGACACACCTCCAGGCAACCCCCAGCCCCAGGTCAGGGAAAGGACAGGCAGAGAAGTCTAGAAAGGCAAAGAACTTAACGATGTTTGGCCGTCTGGGGGCTTATCAGTGAGACAGGGTCAGGCGGGGGCCGAGTTGACACTCTGAGGCAGACAGCAGCCAGGGTCCTGGCAGTGCAGGTGAGGAGGGGCCGCACGGGGGACAGCCTGCCCCACTAACCCAACCCAGGACAACACAGCAACTGGACTGTAGGGTGGGCGTGCCTCTTGGAGCCTCCAGGTAGAAGGAAACAGAGGAAGGGGGTGGCTGAAGAAATATTAACCCCCTTAGGGTTCTGAAGGAATGGGGGAGGACCTTGTACAAAATGGATGAGAAGTCGGAGCAGCTGCTATTCTTTCTTCTTCCCTTCATCCTGGACTCACTTCCAAACCCCTCGAATCCCTAATCCCTGGTGGGGGGGCAGGGGCAGATGAGCAAATCCTACTCTGCCTCCTGACTCCCCGTCCCCAGGGGTGAATAAGAGTTGCTCAGCCCAGTTTTGGGGTAGGGTGTGGGTAAAACTGGAAACCTCTAGTCATTCAACAGAGAATGCTCCAGGCTAGTTTATGCTAGTTTTAAAGTGGTTTTAAAGTGAATTGGGTCGGGATGGAGCAGATTACACTCTTCCTCAGCCCTGAACCTCAATCCTTGGCAGTGGTGGCAGTGACGGGGTGGGGTGGGGTGGGGGAGCACGCAGGGCCCCCTCTGAGTTCTCCACTGGTCTAGTGCATCCAGGCCTGGCTGGTACCTTTGGGAGGAAGGGGCTGGTGGAGGTAGGGATACCTGGGAGGTTGGGGAGTTGCGGGGACATTTCTTGGCCTGGCCGGCGGACGTGAGGTTTCCAAGCCCGAAGCTCTTCACCCTCCTCCAGCCTCAGGCTCTGGCCCCGGGTGGGGGCAGGGCTCGGGTGCCTCCCTGCTGTGAATCAGGCTTCTGCCCTCAGCGCCATCCCAGCCTCCTTCTGCAGGGTAAACATCCTCTACACTTTGGAAACTGGTGGGACAAGAAAGTTGAGGGGGTAGTGGGTAAAGGAGGGAGGAAGGGAGGAATTCCGAAGGAGGGGAGGTTCTGAAATCCTCTCTTTTTCTTGCCAGGAAACCAGCAGTGGCCTTCCAAGGGGGTGGCCACATTGCCTACTTGAGCCCCCGAGGAAGGAGCATCGTTTGGGAAGGAGCATCGCTTGGGGCATTCTTTCTTGGCTGAAGAAGGGCCTCAGAAACGTGACTATGGATGTGGTGGGGGAATCTGGGAGGGCAGGGTGGTGGGGGAAGCAGGAGTGGGCAAGTTCCAGATCCCCATTTGTTGAGAATCACCTGAGGGACATTTCTCTGGAGGGAGTCTGGGCCTCTGTGAAGGGTTAGGGGAACATACAGGCAACTTGCCCCAGGATAAGAGGGGAAATCCCACTCCTTAGGGAGGTACAAAACTTTAAGAAAATGGCTACCGTGGCTACCATTTCTAATGTAGAAGATGGTGTGGAGGAAACCTGTTTTGTCTCCCATTTCCAAGCTGTTCTTGGGCCAGGGGCCCAGCAGAGCAGAGGGAAGCTATGAGGTCAGATGGGCCCAGCACACACCCCAGCCCCACTCCGCACCAGCTTGGGGCCCCAGCAAGTGTCTTCCTCTCTCTGAGCATAGTCTCCTCATGGATAGAACACAACTGCAGAGTTGATGATGGGACCAAATAATACAGCGGCTGCTTAGCACTGCAGAGCCCAGCACTTGGTGACAAAAAAAAAAAAAAAAAGTCCTGCCTACCCCAGCTTCTTGGACCTTGCCAAGGCCAAACTGCATGTGTCCCGGAGAAACCCTCAGCCACTTGCCTCTGCCCAGTCCCAGCCAAGTGACTAGGGAGACTGAGAAGTGAAACAAAGGAAAAAGAACGGGTGTTCCATCTCCACTCTTCTCCACAGCCCCCAAGCAGAAGCAAAGAAGGAAGGAAGGAGGAAGAGAGCTCACTTCTCTTTCTTCTGGCGTCCAGGTGTGGTCCTGCACACCAGGAGATCTAACAGCCCTGCAAAGGGGTAGCTACTGTGGCAGCTCCTCTCAGCCTGTTTTCTTTGCAGATAAAAAATTTAGGAGAGCAGCCTGGCTAAAAGCTGTTTCTGGGCTTGGGACATCGGAACACCTTCCTGGGAGCTGATCTCTTCACTAGCTATGACCTGGACCCTCCAACCCTCAGTTTCCTTCACTGTAAAATTGGCATAATGGCCGTTCTCAACCTGGCTTCCTCAGGAATTCTAACGGGAACGGTGATAGAATGGAGGTGACCACGCTGGAACATGCAGCTCTGTTCCCCTGTGTCGTGGCCTCACACTGATCACCACACTAGAAACGAATTCCGTGTGTGCAGTTCAAGTTCAAACAACCACGGTCTAGGAAGGGCCGTGCTGAGGTCCCAGGTCGACTTGGAGTCACCGGCCGAGTTCAGTCTTGCCTGCGACACATACTGGTTTACGCCGCCTCTCTCTCGGGTCCAGTTTTCTCATCTGTAAATGGGGCTATTAAAGTGGTTTGGGGGATGATAAAGCACGTAAAGTGCTTCGCCCCAGTGCTTGGCACATAATTCGAGCTACGCAAACAGCAACGACGCTCGTTGGCAGGGCGCACCAAGGAAGCCCACTTCCCGCTGCCTCGGGGACCCAATTCACCTCTGCGGCTTTGGGGCATCCGAGCGGGAGCCGCTTGGGCGAAGCAGGCGGAGGAGCGAGGCGGAAGCGCTTGGTAAACGGCGGCCCTGAGCGTTTCCACTGGGACCCCTCTCCTACTTCTTCCAGCCTAGCGCCGATCCCCTCCGACCCCGCTGGGGCGAAGGCCCGGCTTCTCCGCCCGGCCGAGCTCTTTGGCCCCGTGCAGCCCGCGGCGGCGGTGCCAGGTCCCCGTCCTGGCGCCTGTAGGCGGCCGCGACGGCCGGGAAGCATCCCGAGAGTAGCCGCTGACCCGGGATCTTTCTCCGCCAAGGAGCGCGGGGCTCAGCGCCCGGAGTCGGCCGCAGTCCTTCCGGCCGCCTGAACAGCAACTGGGCCTAGGCGGTGGGGAGTGCGTCCTGGTCTCCCATTCCGGACAAACTCGCCACGATGGCCTTTCCCGAGCGCCCCTTCTCCAACAGAACCTCCAACTCAGCCCGAACAAGCCTCATTCTTTTGTGGGGACCCCCTCCCCCATTCCACCTGCTTTCTAAGTCCCCCTTTCGGAGACGCGGGAATATCACGCCTTCCGCCTACACTTTCCCCGGCTCCTTCTGACAATGGCATTTTCTGGCAGGGTTGCTGGAAGCAGCACAAATGAAAACGCTAAGGAAACAAGAGTTGGTTAATCGGCTTGGAGTCCAATGGATAATTCCTCTTTCCTTTTCCTGTCCTTCTCTCCCTGCAAACAGAGCTTTTGAGAAATCATTTCAAATAATCAGGAAATCTGCTGAAAAATGGAGACCGGAAGAGAGCATTCTATCTAACAGCTGGGTTTTCTCCTCTCCATAGGGGCATAGTCCTTCCATTAGATATGCATATCGCTACTGTGCAGCTCTCCCTGAAATATGAATGTCCCAACCAGGTGGCAAGAAGTAGGAATTTTCATAGGTACATTGGGCCCTAGAGACACCAAGGGCCGGAGGTCATAAAAGGGCCTATTCAGGATATGTTCAAGCACAACCAAATTATGACCCACATAAAAACAGCAGGTCTTGATTGAGATCTTTCGCATTTAAATAAGGGGAGAACACTATTGAAATATCTAAATAATTGAAAATATTTGTAAACTTATTCTCACTGGGCGCCCATTTGTGTTAGTGGGTGTAGTAGATGAGATCAGGGATGTCAACTGTTTCCTGGTTTGAAAAGAAAAATAACCCCCTCCCTCCTTTGAGTCTTTGCTTCTTAGCTACGAAATGGAAAAAAAGAACTCCAGTCTCATTTAGACTGTGGGGGCTCCGCCCGCCTGAGAAGGGACTGTGGGAATTGACATGGGGAATTGGGGTGGAGAGGTGGGAGGGTGGAGGGAATGAGAAATGCAGCAGACACTGAGTCAGAGGCCCAAGACTAATGCCTGGCTCTGTGTCCTTCATGCCCCTGAGCCTTGGTTTCCACATCTATAAGATGGGGATAATATTGAGCTCACAGAACTGCTGTGAAGAATCAACAAAAGAATATATGTGAAAATGTTTTCTCATTATCCGCCTTTTTTTGGCCTGGGCCAAACTGAAAGGAGACCACGGCAGGGAGCGCAGGGGTCCAGCTTGGGCTGGAGCCCAGGAATGGGTATGAGCTTTCCCATGGTTATCTGATGCCCTGACAAGCGGAGTTAACTGGCTCAGTGTCACCCTCTGCCAGATCCGAGGGGAAGTGAAAGTCCATTGCTGCGGGCCTGTCTCAGCCCCTGTTTGCTTTGGCCATATTGTGATGGTCTTGCTGGCTTTGCCAACAGGATTTAGGTGTTTGCTTTCCCGCCTGGCCTGGCTGCTCGGGCAGCTGGCATTCTGCTCCTGATTATCTTGCCGGCTAATGTTGCTCCCAGCAAGAGGGAGTTGTCTCAGAGTCGCCTGCTCCTGCCAATTTCCTGTAGCTTCTGCCCTTTTCTCAGATGCATGAGGTCCCATTTTATAGAATTATTATCACAAAACTGTCAGGCTTGGGAAAGCAGGTGGTGGAGGGATACCACAGTCTTTCCCTTTAAAACGACTGCCCAGAAGCACGTACCCAAGGACTAAGAGGAATTAGGAAGTATGGCGGGAAAAGAAGTGAGCCAGAGAGCCAAAGAAACCAGGCACCAATCCTACACCTTTAAAGGACTTGCTGTGCTTTCTACACATCTCTTCTCATGCTTTCTAGGGACAGTAGTTGCTACTGGGTAGTAAAGGGGAAGGGGATCTCTGATGAAGATCACCCTAGATCGGTCTGAACTTGTGGTCGGGGAGTGCTGTGGCGGAAGTGTGACATGCAGGTGCCTGATGGGAAGAACATGTGCTCAGAACAATCACATCCCCCCCCCCCCACCCAAGGTAACTCCTGGAGCTTCAGCCACCTCCCCAGCACACAGTGTGCGTTCAGGAGACATGAAATACCCTGCACGTGACACACTGCCACTTGGCTTTCCCAGGCTGCTAGTTAATGACTTAGAGTCATCACTGGAGAATGCAAAATAATTGAAAGCAATGCTTAGTAAATTGCAGTTTCAAGGTCTTCATTGCCTTCCTAACAATTTGCAAAATCCATTTTATTGCTTTTTTAGACTCCTCGAGTTGAAATACCACTGTGTGCTGTAATTAAGCTAAGTGACACGCCAGCTGTAAAGACAAGGGCTGTGAATGATTACATTCAGCTCATGTAATCATCCAGTATGGGTGTGGGGGTGGGGTGGGGAGGATGCTTGCAACAGCTGCCAATCTTCCTTCCTTACACTTCCTGCCAGGGTGGAAGGAAAACTGGAATCTGAAATCACCTGTTTAACACTAGCAAGAATTACCCAGCTTGTCCAAGGTGGGTTAGGGGCTGTCCAGTGTTGGGGTAAGCCAGATAGGTGACTCCCAAACCTGGCTGTGCATCAGCACTCCCTGGGGAGCTTTTAAAATCCAAGTCAACCTCCTCCCTCTCCCACATTGACTAATTAGGTCTAGGGAGAACCACATGTTTTTTAAGTTGCCCAAATAGTTCTGATCCTGGGGATCAGAGAACCTGCCTGGTCCAAGACGGCTATTTTTAACAAATCGGAAACATTGCTTTTGCACTTGGGAACTTCCCTCAGTGTTGCTCTTTTAAATCCATTTGGGGACAGGAACTCATCCAACTGCTTTAAGAAACAGATACCCTGATCTCCATCCCCACAAAGCTCCTTCTCTCAATGTTCCTATTTTCTTTTAGAGGACTCAGTTCTTTTGAAGCCTGCTCTATTGTTCCTTTCCCATGCATTCAGCTGCTAAGTTCCAGCTCTCTGATGGTTTTCTCCACCTGCCTCCCCCTCCTCTCCCACCTTCCAGCTTTATTGAGGTGTATCTGCCTCCTTCTCTTTCCCGCCGGCCACCCTTATAGAGGCTGCAAGGGCTTGAAGCCTGGACCATATTGTACAACCCTCCCAATTGCTCTTCCACCTTGAGTCTCTCCCCTTGCCAAGCCATTCCACCAACTACTACTGGATTGATCTTCCTAACACTAAATAAAATCTCTCATTCGAAAACCTTCAGTGGTTTCCCATTGCCCACTGAGTTAGGTAAATACTTCCCAGGATGATATTTTAGACTCTCCACCATATTAATTCATTCAGTAAATATGTACTGAATTCCTATTATGGCCTAGGTACTGGGCTAAAACTTGGAAATACAAATATGTAAAGAGGCCAGGTGCGGTGGTTCACACCTGTAATTTTACACTTTGGAAAGCCAAGGCAGGAGGATTGCTTGACCTCATCAGGAGTTGGAGACCAGCTTGGGCAACATAGCGAGATCCTGTCTCTACAAAAAAATTAGTTGGGCGTGGTGGCATGCGTCTGTAGTCCCAGCTACTCTGGAGGCTGAGGTGGGAGGATACCTTGAACCCAGGAGTTAGAGGCTGCAGTGAGCTATGATTGTGCCACTGCACTCCAGCCTGGGCAACAGAGTGAGACCTTGTCTCAAGAAAAAAAAAAATCTTAAGACAAAGTACATTCCAGTAGAGAGACAGCCATACAAACAAATCACTACCATAGGGAGTGACATGAATGAAGGGCACCAGCTCTCTAAGATGGTCTCTTAAACTACCTTTCCATCTTCATCTCCCAATTCTCCTTTTTGGTCCAGCCAAATTGGACTAGACTTTACCTCTTGATCATGTTCAGGGTTGTTTTTATTTTCTTCCAGGCCTCTATACCTCAGTTCACACTTTATATCCACTTTTTATAACCCTATTTATCCTTTCCTGCCACCATCTCAAACATCATCTCTTCCAATGAAGTGGATTTGGTCCTCCCAGCTGGGAGTGAGGGTATTTCCTTCTCATCTACTGACATTCTTTTTTAGGGGCACCTAACTCCTATGGACCTACATTCCTCGACTATATACTCTACAGGAGCAAGGACTGCCACAAGCATTTTTTGTCCCCCAGAAGCATTCAGCAAACAGTTGCTCTGCACATGCCTGAGGGTGAACAGGCAGGAGGTCTGTTCTGTGCGGCTAGGAAGGCAGCCTGGCATTTTTGCCTTCTCATTGGATAACCCAGAGCTGTGAAAGCCTCCAGGCAGGACTCGCTACATAACTGGGCAGATCCAGTGCAAAATAAAAATGCAGGGTACCTTGTTTAGAAATTATTCAGAATTTCGAGATGGTGGCAATAGAACATTAACCCAAGTGCAGGGCCCTTCTAAGCGCAGGGCCCTGTGCAATTGCATGGATTGCGTGCCCTATCTCTAGGATCAAAGGTGCTGGCACCAAAGTGTTCCTTAGAAAGACAAATAATTCTGACTTCACCTTATTAAGAGACTTTTTCTTTTTATCAGTTCAGAAACCTTTGACTGGCTGGGATTAGTGGCCAGGGAGAAAAGGGAAGAGATATAGAGCTTCTAGGAAGCCCCATTTCAACAAATCTTACATCTTTTGCTTGGGCTGGCAACCTGAAAACAACCATGGGCAAAGTGGCCTCGGATCAGTCTATTTTGAGGCTTGTGAATGGCAACAGGAAAGGGCCGGTGAAGTGGAAGTTGAGGTGACAATCAAGCCTTTACTCGTCTGCCTATGGTAACCAGGCCTGCTGCTTCTGCCGTCCAGGAGGGCCTTGATGGACTACAAAGAACACTGTACCAGGATCCTTGAGAGCCAGGCCCAGACGGGCATGAAGATGTTGAGTACATGTGTGTTTTTCACGGCTGGACACAATTGGCTTGAGTCTAACGTCTCCATTCAATACCTTGGAAGACTAAGCTCTTCTGCCTAAGGGATACTGTGGGCTTCAAATATCCCAGACTCCCCTGACATCCTTGAGGCCAGAAATCCATCCCCTTGGGAGCCCATAAGGCAAAGCTGGGTCAACATCATGAAGCAGGAGCTTGTCTTCAGACCTCACTTCTTCTTCCTCCTTTGCCCAGACTTTTCCAAAGCTCTCCCCTAGGGATCCAACTCAGGAAGAGCAAGTGAGGCAAAAATCTTGGATTCCATTCCTGGAGAGGGCAGAGAGGGAACTGGCAGCTAAGGAAAGATGTTATGCCTGGGGTCTAGCCAGGCCCTGTGCTGGGCAGAGTCAGCGGAGCTACTGTCCCAGAGAGGGCCACCTCAGGATCTGGGCTCCTCCAGAATATTGAAGTCAATTAACTGGCAAGGAGGGCAGAGCCTATGGTACCCTGTTCACCAGAGATATTCCTCAAAGGCTCTGACACGTATTCACGTAACTGGAGCTTTCTTTTTTTTTTTTTTGAGACAGAGTCTCACTTGCCCAAGCTAGAGTGAGTGCCGTGGCGTCAGCCTAGCTCACGGCAACCTCACACTCCTGGGCTCAAGCGATCCTCCTGCCTCAGCCTCCCAAGTAGCTGGGACTACAGGCATGTGCCACCATGCCCGGCTAATTTTTTTCTATATATTTTTAGTTGTCCAATTAATTTCTTTCTATTTTTAGTAGAGACGGGGTCTTGCTCTTGCTCAGGCTGGTCTTGAACTCCTGAGCTCAAGCAATCCGCCCGCCTCGGCCTCCCAGAGTGCTAGGATTACAGGCGTGAGCCACTGCGCCTGGCCTGGAGCTTTCTTAATAAGGGGTGCTCAGGAGAATTATCTCCCCCGCCTCCCCTCCCCATTCTCCCTCCGAATCAGGCTCCTCGTCCTGGCATTGAGCATGGCGATTTATTTTATTAATGGACACAGGGGCTGGGGGGAAGGTCCATGGTTTCTGCATGTGGATGGAAGAAAGATCTTCAGGCTGGATACTCTTGCCTCACCTCTGCCTTCACTGGTGGGATTGAGTTGGGCTGGCAAGGGAGGTAGCAGGAAGATGTTTGGGCACCAAGGTGGCAGGTCTTTGGGCTGGCTGCAGTGGGAGGAGGTCTGGTCTTTACCCGGGGAAGTTGCAACTGCCCCAGTTCTCTTGTTCAGGGCTCAGAGCTCTCCACCGTGCCCAGCCCTGTCCCTGTGTTTTATCTTCAGAGATGAAGGCTTAACTGGCACAGTCCCGCTGGTGACCTGAGGGCTTTGGACTCCTGGAAATCATGAGTCCTTCTCTGAAACATGACTCTTCCCTGGAGGAATATTCTGGGTGGTGGTGCCATGTCAGGGACACAGAGAAGAGCCACAGGTAGAGCAACCGGGGTGAGTCCTGGGGCAGCACCCATCAACATGCTGAAGTCGGGGTCCTATAGCACTGTAGGCCATCTGGGTGGGCACAGAGGCAAGGTAATTAGCCTCAGTGCTGCTGATGAGAGATATCTGTAAGACCAGGACGTCTAGATGAGGAAATGAAACTTTCAGTTGAGTCTGTGAACACTGGAGACACTGTGGGAAGAGACAAATCATTTCCTGCGAGTAAGAGGTAGGAAGGGAAAAAATGGCAGAGATACAGCCTGGTTCTGGGGTGGGGTAAGACTTTTCTTAGATTTCCTTTTAAAATGGCCTCTGGAATATTAAAGTCAATTAACTCATCATCACCATTGCTATCTAGTGGATGAAAAGCACTTTGATGACTCACATCGGCAGTCACCAGAAGCTCATTTTATCTACACAACATTCATCTTCTTGCAGCCTTCCTGCTCCAAACATTTGGTATGGATCATTTAAGAGCTGCCAGTGTGGTTGACTGGAGATTATATATGATAGTGGTTAAGGAGCTGTGTGCCCTTGGACGAGTTACTTAACCTAAGTGTGGTTTTCCCATTTGAAAAAAGAGAATAACAATGCCTTGAGGGCTGAGATAATATATGCAAAGCTTTTAGTACACCAACAGCAAGTGGTCCAGTCCATGCTGGGCTCATCACCATCAGCACAATATCATCATGATCACCATCCTCACCATGATTGCAGCTACCATTTCTTCTGTAAGATGCCAGGTACTCCGCTTTACCAAGCCACTGATTCACCATTAAAATCCTACAACATGGGTTATTTATTTATCCCCTAGAATTCAACTGTTATACAGATGTGCACCCTGGGCTCTGTGACCAACCCACTGTGAAAGTGGCTCCGGTGGAAGGATGGATTATAGTGACACGAGCAGAAAAATGGAGGAATTCATCAGGGATCCATTTCTCACGTGGGTCAGGACAAGGCTTTTTGTCCAGAGTCCATCGCTTGTGTGAGGTTGGGCAAGTTACTTAATGTTCTCAAAACCTTGATTTTCTTCACCTGCAAGTTGGGGATAAGGTAACAACATCCGCCTTGCAACCTCACAGCAGCAATGTGAGGATTCCGTGAGATACGGTCTGGAGACCTGACACGTGGAAGGTGTTAATGTTATGAAACTGACCAAGGAAACCCCGGATCCACAACTGGGACTTCCGCCTGCTCCTCCTTCTCTCTTTCAATCACTATTTATGATACGGAAGCCCTCTTCCCATACCACACCCTGCTCTATTTGTGAATCAATGCGTTGGTAGATGGGCATTCTGTTGTATATAATTAGTCTTTTGTGAGTTTGCTTTCTTATGTGTAGTCCTTATGGCCTGATTATTTTGGAGAGAATTTCCAGAAACCATTATTTGGCCTAAAAGCAGAGGGCCAGCTCTGAGATCTGGAGACCCACACATGGTATTCTAGGAGGCCTGCTTGGGCTTTGCCATCTCTGCTACCTGCAGAAATGCCTTCATTCAAGAGCCATTATTAATTGTACCCTCAGCTTTAACTGAAGACTAATGTGAAAAGTGCCACTTGAAAGACAGATAGGGTGGCTTCAAAAACGTGGGGCTTGGGAATCAGAAGCAACTGACTAGAATCCTTATTCTGCCAGGCAAAAGCTGTGGGGCCTTCCGAATGTTAAGCCTATGTACTTTGAGCCTCAGTTTTTTCTTTTCCAAAGTATACAGTTGTGATTGGAATTAAATCAGGTAAAATATTTATCTAGAAGAGTGCTGACACCTCTACAATAGGCTAGAAAAAATGGGTAACTAAGGTCGGGTATGGTGGTTCACGCCTGTAATCTTAGGACCTTGGAAGGCCGAGGTGGGAGGATCACTAGAGGCCAGGAGTTTGAGACCAGCCTGAGCAATACAGCAAGACCCTGTCTCTACAGAAAATAAAAAAAGAAAGAAAAATTTAGCCGGGTGTGGTGGCATGAGCTTGAAGTCCCAGCTACTGGGGAGGCTGAGGCAGGAGAATCGCTTGAGCCCAGGAGTTTGAGGTTGCAGTGAGCTATGACACCGCTGCACTCTAGACCAGGCAACAGAGCAAGACCCTGTCTCAAAACAAAAACAAAACAATTTTAAAAACCCCAGAAAACAAAAAATAAAACAAAAGGGTAACTATTATCATTATTAATATTAACAAAAAATATAGTAGTGCCTTCAGACATTGCCAACTATAGTAGTAAAAGTCTATGAGACTTCACATGGTACACTGCTCTTAAAAATCAGAGCCAGGGGAAAAAGTCTCTCCTAGAGAACTACTAAACTTATTTTTACTTATCTACGAGAAAATATTGAAACCTTCTCTGCCTACAAAATCCCAGAGCTTCTCAGGGAGTCTGAACCCAAGCTGGACTTTGCTAAAGAATGGCATGAGGGGCCAGGCGCGGTGGCTCACGCCTGTAATCCTAGCTCTCTGGGAGGCCAAGACAGGTGGATTGTTTGAGCTCGGGAGTTCGAGACCAGCCTGAGCAAGAGCGAGACCCCGTCTCTACTGAAAAAATAGAAAGAAATTATCTGGACAACTAAAAATACACAGAAAAAATTAGCCAGGCATGATGGCACATGCCTGTAGTCCCAGCTACTCGGGAGGCTGAGGCAGGAGGATCACTTGAGCCCAGGAGTTTGAGGTTGCTGTGAGCTAGGATGACGCCACGGCACTCTAGCCCGGGCAACACAGTGAGACTCTGTCTCTCAAAAAAAAAAAAAAAAAAAGAATGGCACGAAGGAGCGTCTGATGTCAGAAATATTCACCAGGATTCAACTAAGGGGGAAGCTCTCCTCGTTCCCAGCTCACTACAACCCCAAACTAATGCCGAGTGTACACAGGGATATAGAACTCACTAGAACCCAAAGCAAGTGAGTGCCAGTGTATACAGGGATGTGCCAGGAGCTTAGGGGGGAGAGGAACCAACAGAACCAGTCCTAATCTTTTGGGAGCTCCCAGTCTGGGAGGAAGGGTCACAGCCCCTGCCCTCAGGGAGACCCTGGTCTGATGGTAGAGATATAATCCATGCCACGAGGGAGCCTCTTTTCTGATTGGACAGATAAAAAAGATCAAAACAGAATGCTATGTTTGGCCTTCTCTGCTAAGAAGTTCACAGCCAAATTCAATGGTCAGTGCACTTTATCACACCTCTCAATCTAATTATCTCCTCCTTTTCTTTGTGTGGCTTCGGATTGTTATTACTTTTAATAGTCCTATTGAAGACAAGTTTTCATTGCAATTCGCTACATCACCATCCCTTTTTGTAATAGTAGGAACAGAAATAGCAACACATCAGTAATCATCTTTACTTAAAATTCCAGTACCAGCATATTGTGCATCTTGTGCTTAAGACAGTGGGGTTGTAGGGGGAGCTCCACAAGGACCAGGGAGTTTCACCAGATGACAGGCCCATAGGTCAGGGCCGGCTGTAATAGGCTTCTCTGCCCAGGCCTGGGACTAGATGCAAGACATTCCTTCCTACCTACACCTGAGATACCTGACCAAAAGATGAATTCCCAGGGCCCTATCCCAGACCTCTTGTGTCAAAATTTCCGGGGTGTGTGGCCTGGGAAACTACAGGCTTAACAAGGCCCAGCCATGATTCTTATCAGCAGGGAAGTTTGGGGAACATCAGACCCAGTTCTTCTCTGAGGACAGGAAGAAGAGTATCAGAATCAACTAAAGGAGCTTCATAAAATGTAGATTCCTGGGCTTCCCACTCAGACCCTACTGGATCAGAATTTCTGGGACTGGGCCCTGGAACGTGCATTTTTACAAGCACCCAAGGGGATGCCTGTGGGCTGATGTTTCCTCACAGGCCCTCCAGCCATGTGAGCTACTGGGCACAAGGAGGCCAGGTCAGAGCGTCTGGGCACAGTCTGCCTCAGGTGGCAAGGGCGAGGGAGACAGTTGAAATCTCTAACCTTCTTCTGTAGGCAGCCAAGCAGCACAGACACCTCTACACCACGCAACGCTATGCTGCGGAGTTCTCCTAAGTTTTTACACGCAACCTTCCTTCAGAAGCATTAAAGTTCTGACGGAGGGCTTCTTACCATGTCCTTGGTCCTTTCACATGGTGGAATCAAAGCTTCTCAAAGTTCTTTGGTTCCACATCTTCTCAGGCTCTACGGTCCTATTGTTCTGTCCCCTCAGTACGCTCCATTACAGGGCCAGCCTTTGGGGCAAGGGACTTAGGCCAGGCTGGCACAGCTTGAAGGGTGTGAAAATCAACCCCTGGTGGTTGGCATGGTTCTATTTCTGGGACCTGCATATTGGACTCCCTCAATTTTAGCCATAAGTGGAAGACAAGGCAAAGTGCCCCTTGTGGTGGGGGCAGACCAGTCGGATCAGAAATACACATAGCATGGGGGTCACATTTTGACTGAGTTGAGTCTTAATTGTCCACTTCCCTCTATCAGTCCACCCGTCCTCCTACCTACCTGGCATTGCAGAAAAATACAGGGAGCGCCCGCCAATGCACTAACTACATTAAGGGAATCTGGGTAGGCCTACCTAGGTCCTCTCACATCCTTGGTGGCCAGAGATCAGGCAGTGACTGCACGCTCCCCGATCCTGTGTCCTCAGGTCCCTCACAGCACCTGTCCGGCTTCTGCTGGGCCTCGGATCCAGGCGGGCTGGAGTAGCCACCAGCAGGTCATTCAGAGAAACATTGTAGCTTTGAGGACTCTGCAAAAGGAGGAGGGAGGCCACATCCGGCTGCCTCTTCTCACCAGAGCTGCGGCTGCGGAAGTAACACTCCACGGGCAGGGAGCCGTTTCCTGGAAAGGCAAAGGCATCGGCATCATCTATTTGTGCTGCTGGATTCAGCACGAATTCCTGGTAAAGCCCACCTCCCCCTAGGATCCCATGGCCTGGGAGTGGCTGAAGCTCTCTGAACTAGTATAGAGTCAGCCATTGCTCCTTTCCTCCAAACAGCTCTCCTGCCCTAGTTTTCATACTTAACGTCCGTACCTGGGACAGACTCAGCTGCATGGGCCTCATCTGAAGGAGAACCAGGAAATGTCGAAGAGTGAAAGGGGACTCAGACATAGCATTCTATTTTATTTTATCTTTTTGTCTTCCCAATCAGACTAGACTCCCTAAGGGCATGGGCTATGGACTATGTCTCCACTGTCAGACTGGGGTCTCCTTGAGCGTAGAAGCTGTGTCCCTGCTCCCAGACTGGGGGCACCTCAAAGATTAGGACTCGATCTGTTGGTTCGCCTCACCCCTAAGCTCCTGGCACAGCCCCGTACACACGGGCACTCACGTGACTGTCTACTGGTCACCAGCTTTGTGCTGTAGTGAGCTGGGAACGAGGACAGCTGCCTCCTCAGGTGAACCTTGGTGAATAGTTCTGACATCAGCTGCTGCTTCTTCACGTCATTCTTTAGTGACGCCCAGCTCGGGTTCAGACTCCCTGAGAAGCTAAGGGATTTTGTAGACAGAGAAGTTTTCGATATTTTTTCCTGGATGCGCTCCTGGGAGATCTGCTGCTGGCTGTGTTTAAAGGAGACCATCCCGTCAATCTCTGGGCTACTGCACTCAGAGGTGGCAGACGTGGACCGCGTTGGCAGAGACTCTGGGGAGGTTGAGATCTGGGTGGTGGATTCTGGGGAGGTTTCTACTGAGGTTAAGGGCTAGAAGAGAAGATAGTCCAAAATGAGACTGTGGAAAGTAGAGGGCTCCTTCCTATGCTATTCTTTTTTTTTTTTTTTTTTTTGAGACAGAGTCTCGCTCTGTTGCCCAGGCTAGAATGCTGTGGCATCAGCCTAGCTCACAGCAACCTCAAACTCCTGGGCTCAAGCAATCCTCCTGCCTCAGCCTCCCAAGTAGCTGGGGCTACAGGCATGTGCCACCATGCCTGGCTAGTTTTTTCTATATATTTTTAGTTGTTTGGCTAATTTCTTTCTATTTTTTAGTAGAGATGGGGTCTCGCTCTTGCTCAGGCTGGTCTCAAACTCCTGAGCTCAAACGATCCGCCCGCCTCAGCCTCCCAGAGAACTAGGATTACAGGCGTGAGCCACCACTTCCGGCCCCTGTGCTATTCTTGATTAAAACAAACAGATTAACAGCTGGGTTCATTAGCAGCAAGAAAGATTGGGTCAGAATAGTTTTCTAAACAGCAATTGGTTAAACACCAGGGCAGAAGATGGTAGAGGAACCTACAGCTTCCTTTAGAGGTCTTTAAACATGGAGAAGATTATAAATACTAGAGACTGGTAATCAGAAAAATAAGTATTATTTTATAGCTGTTAGACTGGCAAAAATTAGAAGGCTGGATAATGCCAGTGTTGGTGGGCATGCAGAGGTACAGGAACTCTCTGCTGCTGAGAATGTAGACTGGTACAGCCATCTAGAAATTCTTGGCAAACTAAGATTACAAATACTCTGTGATCTAGCAAGTCTATTGCTAGGCATGTATGCTAAATAAGTTATTAGACAGTGTCTTAAAAAAATATACGTACACCAATGTTCACAATAGCCAAAAGGCAAAAACAACCCAAATGTCTACCAAACCATGAATGAACAAAATGTGGTATATACATAAATGGACTATTACTCAGTCTTAAAAAGGAAGAAAATTCTGATACATGATACAATATGAATGAACCTTGAAAACATTATGCTAAGTGAAATAAACTGGATAAATATTATATGATTCCACTAATATGAAGTACTTAGAAGAGTCAAATTCATAGAGACAGAAAGTAGAATAAAGGTTACCAGAGACTGAGGAGGGGTGAGAATGAAGAATTATGTTTAATGGGTACAGAGTTTCTGTTTTGGGTGATTAAAAGGTTCTGGAAATGGATAGTGGTGATAGTTGCATACATTTGTGACTGCTCTTAATGCCAATGAATTGTGCACTTAAAAATGGCTAAAATGGTAAATTTCCTTATGTATATTTTATCATAATTTTAAAAACATATAGAGGGATGTTCAGTGCGGTGTTATTTGTAGTGGGGGAGAACTGAAGGCAATTTGCATGTCTATATCTCGGAGAACTGATAGGGTCAAATGAATGGTTGAAACCTATTCTTTTTTTTTCAGCATCATAAAGTATTAAGCAAGAAACCTATTCTTGGAAAAAAAGGAACTTCACTTAATGAGATTTGCAGCTTTGCAGCTTTTTCTCCAAGTACACCCATAATCCACATAACATGGGAAGCAAGAGATGTCAAAAGATAAGATGTCAAAAGATAAGGCCGGGCGCGGTGGCTCACGCCTGTAATCCTAGCACTCTGGGAGGCCAAGGCGGGAGGATTGCTTGAGCTCAGGAGTTTGAGATCAGCCTGAGCAAGAGCAAGACCCCGTCTCTACTGACAAAAAAAATTGAAAGAAATTATCTGGACAGCTAAAAATATATATATAGAAAAAATTAGCCGGGCATGGTGGCGCATGCCTGTAGTCCTAGCTGCTCGGGAGGCTGAGGTAGGAGGATCACTTGAGCCCAGGAGTTTGAGGTTGCCGTGAGCTAGGCTGATGCCACGGCACTCATTCTAGCCAGGACAACAGACTGAGACTCTGTCTCAAAAAAAAAAAAAAAAATTGACAATTCTAAAATTTTTTCTTATATATACCTTCAATCTAACTATTAGATAGTTCTATAGAACTTCATTTCTTTATGAACATCCAAGTTTCAAATGTAAATAGATATTATATTCCATATGACCAAGGAACTGCCTGTACTATTTCCTGCAGTGGAACTATGGTGGCAATACACTTTCTCAGTGTTTGTTTGTCTGAAAGGTCTTTGTTTCTCCTTATTTTTGAAAGATATTTTGGTGGGTATAGAATTCTAGGTTGGCAGGCTTTTTCCATCCAGAAACATAAAGATTTCATCCCATTGTCTTTTGGCTTGCATACGTTCTGATGAGAAATCTGTTGTATTTTTATCCTTTTTGTATGTAACGTGATTTTTTTTCTCTTGCTCCCTGTACGATTCCCACCTCTTCCCGCCATTTTTTATTGTATTCAGCTGTTGGAATATCATGTGCTTAAGTGTGCTGCCTCCTCCTGAATTCTAAAATTTAAATGGAAATACATAGAACCAAAGTGGTCCTCAAAAAGAACAAAATTGTAGGACTTGTACTATCTGATTTCAAGATTTGCAATATAAGGACAGTAATCAAAACAATGTGGTATTTGCATAAAAATAGACCAAAAATATCAAAGAAGTAGAATAGAGTACAGAAATAGATCCATATTTATATGGTCAATCAATTTTCAACCAAGTTATCAAAGCAATTCAATGAGTAAGGAAAATGTTTACAATTGTGTTGAAACAACTGGATATACATATGGGGAAAACAAACCTTGGATCCCACCACCTAGCATACTCAAAAATTAGTTTGAAATGGATCATGAAACTGAACACAAAGCAAAGGCTATAAAGCTTTCAGAAAAAATATAGGAAAATATCTTTCTGACCTGAGGTACATGAAAATTTCTTAGATAAGACCTAGAAAGCAATAATCATAAATGAAAATTTGATAAACTTCATTCAAATTAAAATTTTTCACTAATCAAAAGACACTATTAAGAAAAAGTGTAGGCAAGTTTCCAGAATATATAAAGAATTCCTACAACTCAATAATAAAAAGGCAAACAATCCTATTAAAAAAGAGAGGAAGCAAAAACTTGAACAGACTCTCTACAAAGAAAGATACACATGAATGACCAGTAGGCATCAGGGAAATACAAATTAAAACTACAATGAAATATCACAATATAGCCATTAGAGTGGCTAAAATTTAAAAGACAGATAACACCAAATGTTGACAAAGATCTGGAAGAACTGGAACTCTCACACATTGCTAGTTGAAATGTACAATGCTATAATCACTTTGGATAAAGATTTTGGAGTTTCTTATAAAGTTACACATAGATTTACCCTTCAAACCAGCAATCCTTCTCCTTGGTAGTTATCTAAGAGAAATGAAGACATGTGCCCACAAAAAGATATGTACAGGGATGTTCATAGGATCTTTAGTGACAACAGCAAAAAACAAAACAAAAAACTCCAAAGAAAAAACTGAGAACAACCCAAAAGTCTATCAATAGGAGAATGGATAAACAAACTGCAGTATAATTGTACAATGGAATATTACTCAGCAATAAAAAAGAACAAACTACTGTTGCACACAATATGGATGAATCTCAGAGATATAATACTGAGCTAAAGAAGCTAGAGTCAAAACACATATATAACTGTATTACTCCATTTACATAAAATTCTAGAGTGGGCAAAATTAATTTAAGGTGAAAAAAAAGAGAAGTTGGAATCAGCATCGTGAATGCCTTGGGGAGGCATGGGGGGTAGACTGCCTGGGAAGGGAAGGAGGGAACTTTTTGGAGATATCGGAATGTTCTATATTATGGTGGACACGTGGGTTAAAATTGTACGGTTAAGATTTGAGCATTCCAATGCAAATTTTTTTTTGGAGGCAGGTCTGAATGTTTATTAGCCCCCAAAATTCTTATGTTGAAGTCCTAACCCCTAAGGCGATGGTAGTAAGAGTTGGGGCCTTTGGGAGATGAATAGGTGATGAAGGCAGAGCCCTCATGAAGGGGATTAGTGCCCTTAAAACAGCCTAAGAGAGCTAGCTAGCTCCTTCCACCACGTAAAGACAACAGTGAGAAGCTGCCATCTATGAGGAGGAGCCCTTGTCAGACACCGAATCTGCCAGCGCCTTGATCTTATACTTTCCAGCTTCTAGAACTGTGAGAACTAAAGTTCAGTTGTTTATAGGCTACCCAGTCTGAAGTATTTTGTTATAGCAGCCTGAACAGACTAAGACAAACTCCTTATCAGATATACGGTTCGCTAATGCTTTCTCCCATTGCATAGGTTGCCTTTTCACCCTGTTGATTGTTGCTTTTGCTGAATGGACATTTTAAGTGTGATGCAGTCCCATTTATCTATTTTTGCTTTTCTTGCCTGTGTTTTTGGTGTCATCCCCAAGAAAGCATTGACAAATCCAATGTCAGGAAGCTCCAAAGCATACTCTGTGAAAGGTACTTTTCAAACTATGGGTCACAAACCTATTAGTAAGTCATGAAATCAATCTAGTGGGTTGTAACTGGTAATTTTTAAAGAATAGAATAGGACAGAATGTACGGAATAGAAAATATTAATGAGTCATTGAATGTAGTATGGCTAAGCATTGTTTCAGAAACTTTTTTCCAGTTGTATATATGGTGGACTGTAAAATAAAATGGATATCTTACTGTGGGCTATGGTTAAAATTTTTGAAACACATTGCACTACTCTCTACTGCACTCGGACCCAGCAAAGGCTCAGCAATGCTGAAGATTTCCCAGAAGTTACAGTGGGGTCATCACATGGCCCTCAGTGAGCCTCAGGGTGAAGAACACAAAGGGACCTGTGCTAGAGCAGTCAGTACCACACTCACGTGGCAACTCTGTTTTTACAAAAATAGAAAATCAACTGTCACCTTAAATTAATATTTTTATTTGAATTTTATTGGTGCTGTCTGTTTTGTTCTGTAGTTAAATAAGAGCACTAAGTATCAGTATTTTATATCTGATTCTATGCTTATATATATTTATAAAAATAGTTTAGGTCTATAATGGGGATCTGAGAGAGTTTTCTTTCCTTCAAAAGTTGTCTATACATCAATGGAGTTTGAAAAACGCTGTTTAAGTGATGTATTGAGTCCAAAATTCATGTCCACCGGCACCTCTCAGAATGTGACCTTATTTGGAAAGGGAGTCTTTGCAGGTATAATTAGTCAAGTTAAGATGAGGTCATACCAGATTAGAGTGGTCCCTAAATCCAATGACTGGAGTCCTTAAAAGAAGGTCACGTGAAGATACCCAGAGGAGAAACACAGGCAAGAAGCCCATGTGACAGCAGAGGCAGAGGTTGGAATTATGCTGCCACAAACCAAGCAATGCCAAGGATTGCCAGCAACCACCAGAATCTATCAGGAACAATGAAGAATCGTCCCGAGCCTGCAGATGGAGCACGGCCCCGGACACCTTGATGTCAAACTTCTAGGCTCTAGAGCTGTGAGAGAATAAATCGTGTCGTTGTGTGCCACCAGATTCGCCACAGCTGCCCTAGGAAACCACCACTTCTAAGGTGGCAACCTGCCTTAGAAGAGGGCGGGAATTAGAGAGCCTTTCTAAAAGCCATCCCAGGCCTATCCTCCCGGCAGGCATGCCACTCCACACATGGGCTTCGCAAGTTGAGAAACGGAGGCCCTGGAAGGCTCACTGGCTTATTCAAGGGGCCAGCACGTCAGGGGTATAGAAGGGATCAGAAAGCAAGACTCCCACCCCTCCATCCCACCCTCCCAGAGCTCGGCCCTCTGCTTACCACGGTGCCAGTGCATATGTTCACTGCGGTGGCAGACTTGGTCTCCTTGATTTTGGGGTTGGGTTTACTGAGCTCCAGCCTGGAGCACCTGAGTCTTGAATTCCCGAGGTCGGGTGCAGAGCTGTACTGCCTTGCAGACGTAGGCTTTGGGGGAAGAGGACCAGCCTCCTTCTTAGGGGCCTCCTGGTCGAGGCTGCGGTCTGTTTCATTTTTCTTTTCGTTTCTGACACCCAAGAGCAAGTTGGGTGTGCAGGACATTGATGTCAATGGCTGGGAGTACTGGGAAGGAGAGCAAACACACAGCCCGTGGGAACCCAGCTCTGTCCACGTCCAGGTTCATCTGCACCCAGAGGTTGGTGCAAAGGAGAAGAGGAGAAGGAAAGCAGTTGATATCAAAGTCTCTCTAAGCTGGGCCTTTTAACTAGGGGTTCTGGGACCCTTAGAGGACTCTTGGATGGCTTCAGGGGATCTTTGAGCCACTTGAAACTGCAGTCTTAAAATTGTGCATTGTGTGCTTTATGGCAAGAGATTCCACAGCCTTTATCAGATTCTCAAAGGGTCTAGGACCCTAAGAAAGTTAAAAAGAAAAACAACAAAAAAACCCTGCTCTAATCCTGTCCTTTCAGGTGAGCCTTTGAGATAAAGGAGATGGACTGAAAAGTTAACTGACTCTTTCCACCGAGCTAGACGAGAGCACTGGGCAGAACAGGGGAAGTCAAAGACTTAGATCATAGGCCGACCGGACAGCTGGCCCACAGCCTGGGGCTGTCCCGCATTTTGCACAGAGATCAGGCTGGAAAGACCCGCCGTGGTCGCCATCCCATGTGTGATGTTCTCAGAGTCCCACCACCCGGGAAGCTCTTCCCAGTTGCCTGCTCTCTCGGCTGCATCCCTGGCCAGCTGGAGGGGAGCGTTCCGACCCAAACAGGAGTCCAGGACCATGGTGCACGCAGTCCTGGAGCCCACTCCCTTAATGGGGCCTGTGCCCAGCCTCCCAGAGTGGCCTGCCTGGCTGCTTTTATTCCTTTTGGAGGAGGCAAGAAGGACAGAGCAGCGAGAGTTCCCTGTTGCCTGGATGGAGGGATCCTTTAAAGACAGCGGCCCATGTGCCTTCGGGGTTCCCCTCCTGCTCCCCACCCCTCCGGGCAGCCCTTCAGTGTGTCTGGGCTCTGAGCGGTGGTCTCCTCAGCACTCCACCGTGGATGGGCCCCAGCTGGGGAAGGGTGCTGGGCATGCGTGCTCCCCTCCCGTCCGGGTTTACTTGTTTGGGGGTGGCGTGGGTAGCACCCTCTCGTTTCTGTTGTTTCTGTCGCCAGGTCCTTGCACCGTTGCCTCTGGCCTGCTCGCCTGCCAGTTCCCCCAGCATCTCTACCTTCCTCTCTTTGGTCTGGAAGGGTTTTTTCTCCTCTTTTAGTCTCAGCTTCTGGATCAGTTGCCTGCCCATTGAGGAACAAGTGAGTGTCACCAGGTCAGGGACAGGCTTCTCCCTGAGGGATGGGCCAGCCTGGGCAAGGTGGCAGAGTGCACCACGGTCCCTCCCCCAGCACGTCCAGTCTGCACAAGTGATCAAAGGTCAAAGAGCAGGGTGTGGAGGGAAGAGTCATCCCTCCAACAAGACTGTCCCCAGTCCGGGGAACAGCATCCAAGGAAAGATGCACAGGAAGGGGCCACCCCCACTCCACCACACCCCATCCTCTCCCACCTCCCAGCAGGCTGGTTCCCCACCATGGCAGGCGCTGGGAAGAGGGTCTGCACAGGAGGCTAAAGCCAGGGGCTCCCATGTTGGGCCACTTCATATGCTGGGCCTCTCTGGCCAATGGGTCCTGAGAGTGGATAATGGTGACATAATATGGTGGAAATAATTTGGTGTCAAGACTCAGGAGGCAGGGTAGTTCTGGTCGCTCTTTTGCCATCATCTTTCTATGTGATCCCCTCCCTGCTCTGCCCTCCCCTTCCATAAAATGAGGTGGGGAGTAGCAGCTGGACTCCATGGAATGAGTCCATGATGCAGCTCTGAGGGGGTGGACACCCTGGAGTGGGGTGGGGGTGTCTGTCTCAGGAGAGAGTTTCTAGAAACAGCCACTCTTCTACACCCTGCACTAGGGAATTTTCCAATTCCTGGTCCTTGTGAGACCAGAGTAAATGTTCCCTTGGCAGCTTCAAGGTTGGGGACCATGGCTCTGAGACTCTCCCCACCACCCCAGGCCAGTCAGCCAGCTGGTCAGGCGCAAGCCCCAGGACACCCCCCACGTCGCCCAGGAGTCTTCCTACCGGGCATACACCTCCCGAGCCCTGGACGCAATAGTATTCTGGAAGCGGGAGCTATTGTCCTGGAAAAACTTCTCATACTTCTCCGAGTTCAGACTGGGATAAATCAGCCGGAACCCTCCACAGTTTTCCTTCTCGTACTTCTCAGTTTTCTGCAACCACGAGGCCTGGAAACCCTTGGCTTCTTCAGTCCTGTTGGAAAGCAGAACACAGGGCCGCAGTTCAGTTCTCTTGGGACAAAGCCTGGAAGGGACATGTCCAAGCTGGATGTCATCTAGGGCCAGATGGAGGCCTTGCACATGATAGCGGTCAATCAGTATTTGCTAAACAAACGCATGAATGTTTCCCTCTAGCCCTCCCAGGGCAGCCAATGTCAAAATGCACTAAGAGCTGATTAGGAGAGTCTTCCTGACAGCTCACCAAAGTCTCTCCTATTACAAATAAAACCTGTTTCTCCCTCAGCTCAGTGCTGCCCAGGCAGACTGTCGCCACCTTCCCATCCAATGCCCTGATCCCCCTCTCTGAAGAATGGCAGCTTGTGTTTTGCTAAATTTGAGGGCTTCTTGGATGAGCTTGGTGAGCCTTTATGAGCTGTCATGATCTCATTCTTCCTCACAGGCCCCCAGGGAGGTGGAGGTCAGGCTGGGAGGAATGATTGGCCTCCTTTTACAGCAGGGAAATCAAAAGCCACTGAGACATCCGGGGCCCAGTAATGAGCAGACTGCTTCGGAGGAGGCCCTTACCCTGATGGCTGCTCCTTAATACGATGCTGCCTCCTGCCCAAGGAGCTTAGAGATGACATGGCACAGTGGAAGGGATCCTGGAACCCCAGACTACAAAACCCCTGAGCTCTGGATCCAGAGGTGTCACTTACCAGCGAGGTGACCTTGTGAAAGTCAGTTCCCTTTCTGGAGTCTTGGTCTCTTGCCTTCAAGCACGGGACCACACAACACCCCATCCTCCCTACCTCCCCACTCCTTACAGGGAAGACAGCGCAGGTAACAGTGCCTGAGAAACACGGTGTCATCCAAACATAAACACTACGTGTGGCCTCAGTTCCAGAAACTCGGTCCTGAAGGGTGAGGCTGGCTCTGCTCTGGAGAGGGTGCCTGGAGGAAGGTGGGGGGCTGTAGTGGGATTGTAAAAAGCAACAAAGGCATCTCCTCGACCAGGCTCAGCGTCTCTGACACCAGGATCACCCTGAAGAACGAAGGCTCTAATTACAGGTAAATGATGCTGAGCAGGAAGCAGGGGGACGTTAGCTCCTGCCAGCACCGGAGCACGGGGGAGCCAGCAAACCTTTCTCTTCAGTAAAAATAAAGGAATGCCTTTATTTTTATAGATCAATAATTCCTTTTTTGTTGTTTTTTGGAGACAGGGTCTTGCTCTGGCGCCCAGGCTGGAGTGCAGTGGTGTGATTATAGCTCATTGAAGCCTCAAACTCCTGGGCTCAAGCAATCCTCCCGCCTCAGCCTCCCGAGTAGCTGGGAAGACAGGTGCACATCACCGTGCCTGGCTAGTACTTTTTAGAGATGGGGTCTCTCTGTGTTGCCCAGACTGGTCTTGAACTCCTGGGCTCAAGTGATCCTCCCACTTCAGCTTCCCAAAGTGCTGGGATTACAGGCATGAGCCACTGCACCTGGCCCTGGTAATTCCTAAATCTTCAGATGATACTAATCACTTTCTATCCATTATATATAATCATATATCTGCAACTTAACCTCCTGTTTCTGGGAATGAAGGAATATTCATAGTAAACCTGTTCGAACTGCTACATTCTGCAAGAATAAATCCATTTTCCAAACAGAATTATCATTTGTTAGAAATGATCCCCCCAACTCCAGGCAAACTTCTTAATAGCCTCTAATGTAAATTATCACGCCAGACACCACGCTAAAATTTTTCTATGCATTATCTCATTTAATTCCCCTAACAACACTCTGTATCATTAGCTCCATTTCACAGAAAGATCACTGAGGCTCAGAGAAGTGACAGAAAGACCACAAAACTAGTTGGTTGTCGAGTTAGAATGTGGACAGGACAGACGAGTTTTGTTGGGACTAAGTAGGGAAGTCAGAGAACCAGGCCCCCGGGATGCTACTGTACCTGATCTCCCGAGAACGACACTGCTGCAGGAACCGCCCTCGTTGTCTCTCCTTCTCCAAGACTTTCTTTTTGTTACAGCTTCTCAGGTTGATCAGAACAAAGGTGTCATACAGCAGGTTGTCCTTCACCTCTTTATCCAACCAGGAGTCGGTGGAGAAGCTTGGAGAGTGGTTGACCTGGGAAAGCAAGATGGGGACAGGGCTGTCCAGAGTGAAAGCCAAGAGAATGAGGCCAAGATGCCACCTCCTGGTTGCTACCAAAGCCCACCTCAGGGCCCTGGTTACCAAGATGAGTGAAAGGGAGAGGAGAGCGTCTGGACTGGAGGAAGTGGAATTCCCTCTAGTTAAACTAGCTTTTATCTCAGCCCTTTCTTCTCTGGAAGCATCGGGGGTTGCCCTCTCTTTGGTGTGCGTGTTCTGCTCCATCTGGAGTGCATGTGTTCTCTCATGTGCACTGAGTATTCCATGGGGCGGGATGGAAAGGGCAGTCTGGAGGGGCAGGCTGGGAGGCATGGAGTAGAAAGGATGGTGCATTCCAGTCATAATTTGGACCAGGACAGGCCAGTCTCATTGGGAGCAGGGAAGTCAGAGAACCAGGCCCCTGGGGCCCCGGGGGTGCAATTGCACCTGATCTCCCAAGAGAATTAACACTGCTGCAGGAACACAGGAGCCACCTGGGGTGGAGGGGAGACAGGTGGGAGGAGGGCGAGGACTCACTCCTGCCCACGGAAAGGTCTATATTGTTCAGAGGCACTAGATGACATTTGTAAATTTCTAGCAATTCTTTTCTTTTCTTTTCTTTTCTTTTCTTTTAATTTTTTTATTTGTATTTATTTTTTTTTTTTGAGACAATGTCTCACTCCATTGTCTGGGCTAGAATACAGTGGCCTCATCATAGCTCACTGCAACCTCAAACTCCTGGGCTTAAGCGATCCTCCTGTCTCAGCCTCCTGAGTAGCTGGGACTACAGGCGTGTGCCACCACACCTGGCTAATTTTTAAATTTTTCTATTTTTTGTAGGGACAGGGTCTCACTATACTGCTCAGCTGGTCTTGAACTCCTGGCCTCAAGCGATCCTCCTGCCTCGGCCTCCCAAAGTGTTGGGGTTATAGGCGTGAGCTACCACACCCGGCCTCTCTAGCAGTTTCTGGAGGCTGGCTCCTAGTAGCTTATTCTGCTCTTTGGGTGAGAGCTCCAGACTTACCCGCTTCCCACCACACCTGGGAACAAGGGCTGGGCGGAGCCCAGGAGTCTGATCTGTAATTCTGGGTTCTCCACTCTGTGTTCTCTGTGTTGTTGGCACCTGGCACTAGCATCCCTGACTTCACCTCGCACCCTTTGCTCACTGAATGGCCACTTGAGGGCTCCTGAGAGGACAAGTCTGATCAGAAAGAGAGGCAGCCACCCAGAAAGCTTCTCTTCCTCCTCCCACCACCCCACGGGTCTGGGGAGGCAGGAAACTCACTGAGTGGCTCTCCCACCCATCTCTGCTGGGGCTCAGAACTGAGCAGTCCAGGCCCCTGAGAGCCGGGCATGGCTCCTGTCTGACACTGAACACTGACCCAGCTCTGACAAAGAACACCCCCTTTTGGGAGACAACTCTGTCACAAAAGGTAGAGCTGTCTTTAGAAACACTGTGCGTGAGATCAGCGTTTCCAAGTCTGGGTGGACCTCACGAAGGCGCAAGGAATTCTCTAATTCCCAGCCGTCTACCCCCCTCTGGTGGCCACTTCTCAACTGAGAGAGGAGCCCCAGGCGGCAGGCACCAGTGGAGGAAGTGGCTCCGGAAGTTGATTAAAACAGTGGAGGGGACGGGTATTTGTACACACAAGGAGTGCAATGTGCACTACCCGAAGGATGGACATGTTTGGGACACGGACTTGGGGGGGGGAACCAAAGGCAACACACGTAACCTAAACATCTATACCCCCATAATATGCTGAAAAAAAAAAAAAAAAAAAACAATCCAGGTGAGCCTGGAGGGCGGAGTCCCTGGAGCTGGCTGACCCCAATCACGGAGTCAGTTTCCCCCCTCACCCAAACCCCCTACCTCCAGCAGCCAGGGTTTGAGCTTGCGGTCCAGCAAGATGTCAAAGCCCAGGATTTCGAAGCAGGCGCTGTTGAAAGTGTGGTTGGGGAAGCAGGTGTGGTAGTTGTGTTTGATGATGGGCTGAGCCGAGATGATCGTCTTGACGATGACGTCCTCGATGTCCCTCCATATCCGCTCCACGTCGTAGCTGTGCTTCTCCATGTACATATTGAACGTGGACAGCTTTCTGGAAGGGAACCGCAGGCCATGAGGCAGGACAGTGGCCTCTGGTCATCCGAGGCTGGAACCAGAATCTGCTGGAGAAGATGAGGCTCCAGAGCCAGTGGGGAGGCTGCCCACGGACCAGGTGACACCAGGGCTGTGTCGGCAGGAAAGGAGGCCTGCAGGAGTCACAGGGCCATCCTTCCCAAGCCTCCAGAGCCCTGGGGTGGGCGCAGATATAAAGTCACATAAGACGTGGCCCACACACTTTCACTATGACCCAGAAAACACCTGTGGGCAGGGAAGGGCTTGGGTACCACAGGCGGAAGCTTAACAGATGAAACAGACCAACCAACCACCTATATCAGGGTTTTGCTTTGGGGGCAATCGTTTCTCAGCCTTTAGTGTATATTAGAAGCACCTGGAGAGCCTTTAGAGAATACTGACACCCAGGTCCCACCTCAGCCATCTGAGGGGATTCTGGGGATACCAAAGACACATAAATCTTGTTTTAGGGCTACTTATGGGGAAAAGGCAGCCCCAAGGCATTTCCACAGATAGGGTTACCAGCTGTTCCAAGAACACTGGACTATCCCATTTTTAGAACTGAAAGTCCCATATTCCAGGAAATCCCTCAGTTTGCAGGCAAAAGAAAAGTGAGGAAATCAGAGGACATCTGCCCCACGCGGAGGGGTTCATGAAGAATATCTGAGTGGATGCTCCAGTCAGCTCTGAGCTGGGCAGTACAGAGACAGGATAATCTGACAGTCCCAGAGGCAGTGATGGAGACGGACACTTGTCTCCCCCCACGCACACGCATGTGCGCAGAGAGCTGATGCGGAAGTGGAAATATGGAAGGAGGAGACGCAGGAGAGTGAGGAGCAGAGGGGAGGATGAAGAAGACAAGAGACATGGCTCATCCAGCCAAAGGGGTCAAAGAGGAGGAGGCAGGGTGGGCCAGTCAATGCAGCTTTGCTCAGGGCCTGCTGTGCATGCAAAGTTTCACGCAAGGAGGGGACACCTAGGAACTGCCACCTCTCTCGTGAGAAGCCTAAGGACCATTTGGGGAGTCAACACACATATGAAACAACTAAGGATGCATTTATATGAAGACAGATAAGCAGCCGGGTGAGGTAGCTCACACCGGTAATCCTAGCACTCTGGGAGGCCGAGGTGGGTGGATCGTTTGAGCTCAGGAGTTCGAGACCAACCTGAGCAAGAGCGAGATCCCCGTCTCTCTAAAAAACGAAAGAAATTAGCTGGACAGCTAAAAATATATGTATAAAAAATTACCCGGGCATGGTGGCACATGCCTGTAGTCCCAGCTACTCGGGAGGCTGAGGCAGGAGGATTGCTTGAGCCCAGGAGATTGAGGTTGCTGTGAGCTAGGCCTACGCCACGGCACGCTAGCCCGGGCAACAGAGCCAGACTCTGTCTCAAAAAAAAAAAAAAGATAAGCAAAGGCCACTCAATATAGAGGCCACCTCCTCTACCTACCATTGTCAGGAAATGGAGTGTTGTACATAAATGGATTTTCTAGATCGTTTGAAGCCAATCCTTTCAAGTAAAAAAAAATGTATTTAATTTTCCTTATTGGGAAATAAATTTTCCTTAAATAGATTATATACTTCCCTGACTTCTTATAACAGACATGATAAAACAAAACGTAACCTTTTCCTGATGACTCAGAGCCCATCACAATGAATATATTTATACGTTATTACACAATTTCATAATGCCCAGTGGTTAGTCAATTCAATTCGACATCCGCCATGCGCTGGGAACACTAAGACGTGAAGGTGGCCTGGTGTCTGCCCCAGAGTCCTGCGGGCAGGACTTTTCTCTCTTCCCTTTCACCATGACCGGAGCGCTACTCCTATTGAGTGTGCACCCCAGTGGGGGACTGACTGGGAGGGCAGTTGGCCTCCACTGCCAACTTTGGGGCAGGTGAGACAGTCAGGATGAGAAGCAGATTGTCTCAAAAGATGGGGAGGGAGAAAGGAAAAGCATAGGGAGAAGGAATGAAGAACTCTGCCTGGCAATATGGGAAGCACCCCAAAGGCCAGGGCACCACAGGCTGTGGCTGATGGTGGTGCAAGTTCAGAGAGGGAAAGTCACTGTGCGTGGTTAGACTCAGGTTCCACAGGCTTGTCCTTCGAGGCGGAATCCAGTCCTCTCATCTGGTAGGTGAGGAGACAGAGGCTCAAAGAGAAGATGGGTTTTGCCCACACTGCGGTGGTTATCCAGTTACACCAGACGTTAGAACCAGATCAGAGAAGGCAACATGGAAGCTTAGTGAAACAGAAGAGGGGCCTTTAAAGATATTCTCCAGTGCTTTTTTTTATTTTTTTTTCAGACAGAGTCTAGCTCTGTTGCGCAGGCTAGAGTGCCATGGCATCACCCTAGCTCACAGCAACCTCAAACTCCTGGGCTCAAGCGATCCTCCTGCCTCAGCCTCCCGAGTAGCTGGGACTACAAGCTCGTGCCACCACACCCAGCTAAGTTTTTCTATGTTTAGTTGCCCAGCTAATTTTTTTTTCTTTTTTAGTAGAGACAGGGTCTTGCTCTTGCTCAGGCTGGTCTCAAACTCCTGACCTCCAGTGATCCTCCCTCCTCGGCCTCCTGGAGTGCTAGGATTACAGGTGTGAGCCACCATACCCAGCCTCTCCCATGCTTTTGGTTGGAACTGAGCAAAGGCAGAGAGCTGGGAATAAGCAAGGCCTGAGCAAAAGAAGGTGTCCTGGCAGAACTTGGCGTGAATAGCATGGGCAGTACAGGTTAGCAGGTAAGAGCACAAACTCAGGAGCCAGACCGTCTGAGTTTCAATTCCAGCTCTATCACCTCCTAGCTGTGAGACCTTGGGCAAGTTACTCAACCTTTTCACACCCCAGTTTCCTAATATGCAAAATAGGGGTGATGAAAATGCCTACTTCATAGCCTTGTCACAAAGATTCAGCGGTTTAAAGTGTGTAAATTGCCTAGAGCAATGCATGGCATGTAGCTAGCGCTCAACAAATAAGATGTTGGCTATTAGTGCAGTAGTAATAAGAGTGGAAATTACAGTAGCCTGAGCAGAGGAGTTTGAACTTGATGCTTTAGGCACCTGAGAGTACAAGTAGTGAGTGCACAGAATGCACAACACCGACAGCACCCCCTTGTGTGAGGTTGTTGTTTTTGAGGCCCACTCATACACATCCCCTCACTAGATCCTTCCAGCACGTCTGTGAGGCAGACCAGCCAGCATTCCTACTTAATACGTCATGTTCGAGATGAGAAAACGGAGGTGTGGAGAGTTATGCACAAGTGCCCAGAGCTGGCGAGAAGAGCGAGGAGGCCCCTGCGGCCATCGGGGCTGAGCCTGAAGAGGGGCCCGGGCCTGGCGCAAAGAAAGGGGTGCAGAGACACGTGAAGGAGGAATCTTCAGGACTGAATGAGTCTCTGGAAAAGGAAATGTCCAAGCTCCCCAACACTAGAGCTGAGAAGGTAGAGATGGAAAGCTGGGCAGGGAGACCGGTTTGAAGCAGGAGAAAGCGCGCATCCAGGTCGGGAAATGCTGAGCTGGAAGCAACAGGGTGACGTCCAGGTGGAGCTGAGGAGAGATGGGCCTGGAGCCCGGGGCAGAGAGGCTGAGCCAAGAGAGGGCAGGCGGAGGCCATGGGGGCAGATATGGCCGCTCCAACAGAGGGTGGAGGAGGAGGGGAGGAGAGGGAAGAGGAAGGGGGCGTCGAGGGCAGCAGAACAATAGTCCAAGTCTCCGTAACCTCACCTTAGTCCTGCCGCCCTGTAACACCCCCTCCATCACAGCCTGCTGTTGGGGTGTCGGTTCTCATCAGAGGAGGGAAATGAGAATATTTCCATCACACGTCCTTAGACTAAGGAAAAATATCAGCAACCACAAACACTGTCCGTGCTGCCGTCACAGGTCGTTTGAGCCTCACAGGGACCCTACGATGCGGGCAGGGCAGGGCGAGGAGTCTTATATCCTCATCTCACAGACCAAGACACGGAGGCTCAGAGAGATGAGGTAACTTGTCGACACTTGCTCAACTGGCAAGCATCAGAGCCGGGACTGGACACCAGGCCTCACCAAGTGCCAGTGCTCAATCTGCAGCTAGACCAGCGGCTCAGCTGGTGCCCGCAGTTTGGGCAGGGAGAGGAGGAGGTGGGAGAGCTTCAGGCAGCACAGGAGGCCGGCATCCACTGAAAATGGGGGAGATTGCCTCATTCCAGCCTCACACGTCCCCTTCCAGCAGGTTTAACGGAGTGATTCTCTATGTGCTTTTTGGAATTTTGCTACTGAGGAAGGTGTGAAATGTCACATGCTTCTCTGATGCTCTGAAGCCAAATGGATGGCCTGTTGATTAGTCCTTTGAAGCCTGGTACAGTAGAATGAGGGAGAGCCGTGGGGCATGACAGACCAGGCTTCTCGACCTACTCTAGCATTCAGAGCTATGTGACCGGGGGCAACTGACCTAACCTCTCAGAGACTCAGTTTCCTCATCTGTAAAATGGAGATGGAACCTAACTCACAGTTCTCCGCCCACAAAGGACAGATAATTATGCCTTTGCCACAGTGTCGTTGGGAAAATTCAACAACAACAGATGCACACCCAGCACCTGGCACAGGCTCCAACACACAGGAGACCCCAGAAATCCGTGTTCCTTTCTCTTTCCTCCCCGTGCCTGGGCATGTTCACATTCCCCAGTCCCCCTTTTTCTAAAACCCAAATGAGACCCGATTAGACAATAACATGCATGGAAAAACCACTTATGAAGATGCTCTAAGGAATTTCTCTCATTTTCCCCCCTTCTGGGGACTCTTAAAGCCAGCGAGCCACATGTCAGGGCGTAGTGACGCATCGTTTGAGAATCTCAATGGAGCAACACGCCGGGGAACCACAGGCCAAAAAACAGTCGCCTGGCAAGTCCTTCTTGCGTGGCAGACTAGCAATCAATGAATATCTTTGGATTTGGAGATGTCTTAAGGGCCAAGTGTAATAAGGGTATGTTTTGGAGTTTGTATGCATTCTGCTGGGGAAATGGCTCATGTTTATCTCTCCTCCTGCCAGCCTCCTAGGGTTTACGATGTGGCCTTCTTTTAATGATTAACAGCCCAGACAGCAGAGATGAAGGAGTCTATTCTGGGTTTGAGAGGCAAGGAAGTATTTTCTGAGACCATGTGACCCAAGATGGAAACACTGATGGGGGCGGACGGGGTTTGGGTAGAATCCCAGAAAGCAGCTGTGAGGCTGGCGGGAAAGGAAAGAAAGGGGAAGCCGCTTCCTTACCTCTTGCTGCCAGAGTGAGCGTCTCGACTGAAATTCGAACTGTGCTTATTAATGGAATAATTAGTCAGGTGCATGCAGATGTCATCCTGGGGAGAGAGACACAGTCCGTGGGGTCAGGCCGGAAGCTTGGGCCTCCCACTTCCTCGCTGTGCCCTCCCGTGGCCCCTGGGGCCTAAAGGGATGGGAAGAAAGGGAATTCTTAGGGCTTACTTGAACTAGCAAATAGAGGAGGTAGGAAGGGGTGTCCTGCAGCCTGGAGCATAAGAAACTCCAGCTCTCCTGAGATTGGGTGGCACCCTGCCTGAGGACAACCTCAGGGGTCCTGGGGGCCTGGGGTGGGGAGGATGGCAGGGTAGCTCACCCATGGCTTTTCTCCTTGAGCACTCCTGAATTGTGGAGTCAGGCAGGCCCGGCCACAAGTTCCCGACTCAACTCTTTCTAGCTATGTGACCTTGGACAAGTCCCTAATGCTCTGGCTTTTAACCTCTTTGTCTGTAAAATGGGAATAACAATCCCTTTCTTTAGGACTCCTGACAGGGCTAAATGAGAGAACACATACAACCCAGCACATAGTAAGTGCTCAATAAATGACAGCCACATCCACAGTGTCTTGAGAATGTGGATTTAACTAGGATTTTTTTACTGCGCTGAGGGGGTAGGGTGAGGCAGGGTATCCCTTTAGCTCACCAGGTTGTCTGTGCAAGGGGGGGAATAGGAGGTCGTAGCAAAGCGGGCCAGCCCTTCATTGTACACAAAAATCCTGAGAGGGTCACAGGATGTCACCAGCACATAAATCCGTAGGTCAAACTTGAACCCATCAATGATAAAGGGCTGAGAGGACAGAACAGAAGTCAGACAAGCATCAGAGAAGAAATTCACACTTGAAAATCACACTAGCTCCCACCTTGTTTTCATGGGGTCAGCTCCAACATTGCCTAGTGTGACAGAGGGCAGGTTTGGCCAGGGTCGGAGATGGGAGGGTCGGGGGGAAGGAGACTTAGGCTCTGTGACCCAGCATGTGACCTTGTGGAGGTCACTAAAACCTCACTGTGCCTCAGTGTCCTGATCTGTCCAATAGCACAAGTAACCACCTCCAAGAGACGTTGTGGCAACTAAACAAAGTGACATTCAAATGTCCTTTGGTGGGCCAGGCACAGTGGCTCACACCTGTAATCCTAGCACTTTAGAAGGCCGAGGTAGGAGGATCGCTTGAGCCCAGGAGTTAGAGGTTGTAGTGAGCTGTGATGACCCCACTGCACTATAACGTGGGTGACAGAGCAAAACCTTGTCTCAAAAAAAAAAAGTCCTTTGATGAAAGGACATGTGGTCACCATCCAGGGCTACTGTAGTTGCAGTTCTGCAAGAGCTCTCCCTGCAGTGTCATCTCTTGGCCATTTTGCTTCCCCCTCCACCCAGGCTTCTAGAGGGCTCTCTCCCACTGTGGGTTATCCCACTGTGACCTCTGACCTCCAGCCATGGAGGAAAGCTGGTTACCATGAACCGCCCCAGGACTCCTCCCACTTTTCCCAAATAAGTTGGGGCTTCCACAATCCCAAGGTTCCCTCCCAGCCCTCGTGTGCATGTGTCAGAGGGAAAGAGCCAGCCAGGTAGGCCAGACTGAATAACAAGGGTGCATTGTCTTTGACTTTTGACAACAACAAAATAAAGAGGGCAAGGGTGAGGGACACTCTGGCCAGGCACATGGCAGCACCCAGGTCAGAAAGCTTGGTCTGACAGAATCCACAGCAGAAGACGGGCTCCGCTTCACCCCCACCTCCACCCTCCAGTCCCTCGTTTCACATTCTGTCTGGTGGAGCCCGAGGTTGCTATGGGCGATAAATAAATAATCACAATGAGGAAGTACCTTTGAAATATACAGCTGACAGATCATATCCTCCCCTGGTTTGATTTCTTTCACCGTCCGGGTAATGAATATACCTCTCCCTTGGCAGCCTGAATCCGGCTTACAAATATATGTCTTATTTTTTCTTGACCTGCTGTAGGTTTGCAAATCTCCCCAGCTGCCAGAGCAGGGAGGGAACAAGACACATCTTTAGCTGGGGAACAATGAAAAGCAAGGCTAGCTTTTTATGAAAAGAAAGAAAAGCTATCTAATGTGACAAAGCCCCGGTGTTGACAGTCACCCAGAGCTCTGGCAATGGGGGCGGGTGAGCAATATGCGGTGGAGAATGTGGTCTTCAGAGGGAATTCAGGCCTGGATTTAAACCCAGGCAATGCCATGTCCGGCTGTGTAATCTTCTGCAAGGACCTGACCTCTCTAAGCCTCAACTTCACCATGTCTACAATGAGGACACTAATGACAGTCATCTCCTTTGGTGGTTGGGTACATGACATAAGGTGGGCAAAGCACTGATATGTGCTGTGCACCCCATAAATGTGGCCGCGACCCAGGTAGTTTGCTTTTCTGGCTTTGCATACAGATTTGGAATCCGGCTCTGCCTCAATCCCTGATAAGTGATGCGACCTTGGATCAATCAGTCTCTTCTTCCTTCGGCCAGAGTATGGGACAGCAAATAATATCTTTGAACATGCTTTGAAGAAAGTATATTCAGAAGAAGGAAAGAAACCAATTTAATGGATTTTATCTCCCAGTCTTGCTATACTTCTTGTTTTGCATTTTAACTCAAAAGAACCTTGTCACCGTTGAAGAAGTCACTTAACTGCAATGCTCCTCAGTGGTCATGAAATCTAGAGTTCCTGTTGACCTTATGGCAAAGACACTTCCTTCTAAGTTGCTGCTGAGCCCCGGAAGTTGTTTTCAACAAGCTAAGGAGAGGCCAAGAGCTCCCTGGAGCTCTTGGTTTGGGGAAGCACTGGGTGGAGAGGAGAGGGTGGGATTCTTCTGGTGCCCTTGCCATGTGAGTATGTTTCTGATGGTGACACTTCTCTGCTCACCCCCCCGGCCCTGACTCAACCACCAGATTGCCCCCAGATCATGTTCATGTCATCTCACATGTATTCTGTTTCTTGGTGATGCAGTCCAGAGCATTTTACAGACCAGGAAAGGATATCCAGTTTTGAAATGGACACAGTGAGACCAGAGAAGGGGAAGCACTGACCACTACCCGTGGAGCTGCATGGGACAGATGCCAGGCATCCCTCCCTGCTCCTAACCTGGGAGCTAACCACTGCATTTCTTTCTCCGGCGGTGCTCGCGGTCCTTAAAAATTCAGAAACTGCACAGTTGAACGGTTGGAATGAGTTCAAAATCAACAGCTTTCAGGGTCAGAAAAAACTCTGATCCCAACTGCAGGTACAGGCTCCAAGACACCCAGCCCCTAAATGTCATCTAGTTTTATAGGCAGAGCCTTGTGTTTTCTCAACCTTGGACACACCCTTTATCCTTTCTCTTCCTGAACAGTAGCCAGAGAGATGGGAGATCATACAGGAAGGGAAAGTAACCACCGGGGAATGGGGGCGAGAGGGAAATGCATTAATAAGCAGAGGTGGGGTGTGGAGAAGGAAGCACAGGGGTCACTCACTCAGCAGGAAGACACCAAGTCCTAGGGAAAAAGTGGAAATCTTTAGGGAACATCCTGAACATGCGGCTCATATTCCTGGCCAGCAAGTCCTTGCGGCAGATTTCACTCATCCCAGGGAAGTGATTGATTTTCTGCAAAAGAAGCTGGAAGTCATGAACCACTGGGGGACACAGAGTACCAGGCAGTTATAACCAGGCAGTTATAAAAATGAGGGCCCCACTGTGTAGGTGCCACACAGATCACCGGCACTGACCCAGATACCTGGTAACTTTTCATTTCCATCACGCGCTCCAGCGACACTGAGTAGTCTGTCCAGTAGAGAGTCCAGTCATCGTTTTCTCCTCCCTCTCTAAGGCCATATTGCTGAGCTGCCCTACGCACTGCAGTGGGGGTGAAGAAAGAAAAGCCTGTGAGCCCGGGAAGTGGGGGAGCACTGTGGGGTGGGGAGGTTCCATTTCTAGGTGCTCCCAGCCCGAGTACAAAAGCGAGAGAACTCGGGGCTGGAAGCCATCTTGCCCTGCCTGGGCGCACCACTGCCAAGGTCGGAACGTGGCCAGTTGAAAGCTATTGAAGAACACAGTCCGTGCACAATGTTCCTTACAAGAAGGTTATCTGGGATGAATGTTTTACCTGCCAGGAAGCAGGCCTCTGGCTTTCCTCCAAACCACTAAACTCTGAATGTTCAGGGAATATAAACTAATCCTTAACACCAGCCAGAGCCAAACTTAATTAGTGAGATAAATTGGCAGGAAAAAAAATTATACATAATACACTGAGTGTATATATATATAAAAGTATACAATGTATTTCAAAACCACAAATATGCTATCACATCCTTCTTCCCCTGCCCCTGTAGTATTAGAACGGGGAGTTGACTCCAATACAAACTCAAGGGTGTAGAGGGGGAGAAGTACCTGCAGTAACCAGGAGAATATTATACAAGACCAGCCTAAAGCATTTAAATTTGAATTTAAAATACAACAGCAACACTGTGCTCTGCAGTACAGAATGGGTCTGCAGGCCAGGATCAGTTCATGGACTGCCAGTTTGTGATTTGTGCTCTAAAACAGAGCCGCTGATTGCAGCAACAGCTGCCTCTTCTACTATCAGACCCCCAAAGCACCGTATGTAAGAAATACAGATAGGTGAAGTACACACCATTGTGGTCAAACCCCGTGATTCCTGGAATGAGATCCCCAACTTCTTCAAACAGTTCATTGATCTAGGAGAACTAAAGGATGGGATTTGGAGACACCACCCCTTCATCCTCAAGAACACACAAGAGTGACCCTTCCCAACCCTTTAAGGGAATTCAATGGGTCCCCCTCATAGATCCCAGATGCTCACCGCTCTCGTACCGGCAGCTGGATAAATTGATCACCAATCATCTGGAAAAGAGAAAAAGGAAAACAGCAAGACAGAGACAGACACACTTGCCAGAATAGGGGACTGTACCCAGAAACAGCCTGTCCCAGGTGGAGCTGCATGAAACCTAGCCTGCCACACTGAGCCTGGTGTGGCAGTCCCTGTTACTAAAGACACGAATCCAAAGGGGTACAGAGTGGCAGAAAACGTGGAATCAGAGGACTATTACTCTGCCCACGAGGTAGAAATTCTGTACTGCAATTACAGCTAATTTTGCTTGTAACTTTATATTAATATCATTGCCTCGATCCTTTTTTTTTTTCGAGACAGAGTCTCACTCTGTTGCCCAGGCTAGAGTGCCGTGGTGTCAGCCTAGCTCACAGCAACCTCAAACTCCTGAGTTCAAGCGATTCTCCTGCCTCAGCCTCCCAGGTAGCTGGGACTACAGGCATGTGCTACCATGCCCGGCTAATTTTTTCTATACATTTTTAGTTGTCCAGCTGATTTCCTTCCACTTTTAGTAGAGACGGGGTCTCGCTCTTGCTCAGGCTGGTCTCGAACTCCTGAGCTCAAACAATCCACCTGCCTCGGCCTCCCAGAGTGCTGGGATTACAGGCATGAGCCACCGCGCCCGGTCTCAATCCTTTTACTCCAGTGGTCCACTGGGGACAGAAATTGAAAATCTTTTTGGCCAAAATATTTGTCTTCTCCCTCCTTCCCCCCAATGAAGGAAGCTGTGAATTAGAAAGTGGACAAGCTCTCATTTATCAATCAGTCTGAATGGAGCAAGGCATGGTGAAATATTAAACAAGAACTGGAATGTACAAGGTGCAGTCACGTCCTAATAAGTCAGCATGGTTCTGTTATATCTAAGGTGTGCTAAAGTCCCAGGACAAATAAGCACTTTCTTCAAACAAGGAAATCTTCTCTTCGCACCCACTTAAAAAAAAAAAAAGCCATTCTAAACACAAACAGAATGAAAATTAGGACAAGGTGTGGTTTTGGATTACACACACCATTATTTGATTCTATAAAACAGATCATCAAAAGTAGATTCTTTTTATATGAACCGAAAGCGGTGTGATTTTGCCAGTCTCCACACACAGTTTCTTCTTTACCCTCTCATCATCAGCCAGACCCCCTTCCCCCCAGGTCCTTCTTGTTCTCACCAACATGGATCCCCACTCCCCTTCTTTCAATCCTAACCTCTTTTTCTTCCTCTTCTTCTTGCCTTGCTGCTGGGCATTCTGAAGACCCTTTTGCATCCCAGTGTTCTCTCTCAGAAAAGCCAGCATGATGATTTCTTTTGGATCTTCTATGGAACAGTCCTCCCTCTCTTCGAAGCCTGCCCCTTCCTCGCTTTCCAAAGTCAGGTACGGTAGCATCTCCCTGGCCTGGGAGGAAGCTCTGGGGAAAAACCAGCTCTCTGGAGAAAGAACAGAGTGAGCCGCAGTTACATGGATCTTCCTGCAGGGGGACCCCTTCCCTTGCTCATGTGGGTGGTGAACCCGGGTTCCAAGACAAGGCAACAGGTTGCCGGTTATAAAATTCTACCCCTACCTCCGGGGTGGATGCAAGTTCAGGGAGGGAGCTGACTCCACCTTTTGCTATTGACTCCGACCTTGGGGACTCATTCAGCCAACATTGGCCTTGGTTTTTCCCTCCTGGGGTTTTCAGGAGCAGGCTGAGATGCTATGCATGGCACCACCTGGTAACCAATCTTATTATTAAAGTGAGTTACTGTCTGGAGACAGCCTCAGAACCAAGCCTCAAGCCTTCCTTGCTGAGCAAGTTAGTCCCAAGAGGGTGCAGCTGGAGGTGCTTTCAGGAGGTCTGTTAACTATTTCGGCACTGCATGGAACTTCCCACGCAGCAATCTACTGGCCCGAAAGTGAACGCCACTGTCGCTCATGGAGTACATGACTGACTTATAGCTGATTGAACAATAAGATTCCAGCCCAGGGCCAGATGCGGACCTTCAGAGACCCCAAGCACAGAAAAGGCTATAAGGCCGGGCACGGTGGCTACACCAATAATCCTAGCACTCTGGGAGGCTGAGGCGGGAGGATTGCTTGAGCTCAGGAGTCTGAGACCAGCCTGAGCAAGAGCAAGACCTCCGTCTCTACTATAAATAGAAAGAAATTAGCCAAACAACCACAAAAATAGAAAAAATTAGCCGGGCATGGTGGTGCGTGCCTGTAGTCCCAGCTACCTGGGAAGCTGAGGCAGGAGGATTGCTTGAGCCCAGGAGTTTGAGGTTGCTGTGAGCTAGGCTGATGCCACAGCACTCTAGCCTAGGCAAGAAAGTGAAACTGTCTCAAAAAAAAAAAAACAAAAACAAAAGAAAGAAAAGGCCATAATGCCTCCCCCACCATCCATTCCAAAATAAAAACAAGATCAAATTATAAAATACACATAACAAAGTCCAGCAAAGTTCTCATCCTCCTGGCCCCGTGAGACTTCTTTGATGTTTGCTCAAAATTTCAAATATCAAATATTTTTGAAATGGATTTTAATGCCTCTTAGGAACTTCTGCTCCTTAGGAACATGCTTAGTTTGCCTTTGGGTAACCCAGAACTGCCAGGCCCCATTAACTGACTCACATTTCCTCATAGCCAAGGCTCCTGTGACCAGAAAGCCAATTTTCCAGGGCTCTCCCTTTCTCTCCTCACCTCCGAAAACCCCACAGGCCTCCTAACCACTTCTCCTTTGGTACCCATAGTCCTCTTGCTACTTAACACCTCTTCTTCCCTCACAAATGCTTTGGATTTTTAAAAAGATAATCATAATGGCTTTGTTATAATTTATTATTATTGTAATGACATAACATTAAAGGAGACTTAGAAAATGGGGCAGGGTGGGAAATCACCTGTAGCTTTCCTACCCTAACACAGCAGCATTGACCTGTTTGCAGATTCTCTTTTATTCTTAATTTCTAAGCATAATTATTCATATATGGTTGTAATCAACTTTGTATATGCATTTTGCCCACTTAATGTCATATCATAAACATCCTTTTTGTTGTGGCAAAGTTTACACGTTTCTGGTTTTTAATGGTGCAATAGTCCACTGAAGGAATGTGCCTGAATTGAACCAACCATTGCCCTATTGTTGGAAATGTGAGTTGCTTTGTTTTGACATTATATAAATAGCTTTAAAATGTACACTTTCATGTATAAAGGGTCTTTTACTTCCTTGGGGTTATTTTCTTAAGCTAATATCCTGGGATTACAGGGTTAATGAATATGCAAATTATATAGCTTCTGTATATTTATAAAATCACCATGTTGCTTCCCAGAGGGATTCAAACAATTGGGACTACTACCAGCAATATGCAACTGTAGCAGGCTCATCAGTTGATCTCTTGGGAATCACCTCCTCTCTGTACACAAACTTGCTAATTCTAGACAACTTTAATACCCTACTGCCCTGTCTTCAATATTACTGTACCCTTCCACCTCTCTCTGCCCCTTTCCCAAACCAAATCTAGTGGTGGTGGGGCTCTCTAACTATGGAGGCTGCCTATGAACAATTTAACATAAGCCCTCCTGTGGGGATAGTTCTCTGGGCTTTTCAAAGAATTTGCATATGCGTGCTCTCACTGAATGCTCATAACTGCCCCGGAGAGGGAGAGCAGAATTACCAAGTCAGCCAAGGATTGCTACTTATTTCTCTCTCTTGCCACTTACACCCAAGATCCTTTCTCATGACACCAGAGCAAGAGGAGAAAGAGTTGTGCTCAGTGCAACTGACAGATAAAGTCTGGGCCTTGTGAGTCAACTTTCCCCAGTGAACAGGCACATTATGGCAAAGTTCAAGAGAACTAAGCTATATGAAGTCTTGACCTTGGGCTGCTTCCTTCATTGCAGGTAAACGACCAGCTCCACTCCCCGAACTACTCCTGTTTACCAAGCCCTCAAGGAGGAGTGGCTCCGTTTACCTAAAGGTTAATGTTAACTTGGGGAGAGAAAACTGACCCTGAATGTAACTTCTGGAGTTGCAAGTTGTCTTTGCCCTTTCTCCAGTCCTTGCCCAAGTGGTAAGAACAGGTTATGGCTGCTTATATTTGTCTGCCTCTAAGAAAAGATAAAAAAAAAAACAAAAAAACTGTCAAATCCTGTTTGTTTTTGCAGGAGAGGGCCTCAGGCACATAAAGCAAGGAATTGAGCCCACATACTTTTAGGGGAACTGGTTAACCATGGCATTCTTGCATACATTGCCCCATATTCTAGGTTACCTATGACACGAGATTCCTTTGGGTGGAACCTAAGACAGGGGAAGATGACAGAAAACAGTCTTTGCCACATGTGACTATTTTTGCTGTGTCTTTGGTCCCTTTGCTTTCTCTTCCCCCAGCCCTTCCCTCCCTGTTTAACCCCCAAGGCTGAATCCTGCTGACTTCTCTCCAAAGGATCCTGAGAGAGAACATGTCCTTCAAAGGCTCTCTGCTGGGGACATGCATACTGAGTCCAGCCTGCAGAAATGTTCACATGTTCCACAGTAGTGTGTGGTTATTGCTATGGCTGTTCAGTAGAAGTAGTTGCCAATAACCAGAAAATGCAGATTTCAGGCCAGGTGAGGTGGCTCATGCCTCTGTAATCCTAGCAGTCTGGGAGGCCAAGGTGGGAGGAGAGAGACCCTGTCTCTACAAAAAATAGAAAAATTAGCGGGCGTAGTGGCACTCGCCTGTAGTCCCAGCTACTTGGGAGGCTAAGGTTAAAGGATCACTTGAGCCCAGGAGTTTGAGGTTGCAGTGAGCTATGATGACACCATTGCACTCTACCCAGAGTGACAGAGTGAGACTCTGTCTCAAAAAAAAAAGAAAAAAGAAAATGAAAATGCATATTTCTCACAAAAATCTGGATTTCCATTTCTTTTGGGAAAGTGATTCTCCATTCCTTCATGCTAGCAATCAACCAGAGCTGAGTAATGCCTTCTTTAGACATTTTTCAGTCTGCCCCAATGCCTAACATTCCTTCTTGCCTCCCTGACACAGGAGCCAACTGACAGTTTCCCTTGTGCTGTTATTTTTCTTATAGTAGCACTAAGAGAGAGGGGACGTTTTCTTAAACCCAACCCAACCCAACTCATTTAAGATACACACCTGACCCCGTAGACATCTGAATTGACCAGTTCTGCTTCAGTGTATCTCTGGCCTCTAAGCTGTCTCAGGTTAGAGCAAAAGCTGCTTCCCCCATGACAAAACGAAAAGCATTTTAATCCCCAAAATTCAGAACAAGAATTAGATCTGACCCACCTGAAGCCGGGATCCCCTCGGTCTTTTCAGATGGGGGCCTGATTTGGCTCTACCTGACTTCTCTTACCCAGTCTTAGCAACCACTTCCTGCTCGCCTGCGAGTTCTCACCTACTGTCCTGCTTAACAATTTGGTCGGTGCCAGTTTTGTAGCCTTGAGGAATAAAAGGAGGAAAGGCAAAAGATTCAAAGGACAAGGCCAAAGAGAAAACAAAAGAGTGAAGGGAGCTGCTGGCAGCATCCTGAGGCACATGTACATCACAGAGTAAGGGTCTCTGCAGTCAGCGGAAGTGACTTTAATTCACTTGCTAAGAGGCAGCTGTAGTGCAGTGGCTAAGAATGCAGGTTCCGGAGTCTATCTGCCTGCATTGAAGTCCCAGCTCTGCCACTTCCTAGTTGTCTGACCTCTGGCAGTTTATTTAACCTCCTCCTGCTTTAGTTTCCTCACCTGTAAAGTGGCTTGTCCCAGTTATGGAAATTAAATGAGTTCATTCATTTGACTTGATACAACACAAAGTTCTTAGAACCACGCCTGGTACATAGTAGGTGCTCACAAAGTGCCATCTATCATTATTAGCAGTGTGACCCTGGACTACAAGCTTGTTGATGGAAGAGGCCGTATCTTGCATTTGCAGCTCCCTAGCACGGCTCCCATGGCGCACAGCATGCTTCTTGAATTAATGGACTGGAAAAAATGAATAAGTGCACGAACTAATTTAGCCTCTCCAAGGTTCATTTTCCTTAGTTATATAATAGAAGTGTTGTTCAGAGCATTAAGTAAATCACATTTGTTATTTACATTGTTAAAGTGTCAACTTTGGATCCTTTTCATATAGCAGGCACTTAAAACGCTTGGTTTCAATCACTTATAACAATAGCTACTATTTACAACTGACTTACCAGGTAACAGGCATTATATAATACTAAAGCATTTATATACACAATGTCTCATGCTCATGATATACCATACTGCCCTTTCCTCTCTGCTGATCACCCATAAATGGTGTGAACATAAAGTAACTGATCTCCTAACTCCCAGAACGAGTCTTGGTGACTTTAATCCCTTAAGAATCAGTTTGTCCACTGGATGTAAGTGGCTCATGCCTGTAATCCCAGTATTTTGGGAGGCAGAGGTGGGAGGATCACTTGAGCCCAGGAGTTTGAGACCAGTCTGGGCAATGTATGGAGACCCTGTCTCTACAAAAAATTTAAAAGTCAGCTGGGTGTGGTGGTGTGCACCTGTGGTCCCAGCTACTCAGGAGGCTGAAGTGGGAGGATCACTTGAGCTTGGGAGTTTGAGGCTGCAATGAGCTATGATTGAGACAGACCTGTCTGGAAACCAAAAAAAAAAAAAAAAAAAAAAAAATCAGTTGGTCCCACATCATTTTCATTAAAGTAAACTGCTTCTAAATTCCCATCTCCAACAAGGGGCTTGGATCTCCTCAGACTTGTCATAACTTGGGAACTGCTCTATTGTTCCTACTTTGTATTTATTTTTACCCTCTTTCTTTCCCTTCTTTTCCCCAATGTCTACATTATACCAGAGCTCTTATTAGGGGTATATTTAGAACATTTTCTAAGCTTGTATGGAATTTCCGAATATTAGAACTAGCAGGAATCTGGAATGTCTAATTCAACTCATTTACTTTTTAGAGGAGATTTTAAATCCGCCCCCCAACTCCCCACTAGTCTGGGCCAGGGAAGGGGACTTGCACATAGCCAGCGAGCAAATCCTCAGAGCCACCACCAAAATCTGGGCTTCCTGACCCCCTAGTATCTTTCCCTGATGCCAGGTTAGTGGGCAGGCAAAGTGGCCTAAGTGCTTTGGAGAATTTTAAAAAGAAAACTAAGAGTGGCACTACCAACGCAACAAACGCAGTCAATAGCATCTTCAGTTTTTCTTAAGAACACAAGAAACATGCAGTTCATCTTTCCAAGAAGGATAGTTAAGACAGTGAAAAAACACTGGGGTTTCCTTCCATTTTAGTATGGGGTTTGATCTTGAGATCTTCCAAGCCAGAGGCTGTCAACCAAATCCTGATTAGACAGCATGAAAATGCCCTACAATGGCCACCAGGGGGAGGGAATGAGCGCAGGGACGGCTCCATGCAGACACGTTGCCGGTTATTTAGAAAAATCTCAGAGAAGGGTCCATGTCTCATTTCCACTTCTAAAGGACTGTACATGTTGACTATTCTTTTTTCCCCTGGAGGTGTTGCAGAGGGTGGATAATGTTTGGTCCTTTCTTTTGCAAGACAATGAACATGGGTGTCCTATAAATGATAGGAAAGAATAATTTGATGATTAAGGTAAGAACCAAAGGGGAACATATTAGGGGTTGTAGCCTTTTTCATCCCTGACTTTCACTGCCTGGACTTTTCTTCCACTCCATAGGAATACGTACAGCACTGAAGGGCTTTCCTACTGTGTTTGCATGTGACATCCTTCTTTTTCTCCAGATAATAGGTTTTCCTTTGCACACCCCCTTTTCATCTTTTGGTCCTTATTTCCCTTCTGGAAGCATCCTTCTGAAGGCCTCCAGGGGTTAGGTCTTGGAAAATGTCGAAGTGGATGAGGAAATAAAAGATGTGGAGGTAAGATTTCTGGATCATACTTTCAGCTCTGTCCCTCTGACCCAGTATGCCATAAGAAGCCAAGCAATTATTTCCTCTCCCACTCTTATCTCCTCTGTGGTTACAGGACCACCAGGAAGATGAAAGCTTCACATCTAGAAAAGTGCTTTGAGCTTTGATTCAGGCAGGAAAAAAACAGGATGCTTTGGGTGTTCTTTTGGCTTTTCATTCTAGTCACCCTTCAAATTTCAGCCCAGAGTTTGGCATGGTCCTTAGCAAAATATGGACTAACAAGGGAGGGGTGGGGACACCCAACTGCTCAAGGGCTTTGCCAATAAAAAGTGCTGACAATGACAGGCCATATTTAGTGGGAGAAATGAGGATCTCGCTGACTCAGATGCCATCTGTTATTCTGCTAGAAATTGGGGAATTCTGCAAGATTGGAGGGTGCAGTTTTCAAGTTGGGCTCATATCCAGCCATTTTCCCCAAAATACTCAGGGCATCACTATCAAAGGTGGATGGATCTGGATCCAAATCCCTGCTCTACTAATTTCTAGATTGGTGGCTGTGGGTAACTTAGCCTCTTTGTACCTCAGTTTCCTCGTAAATAAAATGGGGATGATAATATTCATCTCATGAGCTTGTTTAAAGATTAAATGGGTTAATATTTCTAATGCTCTTAAAGCAGTGCTTTGTTTACGGTAAGGGCTACCTACACTGTAAAATGAAAATATAATGGTAGGATTGGTGCAAATATCTTTTTGGAGTGCCTAGTACATACCGGTGCTTAATAAACGTTAGCTCCCTTCCCACTTCAGGCTCAAATGTAAGCGATCATTTTCCTAGGGTTCAAATCCCAAAGGAGAACTTTCCTCAAACCTAGAAGAGTGTTGTTTCAGGAGGAGTGAGAAATACCAACTGGACGTGAAGAAAAACGAGGCTGGGAAGAGTGTAGGGGCATCTGCAGAGGGCTGTGTCGACCGTAAAAAATGGGAAGCGTCTATCTGGAAGGTTTTCCAGACAAAGGAGGAAAAGTGGTGAGAAGGACCCAATGATGGGGAAGAAGGAGGTGAAGAGTTGTGAGTCCCAGGGATCGCTGGTATCTAAGGGACAGCTCCTTGGTGGCACCGGGTTTAGGAAATCGGGGGAGGGCAGGGACTGAGAGTTAACAAGAGGGGCTGAGAAGAGACAAGCTCCAGAGCCGAGGGGCCGAGAGGGTGAGTGCCGGACGCTGTGGAAAGCCACCAGGGAGGGCAGAGGGGTGGCCCGGAGGAACTGGGCGCCGTGTGGAGTAAGGAGGCGTGTTGAGCTAGGTTTTCAGTGGCGAGGCAGCAGGAGGCTGCGGTCTGGGGCCGGCACTGGGCTTTGGGGCGCTCTTACCCGCGGTTCCTACTCCCGCGTCTGGCCCCTGCTCTGCTGCCCGTAGCGCCGGCAACCACACCTGCGGGCCCCCTCCTCGCAGGGCTAAGGAGACACGCTCCCATCGGCTGCCAGACAACCCCAACCCCGACCCGCGCTCCTCCTAACTTCGGGCCGCCGGGCCCTCATATTTGCATATAGGGCCTTCTAGGCCTTCGATTGGCCCCTGCAGTGGCAGCCATGCCCCTCCCTCCCGAATCCAATTAACCGCCCCGGCGCTCGGCGAGGGACGCGCCCGAGGTTGTCCCGGGAGACGCGCAGGACACGCGGGCCGCGCTCCCGGACGCGAGGGCCAGGCTACCGCTCGCCCTCCGCGCGTCCCCGGCCCGGCCCGGCCCGCCCCACGCCGCGCCGGGCAAGCGGAGCCCCTGTCCTGGTCCAGCCGGACCGCGCCGTTGGGGCGCCGTGCGCAGGCGCGGCCGGAACATCTGGCTCCCAAGCTCCAGCTGCGCGGGGCTGCGGCGAGGGAGGGGCACCTAACTTAGACTCTGGAGGAGGGTAAATGTCCAAAACCAGAATCAGGAGGCGCCTTGGGAGAGCTTTGGATTGAGACCCCAGTCAGGATCTCGGGCATATGATTGCCTGTGTAACCTTGGGCAGTCCACATTGCCTCTCTGAGGCTTAGCTGCTTTAATAGTAAAATGGCTGGTGCAAAGTAGTAATGAACCGCTCAGGCTTATTGAATCGTGACCTCCCCTTCAGAGAGTGAGGAATCATGGCCTACACTGAACTGATCGATCAGAGGGACCCGTCCAGATGGCCTGAAGAGCCAGTGGCACTTAAGGGACCAGGGGTCTTGGCTTCTCGCAGCCACCATTTGACTGTCCTCAGGTGAGGAATCTGTGAGGGTGCAGGACCTGTAACAGTGACTGGATTCAAATAATTGGAGTCTTCCTTCCGTTTCCACCTGTCCGCACTTAGATTCCTGCCTGCAAAGAACTGGCGGGCAGTAGAGCTGTTTCTGCCAGGGTTAACTCAGGATTTGGTGAAAGATCAAAGAGTCGATTTTAAGTTCCTGAACCACAGTGTTTCTGGAAGACTTCCCTTATGAATTGAGCTAAAGACTTCTTGTTGCTTATGTCTCTCTTCTTTCGTTAGAATCTTCCAAGTGCTTGATTTGATGCAACTGAAATGTAGCTGCTCTTGTGAAAAGGGATTGTTTAGTTCCAAGGACTGAGACAATGAATCATTTGTTACTTTCTACTGAGGGTACAGCCTCTGCCCGGCGCTTGAGGGGAGGCACATAAGAAAGAGGAGAAACAGTTCCTCCTCAGGAAACTGATGGAAGAGACGGGATCCATAGCTCTGATGCAGAGCCTGTTGGAGTTAATCCAGGGAAGTTTCCGGGAGGATTCTAGCAGATTCATTGAGAACATCGTGCCCATGAGTGTGCCCAGGACTTCATGTGTGCTGTGATAGGGTATTGGGGAAATTTCAGGTAAAGGGACTAAAAACCCCCCCACCAGGATAGTATAAAGATTACTTCAAAGTGAAAACATTTGAGCTACAGCAGATGCAGAAAGAAATCTTATCTGAACTTCCCTCATCTGAATAAAGCAGCTGCCACGAACCCTCTATCCCCGTGGGGTTGTCTCTAGTTAGGGAATCTTGGCCCTTCACACTGGGACTTTTTATAAAAATTGTATAAATAAGCCTCATCATAAGAACCTTCCATCCTTTGAAACCCTAACCTACTCCCCACCCCCTACCCAGAATAAAGCTGGTATATAAACCTTTATCCCTAATTGTTTGGGGTGTTACTCACTACTGAGTTCCCTTATGCATATGAGTAAACTTTGTTTATTGGAACCTGAGTTGGTAATTTAAGTTCCTCCCAACATAGGAAACTGCCCCTTCACCTGCTAATTTGTACAGGTAGGACCCTAGAGCCAAAGGCATAGCTTAGCCCCAAACGGACACTAGAAGGCTGTCATGTGATGCTTACATTCACCCTGGAGTGAACAGAGGGCAGAAGGTGGAACCAGTAGCCCATCTGCTGCTCTTCCAGAAACCTCACTGCCATCCAGTCAGTCCTCTTCCCTCTTCCCTCATCTCTGCAGGTGGCCCCACGCTATGCCCTTCCCCCTCCCCCCAGCCCTAAGGACCCAGGTGACCACCATCAACTGGCCACCCAGCAGATGCTTCCCTAAGACCAACTGTCCCAGCTCTATTCCCCTCCCCCATCCCACGGCTTTCTTTCCCCAGCGTCCTACCAATCTGCTCTGCCAGGCTCACACTTCGAGTCTCAGGTCCCTCTGGAGTGATATTGTGATGGAAATGAGGGAGAGGATGCAGCAGAGAGCAGCAAAGATTTACAGCTTTCAGAGGGTTTCCATTAAAATCCCTGACAACTGGTTATTTATGAGAGGGTTGGCTGCAACCGGAGATAGACCAGAGCCTGGTACCACTGTCCTTTCCGGGGCAATGACAGGAGCAAACACAGGGTGAACAGTAGAGCTGCCCTCGCTGTACTGCAAAGCAAGCTTCCACTATCAGGCATACCCTGCAGGATCAGGGAGACAGCTAGAAATCAGAGAATATCAGCGATCTGTGCCAGGCAAACTAGAAACAGAAAATCCACATAAGGCCGGGCGCGGTGGCTCACGCCTGTAATCCTGCCACTCTGGGAAGCCGAGGTGGGCAGATCGTTTGAGCTCAGGAGTTCGAGACCAGCCTGAGCAAGAGCGAGACCCCGTCTCTACTAAAAAAATAGAAAGATATTAATTGGACAGCTAAAAATATATAGAAAAGAAAAAAATTAGCCGGGCATGGTTGTGCATGCCTGTAGTCCCAGCTACTCGGGAGGCTGAGGCAAGAGGATCGCTTGAGCCCAGGAGCTTGAGGTTGCTGTGAGCTAGGCTGACGCCACGGCACTCACTCTAGCCAGAGCAACAGAGTGAGACTCTGTCTCAATAAAAAAAAAAAGAAAGAAAAAAAGAAAATCCACATGGCAAGCGCCGAGGGACTTTCTGGGCCTGGGCATGCAAGGCCACAGCGGAGTGTTGGAGGGTCCTTCTAGTTGTCAAAATATATGGACTGTGTCCTCAAAAAAAAAAAAAAAAACCCAAGCCCAACACTGTTGTTTTCATTGTCATTTTGTTCCTAAGGCACCCACCTGACTAAATAGATAAATACTAAAACAACAATGAAACCCTCAGAAGGCTGTTTGCTCTGCAGTTGACAGACTCTTTCTCAGTTTGGGCTTCTTCCTTTAAGTAGTTAATGAAACAAAGAGAGATCCTGCTTCTGCTGCCTGAACCAAGGTCCCTCCCGGAAGCCCTTTCTTCCTGTGCCAGTCAAAACGAAGTCTTGATATACATACAAGGGATGGCAATGAGGCAAGGGTGCTTAGAAGGTAGAATTTTGTGTACCCCGGATTTTTTATTTTTTATATTTTGCTTTCAGTCTGCAATGCATGAAAGAATGTTGTAGAAGTGTGTACAATCACAGAATTAAAATTCTTTTTAAATTTGAAGAGTTCTTAGAGATCCCCCCGGCATTTGTCTTGTTTTCAGAGGAGGAAATCGAGGCCCAGGAAAATGAGATGGCTTGCCTGAGGCCTTGCAGTGGGTTCATGGAGCCCACTCCTCCTTCTTCCATGCACTGTTGCTGCTGACATTAATGAGCTAGAAATAGAAATTGCTGCCAAGTACCTCTTTGCTTTCATTCCATTTTGGTTTTTTTGTTTTGCTTTTTGTTTTTTTAGAGATGGGGGTCTCACTCTGGCTCAAGCTGGTCTCGAACTCCTGAACTCAAGCAACTCCTGAACTTCCGCCTCGGTCTCCCAGAGTGCTAGGATTATAGGCGTGAGCCACCGCGTCTGGCCTGCTTTCTCTCCATTTTGATGTGTAACTGTATGTGATGGGGCTGAAAGAGCCCCTGGACATACATGGGGCTGCTCAACCATGAGCAGTAGAGTTTCCAGGTTTCTCGGTTTTTTGTTTTGATTGTTTTGTTTTTAGAGACACGATCTCACTGTGTTTCCCAGGCTGGAGTGCAGTAGCTATTGACAGGTGTTGTCATAGCTTATAGCTTACTGCAGGCTTGAACTCCTGGGCTCAAGTGATTCTCCCACCTCAGTATCCCAAGTAGTTGAGACTACAGACATGTACCACCACGCCTGGCTAATTTTTCTATTTTTTTTAGACACAAGGTCTTGCTATGTTGTCCAGGCTGTTCTTGAACTCCTGGGCTCAAGCAATCCTCCTGCTTTGGCCTCCCAAAGTGCTGGGATTACAGGTATGAGCCCACCGCACCCAGCTGATGGTTGATTTTAAGGCATCCTTTTCTTGGTATGGATGGCCCTAGAGACAAGTTCCATAGAAAGCGCCCTGTCTGCAGTTGAAATAACAGACCCATGCCTTGACCCCTTTCTATGTGGAAAGTACTATGCTTGGGGCCACAGGAGATACACAGACACATATGTACATATGTATTAACACGTATTACATGTAGCAAAAGGAGCCTCTGCGGTCAAAGTTGCCTTTTTCCTTCTTTTTTTTTTTTAGTTTTGGTTTTGGTTTTGGTTCTCTTTTCTTTCTTTCTTTCTTTTTTTTTTTAGAAACAGGGTCTTGCTCAAATTTTTTCTTAGTTAAGATGGAGTCTCACTATATGGCCCAGGCTAGTCTCGAGCTCCTAGACTCAAGTGATCCTCTGGTCTCAGCCTCTTGAGTAGTGGGAGTACAGTCCAGTTCAAAAAAAAAATTTTTTTTACTTCCTACATATGAGTGACAACACATGATTTTTATCTTTCTGGGTTTGGCTTATTTCACTTAACATAACATCCTCCTGTTCCATCCATGTTGTGAATGACAGCATTTCGTTCTTTTTTATGGCTGAATAATATTCCATTGCATATATATACCACACTTTCTTTCTCCATTCATCTGTCGATGGACACAGGTTGATTCCATATCTTGGCTATTGCGAATAGTGCTGCAATAAATGCGGGAGTGCAGATATCTCTTTGATACACTGATTTCCTTTCTTTTGCTTATGTACCCAGCAGTGGGACTGCTGGATCATATATATGGTAGTTCTATTTTTAGTTTTTTTGAGGAAACTCTATACTGTTCTCCATAATGGCTGTACTAATTTACAGGCCCACAGTGTGCAAGGGTTCCCCTTTCTCCACGTCCTAGCCAGCATCTGTCATTGCCTATCTTTTTGATATAAGCCATTTTAACTGAGGTGGGATGATATTGCATTGTAATTTTGATTTGCATTTCCCTGATGATTAGTGATGTTTAGCATATTTTTCACATACCTGTTGGCCATTTGTATGTCTTCTTTTGAGAAATGTCTATTCAGATCATTTACCTATCTTAAATTAAATTCTTTTTTTTCCTATTGAGATGTTTGAGCTCCTTATACAGTCTAGCTATTAAACCTTGTCAGATGAGTGTTTGCAAATATTTTCTCCCATTCTGTAAGTTGTCTTTTCATGCTGTTTATTGTTTCCTTTGCTGTGTAGAAGCTTTTTAGCTTGATGTGATCCCATCTGTCCATTTTTGCTTTGGTTGCGTGTGCTTTTGAGGTCTTACTCAAGAAATCTTTGCCTAAGGCCGGGCGCGGTGGCTCATGCCTGTAATCCTAGCTCTCTGGGAGGCCAGCGCGGGCGGATTGTTTGAGCTCAGGAGTTCAAAACCAGCCTGAGCAAGAGCAAGACCCCGTCTCTACTAAAATTAGAAATAAATTAATTGGACAACTAAAAATATATAGAAAAAAATTAGCCAGGCATGGTGGCGCATGCCTGTAGTCCCAGCTACTCAGGAGGCTGAGGCAAGAGGATCGCTTGAGCCCAGGAGTTTGAGGTTGCTGTGAGCTAGGATGACGCCACGGCACTCTAGCCCAGGCAACAGAGTGAGACTCTGTCTCAAAAAAAAAAAAAGAAATCTTTGCCTAGACCAATATCCTGAAATATTTCCTCAATGTTTTCTTCTAGTAGTTTCAGGTCTTATATTTAAGTCTTTAATCCATTTTGATTTCATTTTTATATATAGCAAGAGATAGGGATCTAGTTTCATTCTTCTGCATATGAAGATCCAGTTTTCTCAGCACCATTTATTGAAGAGACTATCCTCTCCCCAGTGTGTGGTTCTTGGTACCTTTGTCAAAAATGAGTTGATTGTAAATATGTGGATTTATTTATGGGTTCTCTATTCTGTTCCATTGGTCTATATATCTGTTTTTATGCCAGTACCATGCTGTTTTGGTTACTGTAGTCTTGTAGTATAATTTGAACTCTTTGGTGGCACTACAAAGACCAGGGGTTCTAAGAGTCTTGACACATACAAAACTGTCATTTGATGCTTTCTATTGATGGTTCTTTTAGGAACTTTCTAGAATGAACAATGGATTTATTTGCATTTTTAACTTACTGGAATAGTTGTGTTAATGTAGAAAATAAGCTGTGTTGGTATAAGTGATTTTGGTTCTCAGTGCTTTTAGAAAAGCTAATAAGTAAAATTAAGGGAAATGTATCCAGGATACTGAGGTCACTTGTCCCTGTAGACAGAATTTAAAATGGAAGAATATTATTTTGGTGATTCAGAAGGTGATTTGAACTTTAGATTCATGTCCACTCCCTGGTTTACTCTTCATTTCCCACCTTCCATTTATCTCAGTTGACTGCCACCAGTTTTGGGGGGAGGCAGAATTAGGATTGTTCATTCCCTGGCCTGAAACCTAAAACTGCTTCAGGGGCATAAATACTCTGGTTAGATGGCACAGAAGTTTCTTTCCAGATTTAGACAGTTCCTTCTTGGAGAAAGGGCACTTCTGAATTTAACCTTTCATAGAAAGCACGTGCTGTGTTTAACTGGCATCTTCTGGATGTTAAAGAAAAAATTATTCTGACACTTGTTAAAATGCTAAGGAAGACTTTATTCAAGACCAAAGGGGAGAAGATTATGATCAACTCTGAATACAATAAGGACAAGAAAGGATTCATAGCCAACAAGCAGAGTGATGGGTCAGTGAATGGAAAACTGCTAACAGGAGACATCAGGGTAGGGGATTCTTATTAAACCATCTTAACAGGATTCTTGTTGAAGACAGGCCAAATTGGTCAGATATCAAGGATGAGGGATTCTATCTAAACTGACCTTGCAGGATTCTTGCTATGTTTATTCTTAACTTCAGTAAAAAAAAAAAAAGAAAAGAGTACTACCTTGATAGAATTAACTCTAAAAAATGATTTCTTTACAGAAAGGAAACCATAAAACACACAAACTAGGGGACCCAAGGTGATTGCTGGGGTCTCCGGGAAAGGTGGGAGGCATGATTAAATGCCAAAGACAGTCTCATCTATACCAGTCTTAGTAAAGTATTATGTGGAGGTAGGTGAAAAATGAAGTAACCACTCAATGGCCCTTCAAGGATATGAAGATTTCTCATTCAGGACTGAAAGAAATAGAAGTTAAAAAGAGAAAAAAATAAGTAGATAGTTGCTTCTAGAGGATGAAATAGGTTCATTGGGGTGAGATCTCTGCATTGGACTGGGAAATGCTATAAAGAGCGCTGACCACCTCTGGGGCCCAGTCACTGAACACTACAAGTCCCAGCAAGCGCCGCGGCGGGGGCGGGGCTTGCTGCCCGCTGTGACGTTATGGGCGGGACCAGGCGGGAATGACTCTCCCTTGGGCTTTTAGCCCCGCCCCTATCCCGTTCCCAGCCCTGTTGCTGTTGCGCTGCTGCTGGCTGTTACCCCCTGGTGAGTCCCTGCAGTGGAAGGGGGCACTTCGGCCCTCGGGTTGCCCAAACTCTGACTTCTAGTCCTGAGAAAGGTCCAAGGGTGGGTAGAGGGGCGGCCGGTTTCGGGTTTCACCACAATCCACCCTCTAGGGTGATAGTAAGTGGGAGAGGCGTCCTGGAGGCCCTGGAGGCCCTTCCGCGGCCTTGGAGGGTTAAGGGGCAGTTTTCTCTGAGGAGGGCAGGGCTGCAGGGACTGGCCGGATGGGAGGTTCCTTGGAACACCTCTGACGCGAGGGTCTTGACGCGGCAGTCCCCCGGGGCCGAGGTCGTGGGTTCCGTAATCCCTCGCCTTGACGTCATCGCCCACGGTTCCAGGCAGAGGCGGGGCAAGTTACTCGTCCTGGGCAAGTTACTTTCTCTTTGGGCCTCAGTTTCCCCCTCCACGAGTAGGTTTGACCCCTGAAACACTTTCCCGTTTGCATTCTGCAATTGCAGGAGGAAATGTTCTAGACAGCCTGGAAGAAAGGGAGGTGTAGTGCCCTGCTTCTTTACAGCTGATCTCCCGTTGCCCCTCCACCACCACCATTAGCCCAATTTAGGTTGGGAGCTAATGTTCCCACGCACATATGATTTCAACCCCACCGGGCATGTTAACTTTTTTCTGTCACTTGGATTCTTTGCTTCAGATGCAAGCCAACAAGTGGCCATGATTGGGGCTGAATAGAATAATATAGATGATTTTTATAACTTTTCTCCACTATCTCAACAACTATTTAAATCAAAGGACTTTTTGCAGTAGGTCTCTGCAGCTTACGTAGAACACATGATTGAGGAATATCCAGATGGCTCATTTTCCCTGGTATTTTCAGGGGGCCTTGAAACTCTATCCTTTAGCAGACGTGACAGCTGTGGAGTAGAAAAGACCTTGAAAAGGGTGGTCAGTAGTCCTGAGTTACCTGGCACTAACAAGTCATATTGTCTTTTGAGTCAGATAGTATGTCTGGGGCGCCTTTAAAAATGTGACTGTACTTATTGGTAGACTATCTTGCATCCTTATTTTCTTAGATGAAAAGAGAGACAGTTAAAATGAACTCTTTCACTTCCTTTTTCTTTTACTTAGGATCATCATTATAGCTAGAAAGGTCCTTAGAGATTTTCTAGCCTGATCCACACGTTTTACTGATGAGAAAACAGAGGCCAAAAGGAGATAGTGTGACTTGGCTTCGGTCTCAGAGATAATTGGTGGCAGAACTAAGACAGGAACCCAAGTCCCTTGGCCCCTAGCCTAGTCCCCTTTCCACCACACTTCAAACACTGTCACTGCCCATGTCACAGAGACATGGCATAGTGGAGTCACCCCTTTCAAGGAAAAAGTGGATAGTCTCAGTAAAATGGAGATTTCATACATAGCTTTCAGCTTTTCACAGTTTCTTTCAACTGCTTGCCTCTCATGTCCCAGAACTACTTTTCTGTTCTCCCCTAGAACTGGTGCTGGTACCGTGGTGTCGTATGTGGGGTGAGGGCCTTATGACAAACTGGACAGCCAATTCAAACAGTTGTTAACATAGAGTGTTCACAGCCTCCTGGGGGCATAAAATTTTTATAAGGCACTCTGAAACGTTTTAGGTAGGGAACTAGAATGAACTTGAAAATTTTGGACTAGAGCGAGTGGCTCAATAATTTTAGGACCAGTGATTGTGTCTTTGCTTTTGCTACCTGTCTCAGGGCCATCTACACAGCCGTAGTATCCCCTGCCAGTGTTCTCTAAGGGTAGTTATGTGTAAGCATCTCTGCCAGGGCTGGGGAGGAATGGGATTCAAATCAGTTAATCCATTTTGCTAATTGCTAATAGTTTACAAAGTAAAGTACAGAAGGACGAAGGAATTCGATTAAGTATGGGTTTGACTTATCTTTGTACTGCTCCCAAATGAGGCATTGATTTGCATTTCTCTCTCGCTGTGGAAGCATTTCATTTCATTCTGTGAACTAATCCAGAGAAGTTAACTTATAATCTTCATTTCTCTTGAAACGTGTCCACTGGTATAAAAGGCTAATGTAAAAATGTTGGGCATTTTAAAATTTTTCTGCTAAAAAGCATGTAAGTGTAGTTTACAGATTTGCTCAGAAAGAGCAGAGTAGAACTGACTGTTCCTTTTCTTTGGGAAGACATAAAAGGATCTATACCCTTGTGGAAATAGTCCTGGGAGTAGTATATTAGGTTTGAAAAGCTCATTAGATGAAAATGTGTCAGGTTTTCTTAGAAGCCAATTCAGGGGACTCATTTTAAAATACATGCCTCTTGGCTGGGCATGGTGGCTCACGCCTGTAATCCTCGCACTCTGGGAGGCCGAGGCGGAAGGATCACTCAAGGTCAGGAGTTCAAGACCAGCCTGAGCAAGAATGAGACCCCTGTCTCTACTAAAATAGAAAGAAATTAGCTGGACAACTAAAAATATATAGAAAAAATTAGCCGGGCATGGTGACACATACCTGTAGTCCCAGCTACTCAGGAGGCTGAGGCAGAAGGATTGCTTGAGCGCCCAGGAGTTAGAGGTTGCTGTGAGCTAGGCTGACACGATGGCACTCTAGCCCAGACAACAGAGCAAGACTTTGTCTCAAAAAAAAAGGCTGGGCGTGGTGGCTCATGCCTGTAATCCCAGCACTCTGGGAGGCCGAGGCGGGCGGATTGTTTGAGCTCAGGAGTTTGAAACCAGCCTGAGCAAGAGCGAGACCCCGTCTCTACTAAAAAATAGAAAGAAATTATCTGAACAACTAAAAATATATAGAAAAAATTAACCGGATATGGTGGTGAATGCCTGTAGTCCCAGCTACTCGGCTGAGGCAGAAGGATTGCTTGAGCCCAGGAGTTTGAGGTTGTTGTGAGCTAGGCTGACGCCACGGCACTCACTCTAGCCTGCGCAAAATAGTGAGACTCTGTCTCAAAAAAAAAAAAAAACAAAAAAACTAAAGTACATTCCTCTTATTGCCAGCTCCTCTGAGGACTCTAATCTTTTGGAAACTGGGAAAAGGGTAGTTACTATGTCAGATGCCAAGTAAAGTGCCTCTCACAGCTTGTGGAATCTGTGTGATATTTTCCCATGCTTGATCGTTTCGTTTTTTAAAATAGCTATTTGTTTTCCCTGGTCACTCCTTCTGTGGCCAGTCTTTGATTTGGGGGTAGGAGTAAGGAATTAGGTGGAATACCATTTCATAATTTCTAGGGGACTTAATTCATCCCACTGATTTTTCATAACTCAGTAGTTCTCTGAGCTTCTAAATTTAACTTTTGCTCTTATATTTCTTCTCTCTTCCTTGCCTATATGAATTACTGCCATATTAGATGTGGATGGTGGACAGCTTCTATAATGGGAAGGGTGGTTAAAGGAGAGGGACATTGATGCTTAAATCATTCCAGTTTTCTTTCCATATCTTCTTTCCCTCCCCCTTCCACAAACGCTCACTTCTGGACTGGTTTGTCAGAAAGGTGAATTCCCAAGCCATGGTTGGAGCCCATTTCTCCCAGGGAATTTTATCTCTGAGAGGAAGGAAAGACTTTAAGGATCACTGGCCTTAAAACTCAGCAGATGCCTTCCCTCCAGGAAAAGTTGAATGGAATACTTCTCACTGACCCAGTTCAGGTTGGTGTGGTCATGCTCTAGGTTTACCCATGGCCCTTTGTGTCCTCAACTTGGTAAAAAGGAGAAGAAGGGAAGCCACTGTTGTTCTCCAATCTACCTACCTCCTTAACCCCTTCCCCAGTTTTGGCAGAGGAGAATTTTAACCTTTATTTCAAGAATGGTTGAGTTCTGAATACCCAGAGTGCCATTGGATGCCCTCTTGAGTCCCTTCTAGGAAGGTGATGAGATCTCTGAAATGGGAAACTTCATGGACTCTCTTGCGTTTTTGATGTGCAAGGAACCAAGGCTGTTGACTTTTCCAGACAGGTGATTAGGTTTTCAGATGAATGAAAAGATGTGGAATTTCCTTTGACTATACATTCAAGCCTCAGAACACAAGCGCCTTCGTGTCATTTTGTATATATGTGCTGTCCTTTCTGCAGTGCTCTGCTCGTGAGCTAACTTAGATTGGTTGTTTTTCAAGTAAGGAAAGAGAGGCTGTACTAAGCCACCCATACCCTTGGCTGGTCTTGCCTTTCAGAGTAGCATCCATTTGCAAAACAGCTTGCTAGAGTTTGACTGTGTGGAACATGGGTAATGGAGTGTGAATTTGATGGGTTCTTAAGGAAATCAAATCTGTGCCTTTTGTTTTTTGGCACCATGCCACTTGAACCAGCCATGCCAGCTGAACCAGCCATACCAAGAACTGACTTAGCACTTGGAGATTATCATCTCCTCACACTGTTTTAGAAAAGAGAAAGCTGAGAAACAGTAGCTTCCCCAATGGTAGACAACAAATTAAGACCAGGGCTTAAAAAAAAAGAACTCTTAGCTCCAGAGTCACCTTAACCACAGAACCCCTTCCTTGTTCACAATTTGATGAATGACGTGCATATCTTGTTCACTCATTTATTCAACAAATACTTAATCCAGAATTACTAGGCCTTGGGCATCGTGTTGTGTATACAGTGGTGACAGTGTTATGAAGGAAGAGGACTGGGAGTAAGATTCTTAGGTTAACTGAGGGGCACACCCTGAAGTCATGTTACCAAAAGCTCAGCACTTGTCCTTGAGACCACATCAGAAGAAGGAGAACAAGACGTTTGAGGAGAAGAAAAGAGAAGTTTATTGCTTTGCCAGCAAAGGAGGAAAAATGGCAGATACTCATCTCAAAATCCAAATTCCCGTCCCTAAGCAGAAATACAGAGCTTTTACAGGGAGGGCCTTCAGTTCTAGGCTATTGTCATTAACAATTCTAATCTCAATTCTAATCTCTGCCAAAGACAAAGCCTGTGACCTCTGCCCACCTGGGAGGCCAGAGCCACAGTTCAGCTGAGCTATCTCCTGTAACAAGATGAACAAAAGACATTCCCCTGCCTCTCCTGGCCACCTGCCCAAGGCAGGGATTGCAGACTTCAGCTCCCAAAAAGAGTAGGGGGAGTTTTAAAGAGACAGAAAACATCTTTGCTGTTTTTCCCCCGGGCCATTCCCTCTGTTACAGTCATTCTTTTCTGAATGTTCTTCATGATCCATAGTCAAAGGACAAATTAAGTCATTTTACAAGCTCAGATAAATTGGTGGTCCAGGCTTAGAACAGAGGGGACGTGCTGGCCTCAGTATGACTAGAGACCACTAGGGAAAAAAGGATCTGCAAGCTGAGAAGCCTCTCTCCCCACCCTCCCATAGCCTCCAAGAGAAACACTCATCACAGTTTATGATGGGAAAGAGTCTTGACCTAGACTGGAACGTGACTCCTCCCCCATCATCGAAAACTGGTTTGAGGTTTGAGGTTGAGGATGTGGCTAAACTGTGTCACTAACAAGAAAGTAATGCATTTCTTAGTTCCTCAGCTCAATCCCAAGAATAGACAGTTCAGTGCCCCAAAGTCCCATTGTCTTCTTTGTGAAAAAACTGACTTCTGGGGAGTTGGAAGTAATGAAGTCTCCATAAAAGTCCCTAAAGGACAACATTGAGAGAGCTTCCGGCTAGCTGAACACGTGGAGGTTCCTGGAGGGTGGTGCACCTGGGAGAGGGCGTGGAAGCCTATGCTCCTTCCCCTGTCCCTCACCTCACATATCTCTTCACCTATATCCTTTGTAATATCCTTTATGATAAGCTGGTAAATGTAAGGGTTTCCCTTAGTGCTGTGAGCCCCACCAGCAAATTGATTGAACCCAAAGAAGGTCAGTCAGAAGTTCTGGAGGAACAGACTTGCAACTGGTATGTGTGAGCGGAGGAGCAGTATTAGGGACTGAGTCCTCAACCTGTGGGATCTGATGCTACCTCTGGGTAGGCAGTGTTAGGATTGAACAGGAGGACGCCCAGTTTGTCCCCACCCTCCTTTGGTCACAGAAGTCTTTTGTGCTGGTGGTGGTTGTGGTGTCAGAGCGGAAGAAAATATGGTTGAGTTTTTCTAAACACCTAGTAAAACTCTGTGTTGAGAATCATGGACTCACTAAATATTAGACCTGCCAGGCATTTCGAAGACAGTACATGTGATTTGTTTGAGGGGCAGGAAGTATCAGGTGTCAATAATTCAAAACATTTTGTTTCTTTTATGTATTGTTTTTACCCCCAAATTGTTTCCTTTTTTTTTTTTAAGAGACGAGGTCTCACTATGTTGCCCAGGTTGGACTTGAACTCCTGGGTTCAAGCTATCTCCCACCTCAGCCTCCCAAGTACCTGGGACTACAGGTGCCTAGTTTCCCATTCTTGATCACATTTTATCTGTACTGTGATCTAGAAAGGTGAAACACCGGTTATTATCCCCATTTTATAGACAGGGATCCAAACTTTCTCACTGACTTCCAATCATGCTGCATTTTTCTGGTTCTTTGCTGTGACCCATGCTGTTTCCTTCACCTGGAATGCCCTCACTCACAAACCCGCTTGTCAAAATCCTAATCTTCTTTGAGGACTAATCTAAGAGTCTACTCATTCCCTGAAGCTTTTTTAAAATTTTTCTAACCAGTTTCATTTCTCCTTCTTTTGAACCCCCAGAGCATTTTGCACTTTCTTATTCCATTCATTTGGCAGTCACTTGTATACTCATCTATCCTCCATATTAGATTGGGATCTGTTTTAGGGCGGAGACTATACCAGTAACAATCACTAACACCTGTTAAACCCTTTCTTTGTGCAGACTCTTGCTAAGTACTGGAGTGCCTACTATATGGCAGGCACTGATTTAAGGACTGGACACTTTACGTTATTTCACTTAAGCCTCACAAAAAAAAAAGAATGGGGTTATTATTAGCCCTATTTTACAGATGAGGAAAAAAGCACAGAGCCCAGTCGATTAAGTAAATTGCCCGTCACGAATTTAGTACGTGGTGAAGCTGGAGAGCCCATGCTTGTCACCACTGCATGTCAAATAATCTTCTCTCATGTCTTTCTTCCCCCTCCCATCCCCAGCTCCCAGCAGAGTGTTTACTTATGCAAGGGCCCGGTAATTACAGATAAATGGAATTGAATGAAGAAGCTGAACTCCAGAGAAATTGACTTTCCTGATAGGGCTTGTTGGGATGAAAAATCTAGAATTAAGTCTTATAATTCCCAGCTATTTTCTCTTGGCTGCCTTGTTTATTTAAGGCATTTAGAGAAAGGGGGACAAACTAGTTACAAGTAGAGAGTGAGGGTATGTTAGAGTAGTGGTGCCTGTGGTGAAGAGGTCAAAGATAGTCTCAGAAAATTCTAATAGTGTAGGAAGTTATGAATGCGAAATGGCTCAAAGTGAAACAGAAAGCAAGTTGTGTGATCTCAATACTTGTCAGGATTTTGCTTTTCATGAGTTGGCTTTGAACGGAATGTTCCCTGGACGAGAGCCCAGAAATCTCCAACATTTCAGACTACCCTTGTTGAGCTTTACTCTCTTCCATTTTTCATAACAGGACCCCCACCATGGAACAGACACTAGAAGATCCCCCCACATCAGCTGTCTTGCTGGATCATTGTCATTTCTCTCAGGTCATCTTTAACAATGTGGAAAAGTTCTACGTCCCTGGAGGGGACATCACATGCTATTACACCCTCACCCAGCATTTCATCCCCCGTCGGAAGGACTGGATTGGCATCTTCAGGGTAAGTGGTTCATTTATTACCAAGTGATCAGGAGCTAGAGGTGAATCTCAGTTACCTGGGTGTGTGACCCTCTGTGTGTGTTATCAGCATTTTGTATATTATGTGTGGCCAATCTTAAAATCCTAAACTAGACTCCCTAGACCTTCGCTCTTAACACACCAATGTGTGCTGTGGGACTCAAGTTTTAATTTCAGTCCCTAGTAAAATAAGACGGCAAATGATACAATCCCCAAGTTGTATTATGCTTTTGAAAGCCAAATAGAAATGCTTTTAAAATGATCCTATTTTGAAATATTTATGTGTGACTTGACTGAGATGAGTGACCCCTTATGTAATTTCTGTGACGTTAAACATTCCTTACTTGCACAGTATTTAGTTTGCTTTAATACAAATATCATAAATCTGGAAAGAATGTTGAGAAGTTACCTAGTCTGACATCCTGCATCCAAAAAGTTTATTCCTGAATAAATGTGTCTCACGGCTTTGTAAAGATTTCCAAGGATAGAAAGTTTATGATGAGCTCCTTCAGTGACCTCTTCCAGTGTCTAATAACCCTGTCAGTTCAAGTATAGAAATGATATTTAAAAATTTTAATTAACTTACTCTCTGTGTCCCCTTCTCCCCCCCATCCATGTCTCTCCCTCTTACACATCTCAACACGCACCATAATGACAAATGTTTATTTCCAGAAACAGGAAGTAAAGGTCAAAGTGAAGTAATTTACACTGCTGAGTCCCAACGTCAGTGACCTTTGGTTTGACATCTCAGTATGTCATGTGCCTGTTTGCCAATGCTGTTCATCCTGAAACCAGACACCATTCTTGACTGCATTGCGAAGGAGCTGTGGCTCATTTACATCCCTTGTTGAATACCTTTTCTTTAATTGTTTGGAATATCAAGCTTATTGATGGAGGAATGGAAGCTGGAAGTAAGAAGACTGGCATGTGGAGTAGGGATAGTAGACAACCCATAGGACACTGTTAGGTGTCATGACGGCTCCCGAGACTGCAGGATATCGAATCATCAGACTAAAGGGTGTTCTAACACAGAAAGCTGACACACTCAGAGTGTTTTCTGTCTTGGAAAGTTGATGGTAGTTGTTGTTTTTCTTCTTCCCCATATATAGCAAAGCATGTAGATCAGTGTTGCCCAGTAGAATTTTCTGCAATGGAGCTGTACTTTTGCTGTCCAGTACAGAAACCACTAGCCACATGTGGCTCTTAAGCACTTGAAATGTAGCTAGTGTGACTGAGTAACTGGATTTTAAATTTTATTTAATTTTAATTAATTTAAATTGTCTCATGTGGCTAATGGCATCATATTGGACAGTACAGGTATAGATAATAAAAAAGAGAATGATTCAAAAATTACTAGGCTTTGAAATGTAGTCTGTAACTTTTTTTTTTTTTTTTGAGAAGAATCTTGCTCTGTTGCCTGGGCTAGAGTGCTGTGGCATCAGCCTAGCTCACAGCAACCTCAAAACTCCTGGGCTCAAGCAATCCTCCTGCCTCAGCCTCCCCAGTAGCTGGGACTACAGGCATGTGCCACCATGCCTGGCTAATTTTTTCTATTTTTAGTAGAGATGGGGTCTCAGTCTTGCTCAGGCTGGTCTAGAGCTTCTAGTCTCAAGCAGTCCTCCCGCTTCGGCCTCCCAGGATGCTAGGATTACAGGTGTGAGCCACCGTGCCCAGCCTGTAATTTTTTTTTTTTTTTGGAACAGTTATATTTCTGTTTTGCTTAGACCAGTTATATTCCCCAAGCACTTAGGAACTACTAGTGAGGACTTCACCATAAACCAAATGAAAATCTCATACTTTTAAAAAACAAATGTTTAAAAGCATTAAAAAAAAGATACATTTATATTTGGAATGCTTCATGCATTTCAGAGGTATTGCCAAACCCCAATAGGGAAATAATGGTTAATCCAAAAAAAAAAAAAAAGGCCTCTAATGTTCATTGTCCGTAAAGCTATTGACTTGAACATCTACACTGAGGACATACTCTCTGCTGGGCCTTTGAAGAGGTTGTTTATGTGTGAGTATGTGTGTGTATGTGTTTTCTAATTTAATTGTCACAGCACAGTAGCCCCCCGAAGTGGGTAGTATTGTCTCTTGTGCACAGGTGGGTAAAATGATTATCTCTGAGAGATGGTGACTTTCCCAGGGTCTCACAGTGAGTAAGTGGTGCAGCAAGTTTGACTCCCACACCTCTGCTTTTTCTCCTCTGCTCTGCTGAATTCATTTGAACAACAGATGGTAAATTAGAGAATGAAGAGTTGACTGTAAAGTTTTATCCTTCATCTCTCACTTTTAAAGCTCTCCCCAGTGTTCTTTCAGTGTAGCCTTAATCAGACCATTCTTCAACTCCTCGTCTCCCCTAATACTGGTAATTCCTGGTGCCAAGTAGGCACTCAGTAAATGTTTTTTAATACGTGCAATATGTTACATCTTCTCGGTATAGTGAAAGCTACCGGCAGTGATGGAGCCTAAAGCAGGCAGGAGTCAGCTTTCCTTCCTTCAGCGTATAATCCTGTGCTCCATACTCTTGTCCTGGGCATTTAAAATCTTTCCATGGCAGCCTGGGCCCAGGACTACTCAAGTGGAACGGCCAAGGACAGAGATTGCAGGTGGCTGGAAGTTGTTTCCTTGTTCCAAGACAGCAGTAATTTTTAGGCCTTCCCAGTCACAGCGCATTAAGAAACTCCAGGATGTGAATGAGGACTCCATAAAATTCCTGCTTCCTGTACCACCGCAGGCTGCAGGGGCTCAGAGATGCTTACAGCAATGGGGTGTGTATTAATGAGACTCTAAAACATGCCCTAGTATGTTCTGATGAGCTTTTGGTGTAGCCTTTTCAACCCTGTTCTGATTCCTTAATATATAAAACCGGAATTTATTTATAGTTCTTCCTCTTCCCACTGGGCTCAGGCAGGGTCAAAATATGACTATAAATGTAATTTTGTTTCTCATTTGCTGAGTGTTGTCCCCTTGAAGACACAATGGCTTCCTTTCTATTCTCTGGTGTGCTTTTATCTTCCACATAAGATTTGAGCAATCTTTTACCCCCTTCACATTTAGTGAGGATATTTTCCACTTAGCCAGCTTTCTGCTCTGAGGCATATTTTGCTGTATCCTTACATCTTATGATTTATTGCATTCAATACCTAGAAGAGGCCTTTACGACTACCAGATTGTTGTTAATATCTTTATCACCAAAAAGCCTTCATTAAGAAAAACAATAGAGAAAGAAAACTATATAGACCTGGACTCTCTTAACTGATGCCTCATATTCTAAGAACCCTCTTGTCCCTCTGCCCCAACACACAGATTATTCAAAAGAATGCATATTTTAAATGCAGTGGTATAACCAGGTTGGTATATGACAAGGCCGAATTGGACACAGTAGAACACAAACCAATGGGAAAGGTAGGTCAGAAGAGCTTTCTGATTTATTATAGAAGTTCTGAGAACACCGTGGAAGAGGATCAGTGCTCATAATCCCAGACCATTTACCCCCAATCACTCTCATCTCTATGTCTGACTTGAAGATACAATTTTTGGAGTTCTTGTCCTGGGTGTTGAGAAGCCAGTTCTCATTTCCTTCCAAGACTGGTATTTCGAACTGTGTAGGTGCACCCCAATTTTTAGTTGTGTCAGATATTTTCCCATATATAGTTGTCATAAGTCAGAAAACAAGCTTTGAGCCGTGGTGTGCAAATCTTGTCATAATGAACTCATTCTATTGTATCATCAACACATACACATAAAAAGTATATGCATTTTAAGAAGATACAGCCCAAATAAGGATTTTCCCCTCAGCCCTTTCTTTTTTTTTTTTTTCCTTTTCTCCCCCCGCCTCCCCTGAGCCCTTTCAAGTGCTAAATGAGACCCTCTTGTCATTGCAGGTGGGGTGGAAGACAACCCGTGAGTATTACACCTTCATGTGGGTTACTTTGCCGATTGACCTAAACAACATATCAGCCAAACAGGAAGTCCAGTTCAAAGGTGAGAAAAATACCGGATCAAAGATGTTGAAGACAGTAGCCAAGACTGACTAATTCCCGTGAGCTTGAGCTTTCTGAGGCAGATAAAAAGACTTCCAGAATTTTACTTTTCTGGAAGTCTTTTAATTTTAATACTTTTAATTTTGGATTAAAAATCATGTTGTGTTTTCAGCTTATTACCTGCCCAAGGATGATGAGTATTACCAGTTCTGCTATGTGGATCAGGATGGTGTGGTCCGGGGAGCAAGTATCCCTTTCCAGTTCCGTCCAGAAAATGAGGAGGACATCCTGGTTGTTACCACTCAGGTCTGTAAACATCTCACCTAAGTCCCTTTCTGCCATTAAGAGTAGCAATTCCAGGATAGAGTGAAATTTGAGTCAATAGGGCTTTATTGAATATTTAACAGATATTGTTGGGAAAAATTTATACAGTAACCACTCACAGCCATTCAGGAATGACTTAGGGACATTAACAAGAGTCACAACAATAAATGATTTCTCCCTTCTCTAAAACTTCTGTAACTCAATTGGCATTCAGTTTGCCCTTGCACTTTTCTGGTTAATTTTTGTCACTGCACATCTTGGCAACACAGTGAATATATATAAGCTCCTTTAAGGAGAGAAGCACCAAATATTCTTCTTTTATCTCTTTCAGTCCTGACCCAGCATGCATGAGTATTAGATCCATTTACTTTCTCAGTGTTTTAACATGACACCTACTTTTCATCTAGCACTATGATAGGTGCTGGGATGTGAGGAAGAATCAATCCAAACACTGTCCCGGCCTCAAGCAGCTAAATCCGTTGGGAGAGACAAATAATACTAAGTGTCTGCAGAAAGAATCTGTGCTCTTCTATCCCCTTTTAACTTTTTATGGCCTTAATTTTTGCTTATCTTTCTTGGTAATGGCCGGCTTAATGCTGCGATTATACAGACATACCTCTCTCACACCCTTACCTACGTACTGAGGAGATGCTCCCATTGGGGTAGACAGATGTCACTTCAGTGAGTGGGACTCAGTCAGACCCTCACCGTCCTAGCCTTTTGGTATTTGCTGCTAGAGGGACTTAAATATAGTTTATGGAATGTTCTTTTGTAGGGAGAGGTGGAAGAGATTGAGCAGCAAAACAAGGAGCTTTGCAAAGAAAACCAGGAGCTGAAGGACAGTTGTGTCAGCCTCCAGAAGCAGAACTCAGACATGCAGGCTGAGCTCCAGAGGAAGCAGGTATGGCTGCTGGTTAAAGGTGAACTTGGAGCATGGAAATCAGAATTGGATGGTACCTCTCATCCAGCACCATTTTCTGTTTTCCTTATGATCTCACTCCCTTATACCAATATTTTTGAACAGGCATGGTGCTAACAGTTTTATATGGATTATTTTATTTAAACCTCATGGCAAACCTTTGAGATAGGGGCTATTATTATTCCAGTTTTATAATCTGAGGCTTAGAGGGTTTAAGTAATTAGCGATGGAGTCTGGATTCAAACCCAAGCAGTCTGACTACTTCTTCCCATTGCCTGTTTATAGTTTGAAATATTTGCTTTGATTAGCTAGAAGGTGGACATTGAGAGAGAAAAGTTAGTATTGCTGTATTGCTGGGCATGGTAGCACAGGCCTGTAGTTCCAGCTTCTCAGGAGGCTAAGGCAGGAGGGATCACTTAATCCCAGAAGTTCTGGGCTGCAGGGAGCTGTGCCAGTTGATTTCTGTACTAAGTTTGGCATCGGTATGGTATGGGAATCACCAGGTTGCCTAAGGAGGGGTGAACTGGCCCAGGTCAGAAAAAAGCAGGTCAAAAACTCCTGTGCTGATCAGTAGTGGGATTGCACCTATGAATAGCCACTGCACTCCAACCTGGCAACATAGCAAGACCCTGTCTCTACAAAAAATAATAAATTAGCCAGGCTTGGTGGCCCACACCTGTATGCCCAGCTTCTAGGGAGGCTGAGGTGGGAGGATTGCTTGAGCCCAGGAGTTTGAGGTTGCATTGATCAGGCCGTTGTACTCCAGCCTGGGTGACAAGCAAGACCCTGCCTCTAAAAAAACGATAAAGTAAGGTTGCTATGTCTCCTCTTTTGAATCATCCTTCAAATCAGCAGTTGATGAATGAGAGTTGATAATGCTAGAAACTAAGCTAAGAAGCGATTTTTCTCTAAAGTCTATAAACAAGAAATTTGAGAAGCTTAGAGCTAAAAGCGGGGAGTTGATATTGATGTACAAGGTTGACTTCAGTGTAGAATGAAATTGAGAAAGAAAAAACAAATGTCTAGGACTAGTATGAACACTTGAAATGTGACTTTATTTAAATGTGCTATAATATAATCATAAAATATTAATATATACTAGATTTCAAGATTTAATATGAAAAAATGTAAAAAATTTCCTTTTACTTGTTTACATGTTGAAATTATAGCTATTTGGGGTTAAAAATACTATTATTAAAATTAATTTATCTGTTTCTTTTTACTTTTTTTAATGTGCCTACAAAATTTTTTTTATTTTTATTTTATTTTACTTTTATTTTTATTTTTTTTGAGGCAGAGTCTCTGTTGCCTGGGCTAGAGTGCCATGGCGTCAGGCCTAGCTCACAGCAACCTCAAATTCCTGGGCTCAAGCAATCCTACTGCCTCAGCCTCCCAAGTAGCTGGGACTATAGGCATGCACCACCATGCCCGGCCAATTTTTTTCTACATAGTTTTAGTTGCCCGATTAATTTCTGTCTATTTTTAGTAGAGACAGGGTCTCGCTCTTGCTCAGGCTGGTCTCGAACTCCTGAGCTCAAACAATTCACCCGCCTCGGCCTCCCAGAGTGCTAGGATTACAGGCGTGAGCCACCGCACCCGGCCTAAAATTTTTAAATTATATATGTGACTTATTAATTTATTGGACAGCACTGTTCTAGGAGAAAAGCAACTTTGTTTGGTCTACTGGCATGTCTGTCTACAGTGCCAGAACAGTGTCTGGTGTGTAGTGGGCACTCAGTAAACGTTTGATGAATTAATGGATAAATATAAGCTCCAGTGGAAGACAAATTAAGGAAGATGCATTTTTAACATAGGAAGAACATATTAAAAACATTTTAGTATGGAAATTTCTTTGTTTTGTTTTTTTTTTTTGAGACAGAGTCTCACTCTTTTGCCCAGGCTAGAGTGAGTGCCGTGGTGTCAGCCTCGCTCACAGCAACCTCAAACTCCTGGGCTCAAGCAATCCTTTCTGCCTCAGCCTCCCGGGTAGCTGGGACTACAAGCATGCGCCACCATGCCCGGCTATTTTTTCTATATATTTTTAGTCCTCCGATTAATTTCTTTCTATTTTTAGTAGAGGCGGGGTCTCGCTCTTGCTCAGGCTGGGCTCGAACTCCTGAGCTCAAACAATCCGCCCGCCTCAGCCTCCCAGAGTGCTAGGATTACAAGCGTGAGCCACCGCGCCCGGCTTAGAAATTTCTTTACTTGGATATTTCATTCACTGCTGTGTCATGCTATACCTGACATATAATAAGTGCTCAATAAACAAAAAGTATCTTAGAAATGGTCTGACCCTTTGATGATGTTTCAACCTACAGGAGGAGCTAGAAACCCTCCAGAACATCAATAAGAAGTTGGAACAGAAAGTGAAAGAGCAGAAGGACTATTGGGAGACGGAGCTGCTTCAGTGAGTGTGTCCTGTAATTCTCGGATGGGAGCAGCTGCTATATTATAGCCACCCTTACGTAGAGTCAGATTAGATTTCTGGAATTCATTAGAAAACACTGTTAGAACAATGATAGGTATGATTCTCCCCCTTTGAATCATGAGCTCTTTAATTCTAGGTTAGAGAATTGGTATCAGAATAGTCAGGAGAAATGATCTAAATTCAAGTATTAACTTTAGGCATTGAACACTTGCAATTGTTTGGAGTCAGGAAGCCAAAACAGGACTACAGTGGAGACTAGTGGACTTTAAAATAACTCTGCAGGCATAGAGCCAAGCCAGCCTGAAATCATTTAAAGCCAGAGGAAGCTGACCTGGAAGCAGTGAATGTTTCACTTAGTCATCTCCACCTCCACAGACTGAAAGAACAAAACCAGAAGGTGTCCTCAGAAAACGAAAAGATGGGAATGAGAGTGGATCAGCTTCAGGTAGGTGATGCTATACCTTTGCCAAAGGGTATTTTCTTAGCCTTGCAGTCACTTCAGTTTGGTGGCCCAGAAAGATGCATTTCATTGTAGTGAGTGCCTAATGGCATACCTTTCACAGCATCAGACTAGAGTTTCGGGGTATGTGTTTTCCATCCTTGGACCAGGTAATCCCCTAACCCATTCCTTTTTTTTTTTCCTCCCATTTTTCCATTCCCATTTTTTAATAGTCATGGTCCACAAAGAACTTAATAAGTTGTTCAATTTATATTTATCCTGAGCTCTTAAGATAGATGACAGTCTATATCAATGATTAAACCTTCATCTTTTCAAAAAATCTTACTCAAAAGCCTAGAGTATAAAGCAGATAGCAGAACTACTTTCATTCTTAGGAAGCTGTACCTTAGGGGCTTTGAAAAGTGGTTCATGTAAGACTCAGGTGAGTCTTAGATTTTAGGGTATAAAGCAGAGCTGAAAAGTAAAGGAGTTTTAAGGGATATTTGGGAGTTACTAGGGAAACACATCTCTTTGTGTTACTGTACATGAAAAAAAAAGCATTGATCCTGTTTTGTTTTCCTTCTTTTATATCTTGATTATATTCTCATTTTTGCTTTAGGCACAGCTGTCAACTCAAGAGAAAGAAATGGAGAAGCTTGTTCAGGGAGCTCAAGATAAGACGGAGCAGTTAGAGCATCTGAAAAAGGAAAATGGCCAGCTCTCTCTCAGTTTGACTGAACAGGTAGAGTCCTGGGAGAACATAACATTTTTAGGCATTTGCAAGAAAACGTACATGATTTCTTTCTGTACACTTGCATATCGCTGGCTTTGAGAAAGGCCTCAGAGAAAGCCATCTGAAAGGAGGTATCTCATGGCTTTACTCAGAAACTAACAAGAGAAGACTTGCTTCTCCCCCTGCATCCTGCTTGCTCATCAGCTCCCTGGTGCATGTGTGCATGTGTGTGTTTTCCCAGCGTTGATACTGACATCTGTTTTTGTGCAGAGGGAGCACCAGAAGAAGCTGGAGCAGACAGTGGAGGAGATGAAGCAGAAAGAAACTGCCGCGGCGAAGAAGCAACAGAAGTTAACGGCATGTCTGTCTTTGGATGGCTATGCGGGAGGGAGCCTAAAGACAGGAGGGGATAAAGGTCTATTTTCAGTGATGGAGAGGATAAGTAGGGCAGACTGGAATAGCTTTCACCTCTGCGTATTTTGCTTTCTCCCCAAAAGGACAGAGAATCTACCACATACAAAACATTTAGGAGAGGTGGGCATTTCTAATGTGTGATGAGTGATAAAGGAATATTTGAGTGTTAAACTTCTTAACAGGTTGTAGTAAACAATCCTTGGACTGGAAATCGCACAGAATAGCCCCTACTCCCCCTTATAGAGTTACTGTAGGGGCAGCAAATGAATGGTTATAAAGAGCTCTACAACAGGAAAATACACCACTCAAAGCAAATTCTATTATAATTAATGTATTAGCAATTATCATTATTATAAATTATTCTGAGTTCAGTAATACAGTAATGAAAGCCTACTTGACTAATAATTTCCTATAATATATTGTTAGAAAAGAGGCCTCGCGGTGCTAAAAGGTACCTGGAAGCCCCATTTTCTGAGTTGGTCTCAAGGCATGAGAAATCCTGCTGTCTGTGGGATACCCAGCTGTTGGGATTGTAACTCACATCATATATGCATCATCCAACCAATTGTTATTCAGTCAATTATTGAGTACCTACTATATATAAGATACCGTATGCTTTAGCGTGATACAGTAAAGAGTAGAACAAAGTTTGAAAATCGGCAGCTCACAGATCGAGGTCAGCCCACAGAAATATTTTATTTGGCCTCAATGATGTTTTTTTAGAAATTAGTTACCAACATTTTACAATGGAAATATTTGCCATAAAAATTTTGTATTTCCAGCTTCTTTTGAAAAATTAGAAGGTCTGGCAACGTTGAGCCCACATTCCTTCACAGCAGCAGTATCTGGTGCTGGGTCGCTGCTGTGCCCGTCAGATGGGTCCTGTGTCCTCCATTTAGCTGCAGTCTTCACCGCTTCCTCACATTCATCTCCTTCATTCGATTACATTACTTGCCTGGCACCTGTAGGCACATTCAAGTTTGTGACATCTGATATAGCAAAGACATTACCATTTTTAAATAATCTGTAGTCATTCCAAGGTTTGAACCTCCCGGTGACAGGTATGGATTTCCTTGGTTTCCATAGAATATTTTGCAAGAGCTAGGGGTCCCCACCTGGCTGATAGCAATTCTTCATTCCTCATGCATCCCAAAGGCCTCTAACTATGGGGACTATATATCTTATGCTTCAGGAGCCTAAGAACCAGAAAACAGCAGTGGAGGAGCAGTTAGTGCAAGAGGTGGAACGCCTAAAGGCAAAGGTAGAGGCCGGGAAAGCCTGTTTCTTAGAGAAGTACAAACAGTGTCACCGACTTCACAAAGAGATCAGGCAACTCAGGGCTGCTGCAATGGTAGGTGCCAGAGATAAGGGGCCCAGGAGAACAAGGGGTGTGAAGGTCTGTGGTTCTTAGAAAAAGCCCAGAAGACTGTATACCCTTGTTAGGGAGAGAAATTTATCTTTCCGCTAACAGGAGGTATGTAGTACGAAGCCAGAAACCATTAATAGCATGGGAGTCCCTGGAAATACAGGCCTCAGCTCAGCCATGGGTGTCAGGGAAGGTTTTTGTAACCATGGAGCAGGTTCTGTGCAGACTCAGATAGCCCTTTCTTATTTCTGCCTTTTGAGGAAGTGAAGCAGGACCAGAAGAGCCCGCAGGAGCCAATGGGGATGGGGAGCAAGGCGTCTGCAGTGAGCACTGTCATCGGGTAGCCCCTCTCGCATTACTACCTCAGGGTCGGCTAGAAGCACACAGCAGTTTGGGCACCAGCATTCGAATAAAAAATCATGAAACAAAAACCACAACTAGTAGAATTAGCTTAAGTGTGTTTGTGAGGTGTGCGCATGCGTATGTACACAGGTAGGAGAGGGGAAACACTGAAGCTTGAAGCTAGTTAGGTCAGCCCATCACATGGGGAAGCTCAAGACCCCAGTCTGGGTTCCTTGTGGTCTTGGACAAATGCCTTCCAGCGTTCCTTCTCGCTCAGTGTAACTTGAGTCCACATGCCTGTCCTCACCCTGTGGGAGGGAATCACATCCACCTAAACCTAAGTGCTTCAGGCTTCATTGACTGAGGCGTTTATTAAAACAAAAATGATTGTTTTCATGGTTGGGTGGGATTAAACAAGGCTCCCTTGATCCCTAATTCTGAAAAGTTAGTCTTGAGGTGTTCTCCAAGCTGACTTTTTCTCTCTTTGATCACTTATACTCCCAGCTAAACCAGAAGAAACCAGCATCTTAATGCCAGCTCGTGCCTTCGGGCATTTTACTGAGTCACTTTTTTTTTTTATTTCAGCATATTATGGGGGTACAGATGTTTAGGTTACGTATGTTGCCCTTGCCCCCCCTCCCCCCTATTGAGTCACTTTTTCACAGTGCCCCATCCATAGTACCTTCCTCCCGGGTGCCTTCTCCCCCATCCCAGCCCCACCCCTTTGGAAGGCCAGATCCTCTATAATCTCCCACCTTGGACCCAGATTGAATATGTGATCCTAATCCTCATTTTTTTGTCGACAGGATGAGAACTTTGACCTGTCAAGAAGACTGGGTGAGAACAAGATTATATATGATGCTCTGCAGAGAGAGAAAGAGAGAATAGGAAAAGAAAATGATGTAAGTGTGTGAAAGAAAGTAGAAAACCCCAGGATTTTAAGGGGAAGGAGCAAGGAGGCCCAGAGATGTAATGATAAAAAGTTAAATAAAAGGGCTCTTTTTGGGACAGGGGGTGAAACAGTTGCTCCTAAACAAAGAGTAAATTTAATCTGGTTTCCTGATCTACCACAAAACCCTGTCTTTGTTCTACAACTGAAACTCATTTGGCCTAGCAATAGTTACCTTGAAAGGAGCAGCGTTGAGGAAGACCTATTTTTGCTTTTAACTTCACAGCTATTGTAAGTATTGCCATGGGGGATGTAACATCCTATATCACTTTTATGCTAGCTGGGGGACCCCCTTTCCTTCAGCACGACTTTTTCCTTTTTCTCTGCTGCCAAACCAGGAGCAGAAGTGGTGGTCTATACCAGTGCTGGACCCATGGTAGGCCCCTAATAAAAATGCTGTGTGTTCATTCATTCATCAGTTCGTTCATTCATCCAACCAATATTTATCATCCGCTGTGTGTTAAACACTAAATTATTGTTAATTGATTGACTGAGGATGATATGGCAGCAAATAGTGGTTGCACTTGAATTCATGCTCATGCTTTTGCCCAGTATCGAAGGATAGGTGTCCATCCTCTGGCGGCTACTCCTCTATCTAGACTGCTGCAGTTCTCCATCTCTGCTCTCCCTGTAACATTTCTAGGCTATGCTTCCAAGTGATCATTCTGCTTTTTTAAAATTGTGGTAAAAACACATTACATAAAATTTACCATCTTATTAATTTTAAAGTATACAGTTCAGTAGTGTTAAGTCCAGAACTTTTCCATCTTGCAACACTGAAACTTCTTACCTACTAAAGACTAATTCCCTCTCAATAATTTCTACTTTTGATTATATCATTTATGCCAATGTTTGTCACGAGTTTTTTTTTTTTTTTTTTTTTTTTTGAGACAGAGTCTTACTTTGTCACCCTGGCTAGAGTGCCATGGCATCAGCCTAGCTCACAGCAACCTCAGACTCCTGGGCTCAAGAGATCCTCCTGCCTCAGCCTCCCGAGTAGCTGGGACCACAGGCATGTGCCACCACGCCCAGCAATTTTTTCTGATTTTAGTTGCCTGGCTAATTTTTCTATTTTTAGTAGAGACAGGGTCTTGCTCTTGCTCAGACTGGTCTCCTACTCCTGACCTCAAGCAATCCTCCCAGCTCAACCTCCCAGAGTGCTAGAATTGCAGGTGTGAGCCACCATGCTAGGCTTGCCGAAGGCTTTTGGGATCTATTTCTGGTCTTTTTTTTTTTTTTTTTTTTTTTTTAAGAGATAGGGTCTTCCTCTTTGCCTAGGTTGAAGTGCAGTGACACTATCATAGCTCACTGCAGCCTCCAACTCCTGGGCTCAAGCGATCCTACCTCAGCCTCCTGAGTAACTGGGACTATAGGGACACGCCACCAAGCCCATCTAATTTTTTAAATTTCTTGTAGAGATGGAGTCTTGCTATGGTGTCCAGGCTCCATTCTCTTGATTTAGATAAGTACACCTTGAGTTTGAAATCTCTGTTTTCCTGGGTTAGTCTAGTAGTGAGGGACAGGGTACGTGCACAGTTTGCAACACAATGGAAAAGATTGGATGGAAAAGATCTTAAACATTAAGGGAGGTTTACTGATTTTATTTTTTTCTAAAAACTTTAAATGCTGTCTGTGCCATTCGTATCTTGTTCTCTACTCTCTCATTCTTTCTCTTTCTCATTATCTTCCTCCCGCCCTCCCTTCCTTTCACTCTCTCTTTTGCTTTATCCATTTGGCAGGATAAAACAAGAGAAAAATTATTTCAGATAAATATTTACATTGTGTAAGAAAATTGTCATAGGAAGGAAATTGAAAGAAATATTCTTCTTTCAATAATATACAAGTTTCAATCTTAATATAGCTCTTGCCACCCTCATTTATCCACACAACTTTTGTCCCCTCTTCAGTTGGTGGGTATTCAGAGATTTAAAATTCTATTTTGTATTAATATTTTTAAAATCCAGTAAATATGTCTAAATTTGGATATAAAGAACTCAGATCTTTGGAATATGGAGACTGCTGCTTTCCCTTTTGAAGAATTGTGGATTATCACCTATTGAGCTTCTCTGGTGCTACACTGCTAATCGAAAATTACCTTTAATGGGCATCTCTTAGCTAGTTCCTAGTGGCCATTCTCAATGTTGTCTTTCAACATGTCTGTAAATACTCTGTCCTTAGCTTTTGAAGAAGGAGAACCGCAGATTGCTCACTTACATGGGTCTGGATTTTGACTCTTTGCCCTACCAAGTGCCTACTTCAGACCAGGAAGGTGCAGAACAAAATCCGGGACTTGTCTATGGGAACCCCTATTCTGGTAAGACAACTTTGCCTTTCTGACTGGAAGACCCCTGCCTGCATCCCTTTCCCCTGCTAAATTTTTTTTCTCTGAGATGCTAATTAAGACCAGTCTCATTGTTAAGACTTGCTGGGCAGGAGCTGAGGACCCAATAGAAAGATTGCCAGGCGAGAAGTGTTAATTGAGAAATAAATCTGAATCGAGAAGACGCAAATCAGATCATTCGCCTAGAGGCAGCAGACACAAATTGAGTCCCGCGGCTACAATCCAAATGTATAAATCAGAGAAATGTCTTTATGTAGAAGATATACACATACAAAGCTGAGGAAGCTAATTAAGGCTTAGCAATGGAAGCGTGAGGGGCAGGTTATGCTGCCCGGCCACTCCGACGGCCTGACCCAGGGTAGCAGGAGCATGCTCCACAGAGACTCCTGGGTGGTAGGACAGGAAATGGGGGTGAAACCGTGCTTGTCACTCTGGGACTTTTGTGGTAACATGTCCTTGCCAAACAGGGAGCTTTTCTCTTTTGTCTCCAAAAGCGATATAAGATCTCATTTACTTTTTTTAGGCAGTTTAAAGCAGTAGAATTATCTTAAAAATCACAACCAGGGACGGGCGCGGTGGCTCACGCCTGTAATCCTAGCTCTCTGGGAGGCCGAGGTGGGCGGATTGTTTGAGCTCAGGAGTTCGAAACCAGCCTGAGCAAGAGCGAGACCCCATCTCTACTGAAAATAGAAAGAAATTAATTGGACGACTAAAAATATATAGAAAAAATTAGCCAGGCATGGTGGCGCATGCCCGTAGTCCCAGCTACTCAGGAGGCTGAGGCAGGAGGATCGCTTGAGCCCAGGAGTCTGAGGTTGCTGTGAGCTAGGCTGACGCCACGGCACTCTAGCCCGGGCAACACAGTGAGACTCTGTCTCAAAAAAAAAAAAATAAAAAATATGTCTAAGCATTTAATTTGAAAAATAAGTGTTTGCATGGATGCAGTCTTAAAATCTATTTTCAGACTGTTTCCTTGTTAAATTGTTATTATTTTTATTAAAATCTCATTTATTTTCCCCCTCTGAAAATAGGTTTATTGTGTTTTCTGATTATATAGCATATATATACATGGTTATTGAACATGCCATTTCATTATTTTTTTTCTTTTCTCCTTATCTTTGACCTAGATTCCCTCTATTAGAAGTAAATATATGCATATGGGAAAGAGGCAGGCAGTGGGGAGAAAGGGAACAGTGAAAATTACAGAAGATATCTACCAGAACACAGGTGGAGAATCTAGGGATGATATTTTTTTATTGAATGGAATCTTTTTAATTTCCCAGGTATCCAGGAAAGTTCTTCCCCCAGCCTGGTAAGTATTTGATTCATGAGATTGCTCACATCAAATCAAAAGAGAAAATTTCCCTTCCTGCTCCAGTTCATGGGATAACCATAGGGAGACTGGTTCATTTTGATAACTCCAGAGGTCACCTGGATCAGTTTGTTCTGGGCCTAAAGCTGAGCCAGCCTATTGAGGTGGGAAGAAGAAAGCTGAAGATCTCCACCTCTGAGCTGAGTTTGGTAGCATAGGTAGGGAGGAGATATGAACCAGGTGGCTAGCCAAACGAGGCATGTCCAGTGCCCCTTCCAGGCTAGACGCTATGTGGGCTGCTTCAGCAATATTTGCCCTTTTTAATCCAAGGAGTATCTCCAAATGTGCATTCTGTTTCATCCACCGATGCTAGGCACTGAGGATACAGTCAGTAGAAAACAAGATGAACATGTCTCTGCCACAAATAACTTACATTCATACTGACTCTTTGCTCTTCTACCCAGCTCTCCATCAAGAAATGCCCCATCTGCGAATCAGACTTTGCTGATGGCATTTGTGATCACATCTTGGAGCAGCAGCAGATGCTGACCCTTTGTTTGAAATGTCCAATTTGTGACAAGGTCTTCTCAGAAAGAGAGAAGCAGATCTTTGAAGACCATGTGTTCTGCCACTCCCTATAAGTGTTCCAGCCTCTTGGGTCTATGCTGTACATAGATTTTATAGAGTAGAACCTGTAGCTTCTACTATGAGTTATGTGAGTCAAAATCCTACCTAACCTGAAATTACTGGGGATTTCCTCTGTGCTGCTGCCCCTAAAGGTAGAGTTGTCGATCATCTGAAGGGTAGTGTTAAGGGCTACTGCTTCCATCCTTGTGGGTTACTACCTTTAAGTCATATAACTCTAGATGTATCATCCTCTCACCTATAGTGCCCATTCTTCCAGGAGTCTCCAGTACAAGGGCTCTGGGACGGAACTGACATGTGTATTCACAACAGGCCTGATCTGATACTGAGTGATTAGTTTTCTAAGTTGTCCTACTGCTGTTCAGGGTCAGGCCTTGAGAATATTTGTACTGAGTCCTCAGTTCTAACCCTGGGGCTGGAGATTGATCACAGGTTGAGAATTCCTTCCTTTTCCTTGGACTTCTTTCTCCAGGTGATTGCATTAGACTAGCCAAAAATAGCACAGCAAAGAACTTGGACATCCAATCTGGATACCAATGTTTTCTCATTTTAATTTCTCAGCTCCCAAAAGAAGCATCTTCTTCCTCAACCATGGACAGAAATCGTATTTCAATCACAGAAAGCCTTCTTTCTCTCTGCATACCTCTGATTGGCATTTTCAACTCTTTGATCTTTCCTATGCACATGATTTTTATTGTCATAAGTCCTTTTTTAATGGTTTAAGTAGAGATTGTTAGAAGCTCTATGGGTTTGCCACTTTCTGAGCAGGTGAGTTTGAATATGGATAAGTCAGAATAATGAGACAACTATTGTTAATCTCTTTAATACTAAAAATAAATTACTCTTCTATTTCAGGGACTTAGGTAATTTAAAACAAACTTTCAGTTTATGGTCTTTCATTTTATAAGATTATGGGAAAAGTGTGATCAAAAGGACTGTGAGAGTGGCAGACCTCGCCAATGATTTCTCTTTACCTGTCTTACCTATTCAACAAAACTGTCCTGGCCATTATCTTGAGGTGGGGAGAGAGGTGATGAAGCATTAGTTTGAGAACCCTGGGGCCCTGACTTCTTGCTCTAACTTTCCATGCATTTTCTGAAAAGGAGCAGTGTGGATTTTGGCACCCTTTGTGAACTAAGTTCAATGCCCTCTATCCAGATCTGCCTTATTGAACTATAAGAAAGCAATTCCAGGCCAGGCGCGGTGGCTCACGCCTGTAATCCCAGCACTCTGGGAGACCGAGGCAGGTGGATCGTTTGAGCTCAGGAGTTCGAGACCAGCCTGAGCAAGAGCGAGACCCCGTCTCTACGAAAAATAGAAGGAAATCAATCGGACTACTAAAAATATATAGAAAAAAATTAGCCGGGCATGGTGGCACATGCCTATAGTCCCAGCTACTCAGGAGGCTGAGGATCGCTTGAGCCCAGGAGTTTGAGGTTGCTGTGAGCTAGGCTGACGCCACGGCACTTACTCTAGCCCAGGCAAAAGAGTGAGACTCTGTCTCAAAAAAAAAAAAAAATAGAAAGAAATTGGCCAAACAACTAAAAATAGAAAAAATTAACCGGGCATGGTGGTGCATGCCTGTAGTCCCAGCTATCTGGGAGGCTGAGGCAGGAGGATCACTTGAGCGCAGGAGTTTGAGGTTGCTATGAGCTGGGCTGACGTCATGGCACTCTAGCCCAGGCAACAGAGTGAGACTCTGTCTCAAAAAAAAAAAAAAGAAAGCAATTCCGTTTGCTTTCCCCTCAGGGACTGAACAAATGGGAATGACTCCCAGGCAGTCTACCAGGTGGTCGCTAGAGACTATTACAAAAACTTTTGAATGATGTCATGGATAAGGTTGAGCCAACTATAATCAACATTCCTACTACAGTTTTCCCTGATGAGATTGCGAGGTATGCCCTAGACTAACACTGTTGTCCTTGTCACAGCTTCTTGCTTTGATTTCACCCTTGATAAAATGAAGATGAAACTGTACTACTCCTCCTGTATAACCATTGCAATAAGATGTCTCTTGGAGAATGAGATGTGACATTAACACTGACTCTAGAATGGGAATATAACAGGGAGACGGTAATAAAGGATTTTTTCTGGCACGCACCCTCCCGGCAGAATTTCTGTTGGTCCCCAGATAGTTCCAGTGAAGAATTGCAGTTTCATTTATTTTGTACTAGTCAGCTCTTAATTAAGCACGTGAATGGAGAGGAGCAGTGGTGCACATAATCCAAATCAGTGAATGCCATTTTCTGGTGGCATTTTGCCCACCCCTTTGCCCCTGCTACCCTGAGGGTTACCGTGATTATCAACAGCAGCAGGAGCCCTTCCACAAGCTTGGTAAAAAAAAAACAGTTGAGGTGTTAATGATCCTTTTTGCTGAATGTAAAACAAAGCATCTTTAACCACTGTTCATTATCCCCAGCTGCTCTTACCAAGGCTTTAAAGGGGGAAGTTATGTTCAGTGGTAAAGGAAACAATCATTCTTATATAATCCACTGCCCACCCTGGCCTTCTCCCTCCATCCTCCTTGCACCCACACATTTTATAGCTGTGCAATACCTGCAAAAAATAGCAGGAAGTTATGGGAGCAGATAGTATTTATATCTGAATTGGATTTTTAAATTTTTGTACTTAATATGGCAACAGGTTTTCCTTCCTAATTCATTTTCTCATGGTCTAATATTAAAAAATATTTTTGCATTACCTTAGCAAACTTACATGATGGCTGGAGGGGGGACATCACCCTGACGCACATGAGTATGAAAAGAACGCTAACCTAAAATTAAAAAAAAAAAAGAGTTGGCAAGATATTTGGTAAACCTAGGCCCTTAATGCCTATAGCTTCAGCCCTTTTCCTTGGTCTTGCTAAAAATCGGTATGAAATGTGACTGCCTTGATGTTGGAATATCATTCTGCTGTGATTTGAGTGATTCTATACAGTGGCAGTGGATTGCACTGAGCTAAGCATATTCTAACCTGGTCTCCTAGCAACAAATGTGGATGAGATGATAGGCCAGGCTGAGAGATGCAGTCCATTACCTAGAAAAAAAGCAGAATGGACTATGTAGAGATGAGACCAGGGAGATACCTAATTGCCCTGAGTTAGCCAACAATAGGCCATAAGCTCAGGGAAGTTAGGCTGGCCCTTGGGATCATAATATTTATATAATGTTATATAAATATTAAAATGTCTTCACAGTCCTGTAGTGCTTTGTGGTTTAGAATGTATTTCATATATTCCCTATGTATCTCCCATGATCCCCTGAGAAAGGCAGCTGTTAACTCTCTTTCTTATAGAAGAATAAGTTGAAACATGCAGAAATAACTTGCTAAAAGTGGCAACCCAAATGTCCATCAGCTGATGAATGAATAAATAAAATATGGTATATCCATATAATGGGATATTTTGTCAATAAGTAAGAATGAAGTACTGCTATATGTCCCTATATGGATGAACCTTGAAAACATGCTAAGTGAAAGAGGCCAGTTACAAAAAGATCACATATTATATGGTTCCGTTTATACTAAATGTCCAGAACAGGCAAATCTATAGGAACGAAATAGATTAGTGGTTTCCTAGGGCTGGGGGTTAGGAGGGAATGGGGAGTGACTGGCAGTAGGTATGGAGTTTCTTTTCAGGGGGTAAGAAAGTGTTATAAAATTGATTGTGGAGATGGTTGCACAAGTCTAATGTACTAAAAGCCATTGAATCATGCACTTTATGCAATATGCGAATTGTATCTCAATTTGTCCTATTTTTAAAAGGTTAAAAAATAATTTACTATGGTCATACATTGGCATGGAGGATGTCTTAAATACAAATACAGAGTAAGTTCAACACTGTTGAACTTACGTAGGTTATATTTGTTTGGGTACAACCACTGCCACAGCTGCGTTTGGTTCTGCCCCTATCTTGGGCTGGAGGCAGCACCTTCTGTTGTGATAGAATCAAGATAACAGAGCAATTAGTGGTAACCCACCATTTGGCCAGCAACATTAGTGGTCTCTGTTTGGTAACATCTATTCTGTGGAGATGGATGTAGCCAATAAAGTTGGGGGAAAGAGTCGCTGGCTCACAAATCCCAGGTAATCACATTAAGAGATCCAGCCTGCTCTGCCTAATGTTATTACTTTCTCCCTGCGGAAAGAAAGAATATGATACTCCAGGGGACTAAAGTCTATTGTTTATGCAGTCAATCAACATTTATTGAGCACCCACAGTGTGCGGAGCTAGTATCAGTCCAGGATTTAAAAAGTAGAAGACAAGTTCTTCCCCGAAGGATCTACAAGATTAATGAAGACATTCTCTCTGCCTTCCAGGAACTCCCAAACTGCAGGGGCTGGGGGGAGTCTCAGGTTTCAGGGGTCTCCGGATCTGATGGGGAAAGGAGAAAACCACCCATAAAAGCAATTTAAGGATAAAAAGATAAGGAAAGTCATCCTGAAAATTGGGGACATAAGGGCTGTGGGACCTCAGTGTTAATTAAGGGGTTTTCAAAGCCCTTTGGAAGAGGCAGAAGGACCGAGATGGCAGGCAGGCAGGCATCGTGTGTTCTGTCTGAGATTCTCTGCAAAGGGAGAGGGAGAAATGAGGAAAGAGAAGCAGGCCCAGAATGCCAAGGACTTTTAAACAAAAATTCTAGAATATAGAAAATCATTTTCTGTCCTGAAAGAGACCCCAGTCTAGTTGAGTCACATCTAAGGAGCTCATTTGAGCTAACAAGGGCTAGGGATGAGGCTGGGGAAGGGTTGTGGGTATAAGGTTATAGGAGTGTCTCTGAATCCAGCCTGCAAGACTCCCACCGCTAGGGCTGGAACTCAGTAACACAGACATGTCGCCTTGCCACCTCATCCACACTCTTCCTCTGATTCAACACCTGTACTCCACTGTGGGCCAACTTTCTCTGCCTCCCAGACCAAAACCAGTAGCTCTTGGTTTTTAAGCTACACCCCGCCTCCCCCACAAAAAAGCCAGGTTTTGAAAGAATGGGAATCTCCTAGTTCAATTCTAGATTGCCTGAGGAGGGGACTCATTGGCTCAGCCAGGGTGAGCCAGTGCTCACTCCTTGTTGAGTCAGCTGTGGCCAGCAGGTGTATGTACACTGGGCCCCCCTTAGGTGGGGAAAATTGGGAGGACACAGTGTAAAAAGGCACAGGATGCAATACTACTCAGCAATAAAAAGGAACTATGATACTTGCCATAATTTGGTTGAAATCTGGGAATTATACTAAATTTTTTTAAAAAATTAAAATTGCATAACATATTCCATTTATATAACATTCTTGAAATTCCAACATGGTAGAAATGAAGAGTAGTGATTTCCAGGGGTAAGGAGGAAAAGAGGTGGGTGTGTTATAAAAGGACTATGCAAGGACTCCTTCCGGCGATAGAACTGTTCTGTATCTCGACTGTGGTGGTGAATACACAAACCTACGTGTGTGATGAAATTGCATAGAACTAAATACGCACGAATGCAAACAAGTAAACCTGGAGAAAGCTGAACAAGATGTGTGGATTTTTTATCGATGTCGATCCACATCCGGGCTGTGATGTCGTATTCAAGTTTTACAAGATGTCACCATTGGGGGGGATCTGTGTAGAGGGTACACAGGATCTCTCTGTACCGTTTCTTACAACTGCATGTGAATCTACCATTATCTCAAAAGTTTTTTTAATTTTTTTTTTTTAAAAAAAGAACATGTTGAGATGAGAGAATTACAACCATCTGTGAAGGTGAGAGTATAGTGTTCCTAGTGGGGCCCAGTCAGAGAAGAGGCTCCATCCCAAGACTTCAGGGGACACTCCGTTCTGTCTGTGGCTGTTGGTATTCCCTGACTTGTGTCATCACTCCAAAGTCTGTTTGCATGGTCGCAATGCCTCCCCCTTCCCTGCTGTGCGTTCTCCTCTGTGGGTATCTCTTGTCAGGACACCTGTCACTGGATTTAGGGACCGCCTGGATGATCCAGGATAAGCTCTATCTCTCAAGATCCTTAACTTAATCACATCTTTTGTCCTATAAGGCAATAAAACTCCTTAGCCATATAAAGAGTACAATATAATTGATTATATAATTATTACATATAAATACAATATAATAATCGCAGGTTCTGGAGATTAAGACAAGGACATCTCTTTCAAGGGGCCACCGTTCAACCCACTCTAGTGAGGTAGGAGAGGACAGATGATTACTAGGATTCTGACCCAGGCAACCAAGATAGACAACACAGAAGGAAGGGGAGCCCTCAAAGAAGGAGGTTCAAGATTCAAGCATGTTGAATTTGAGGGGCTTGTCGGGATAGTCAGTAGGCAGCAGGATAAATGTTTCAGCAAAGAGCTGGGCTGGAGCTGCAGGTTGTTCCTGGCAGGGGTGGTATAGTTGAAGCCAGAGGAGTGGACGAGCTAACCCGGAGAAAGCAGGTAGAAAGGGTGGGCTGAGGACAGACCCTGGATAGCACCAGTCTTGGGGGTTGGGTGGGGGACCAGAAGTTGTCCAAGAAGGGAAGAAAAACCAGGAGAAAGGTAGCAGCCTGAAAGCCAAGCAAGAAAATAGACTCAGTGGCCGGGCATGGTGGCTCACACCTGTAATCCTAGCACTCTGGGAGGCCAAGTCAGGAGGATCACTTGAGCTCTAAGAGTTCAAGACCAGCCTGAGCAAGAGCAAGACCCCATCACTACTAAAAACAAAAAATATTAGCCAGGCATGGTGGTACATGCCTATATTCCCAGCTTCTTGGGAGTCCGAGGCAGGAGGATCACTTGAGCCCAGGAGTTTGAGGTTGCTGTGAGCTAGGCTGACACCACGGCACTCTAGCCCAGGAGATAGAGGGACACTGTCTAAGAAAAAAAGAAAGAAAACAGACTCAGCAAATGAGTTCAATAGTGTCATACTAATAGGGTAGGGCTGAAAAGAAACCTTTGATTTTAGGAGCTTAATGCTAACATGCAGATAAGCTTGTTTTCTTTTGAAAAATTTATTCCCATTAAAGAACATTTGAAATGTATAAAGTAGAAAATTAAAATCAAGTACAGTTACATCAGCCAAATACAATCACTAGCATTTCTATCCCCTTGTTTCTATGTATAGGTGAACTTTCAAAAAGAATATATGTGTGCATGCCTGCCTTGATTTCCAACACAGGCATCCTTCTTTAAATCCAAGGACCTGTCTCCAGTTAGGGAGACTGAGTGCTGGCCCTGGGCAAGCATGTGGGAACACGGTGGGTGACCTCTGGACCTAGGCACTTTCTGGCACCTCCTCCCACGGAAGCAGCTGCACCGGTTTGGCCTGTGCAAACACCAGGCACTTTTCACTGGGTCAATATTTCACATCCGTTGTCAGGGTCTAATCCATCTTCAACATCTGCTCCCTGGGATGTTGTTCTCTGCCCTGCCACCTGTGACCCCTCTTGGTTTTTTCTCCAAAAAGAGAATCTCTACAAGCTCCCCAGGGCTTTCTCTACCTTGATGCTTCTTGGTGCTTATCTTTTTACCTTCTATAAACCCTCTAATCTTTGCCTGAGCCAATAGTCTCCCTCACATACAGGGAGAAAGCCCTCCTGCCTGGAAGCCTTCCCTGGCTCCTGAACACGCAGGGGCCTGGTAAATGCTGTGACCTCGCGTTGAATTCCGTGATCCTCGCCCGCCAGTGGGCCCAGAACATGTTCTGCCCCCATGTCCTGCTCGCCACCTTTGCTTCCTGACTGCTGCTTCCTGCTGACAGCCTGCAGGAGCCCTGGTGACACATATTCATTTGAATAACATCCCAGAATAGACCTGGAAGAGAAAACCAATGCAAATAACGTGGCAAAATATACTGCAAGGGGTAACTAGAAATTATTTTCAAGATCGGTGCTTTTGCTCCTCACCGTTGGCCAGACAAGGCAACCAAGTGCATTTCTTTAGAAATGTGCCTGTCTTGTTCCTCTAATCGGCTCCCAAGAACAGGGACAGGCTCTGTTCTCTGTTCCTTCCCTTCAGTGCAAATCTCTGGCCCCAGGATTCGTCATTCATTATACTATTCAAACCCAGCATGTGTTGAGTGCTTACTCTAAGTAAGTGCTGTGATTAACCCTTTTATAGACAAAGGAGCCAAGACCCAGTGAGGATAAGGACTTGAAGAAGGTTGCCCAGCTGCAGGAGGCCAGGCTGGACCGGGATTTGGGTTTTTAACAGCAAACTGTTGGGGGAAACAGCAAACCCAGCTGTGGTGGAGTGGGAGGGGTGAGTGTGGAGCCCAAGGCTGACTTCCTCCCACCCAGCATTGCTGTCCTCTCTGCAATAAACTTCCCAGTCCAGGAAATTCCCAGCAAGTGACAGTGACTCAAACTTTCCCAAAGATAAGAATCACCAGGCCAGAGCCTTGCTCACCACTTGCCATCCCTTCAGCTGATGCTCAGCAACACCTTTGCTGGTAGCCTGGCCTTGCAGCTTACCTGCAGGCCAGGACAAATCCCCCCAAGAGGTCCCAGCGACCAGCCAGACCATCCCCCATCGCGGGGGAACCCATCCTACTGCCTCACCCAACCGTACCTCCCTCCCATCCTCCCTTCCTTCCCTCCTTCCTTCCTTATGGGAGTTTGTGCAGTTCAGCTCCCGCTCAGCCAAAGAAAAGCAAGTGTTAATGGGAAGCAGTTGGGAGATTTGGGTCAGGGCCCCATGAGGTACTTTAAAACAGAAATTAACTCAGGTCCAAGAAACAACTATAAATGAGGACCTTGGACAGGCAGGCACTCACTTCCTGGTTATAAACCCCAGGCAACGCCAGACAGAGCACCTGAAGGTGTTGTTTATCAACTGTCATGATTCAGGAAGCCAAACAGACCTGCCCATCACCAGGGCATCTTGTCCAGGCTCCTGCCTCCAGAAATGACCACCCCTGAGATGAAAACCTCTCGAGAAGAAACTGAGGAGGAGCTTTTACAATCTGCTCAAGAGCTTCACACCCTCTATTGTTGGGAATTTTTTTTTTTTTTTTTGAGACAGAGTCTCACTCTGTTGCCTGGGCTAGAGTGCCGTGGCGTCGTCAGCCTAGCTCACAGCAACCTCAAACTCGGCTCAAGCGATCCTCCTGCCTCAGCCTCCAGAGTAGCTGGGACTACAGGCATGTGCCACCATACCCGGCTAATTTTTTTTTCTATATATTTTTAGCTGTCCAATTAATCTCTTTCTATTTTTGGTAGGGACGAGGTCTCGCTCTTGCTCAGGCTGGTCTTGAACTCCTGAGCTCAAACGATCCGCCCGCCTCAGCCTCCCAGAGTGCTAGGACTACAGGCGTGAGCCACCGCACCCGGCCGGGAAATTCTTCCTATAGCCAACTTCAGTCCCTGTTAATACATCTTGAGTGATGGAATTATTTTTGCTGTTGTTCCACATCTGTTATATAATATCTCCTTTTCTTTTATGCTTTTTTTCTGAGTTAACTTTTTTTTATTGTGGTAAGAACACTTACTATGAGATCTAACCTCTTAACAACATTTTAAGTGTAATATCTCCCTCTTATTTGGATAAAGCAATAGGCATTGAGCACTTGTAAACACTTTTTTTACAAGTGTGAAACGCTTTATATTTGATCATTTTAATCCCCACAACAATATATTAATCATTAATGTATGAATAGTTAACAATTAAAGGGCCAGGCATGGTGGCTCCCACCTGTAATCCTAGCACTCTGGGAGGCTGAGGTAGGAGGATTGCTTGAGGTCAGGAGTTTGAGACCAGCCTGGGCAACCATCACCCCCGTCTCTAAAAAAAAAAAAAGGGGGGGGGATTTTGTTGAAGTGTTTTTTAATTAGCAGATACAATTCCTTTTCCTCTTGTGACCAGGGCCACTGGTCTGCTGCAATAGAGGCTACCCAGTCCTCTAGGTAGGGTTAGGAACCACTCTGTTGGGAAGGATATGAGCCAGACGGCTGAACAGGGGCAATAGCAGGTGTGGACTTGAGTAAGGGATGGAAAAGAAAACTTTCATGGCTGTGGTCCCTAATATAAATCTATTGAGGGGGCTTGGGACCAGTCCTCGGTTTCCTGACTCAAAGGGAAATAATAAGGACTGGTTTATGGAAGTAGAATGATCCCATTTGGGGAAAGGAAAGCTGGAAGGGAACAGAGAGTATTTGTGATTAAGTGCATGGGCTCTAAAGTTGGACTACTTGAGTTCAAATCCCAACTCTGTAACTGCATGACCTTGGGTAATTTACTCAGATTCGCTAAGTCTTCATGTCTCATCTGTAAAATGGGTATATTAATAATACCTTTAATTGTGAGTTTTTTTGGGGTTTTTTTTTGAGACAGAGTGCCATGGCGTCAGCCTAGCCCACCTCAAATTCCTGGGCTCAAGCGATCCTCCCGCCTCAGCCTCCCTGGTCACTGGGACTACAGAAGCATGCCACCATGCCCAGCTGTCAAAATTCCTTTTAGGGAAATGATACTTGGGGAGATATTATGCTGTCAGTGGTTTTGATAGCAACGCAGCATTGAATTCCTACTGAAGAAACAGCAGAGAAAAACACTGTGAACGTCTGTGGTTGGGTTCACATTCCACCTTCCTCATACACCTCACATGCCACTGCACCCCTCCCTCCCATTCTCAACCCCACCAGTCCTGTCAGTGGCCCTGGATTTTTTTTTTTTTTTTTTTCCGAAACATAGTCTCACTCTGTTGCCCGGGCTAGAGTGCTGTGGCAACAGCCTGGCTCACAGCAACCTCAAACTCCTGGGTTCAAGCGATCCTCCTGCCTCAGCCTCCCAAGTAGCTGGGACTACAGGCATGTGCCACCATGCCTGGCTGATTTTTTTTTTTCTATATATTTTTAGTTGTCCAGCTAATTTTTTTCTATTTTTTTAGTAGAGATGGGGTCTTGCTCTCGCTCAGGCTGGTTTCGAACTCTTGAGCTCAAATGATCCACCCGCCTCAGCCTCCCAGAGTGCTAGGATTACAGGCGTGAGCCACCGCGCCCGGCCTGGCCCTGGGTTTTGACTGCCCCATACCTTGTCCCTCCAGAGAGCAGGTAGGCTAATAGATCATCGCCGTAAAGAGCCCAGGTTCTGGAACCAGACTTGTCTGGCAACAACCTTAGATGAGTTACTTAACCGCTCTTGGCCTTGGTTTCCCCATTTGTAAAATGGCAATGATAATTATATTTCCAATTTCAGCTGGATGAGTTAAAACATGTAAAGCATTTAGAACAGCACCTGACACATTTATTGTAAGCACTCAATAAATGTTCCACTCTGCCACTTAATTTATAGCTCTATGAAATTGGGCAGGCCATTCTGAAAGAGGGTATGACGTAGTGGTTAAGAGCCCTGGGGGCCAGACACGGTGGCTCACGCCTGTAATCCTAGCACTTTGGGAGGCCGAGGCAGGAGGATCACTTGAGCCCAGGAGTTTGAGACTAGTCTGGGCAACACAGCAAGACCCCATCTCTACAAAAAGTACAAAAATTAGCTGGGCATGGTGGCGCATCCCTGTAGTTCCAGCTACTTGAGAGGCTAAGGCAGGAGGATCACTAGAGCCCAGGAGTTTGAGGTTACAGTGAGCTATGATAATGCCACTGCACTCCAGCCTGGGTACCAAAGTAAGACACTGTCTCCAAAAAAGAGAGAGAGAGAGCGCGTGCATTGGGTTTGAAGTTGGACAACCCTTGAATCCTGACCTTCAACAACTTATGTAACCTCTCTGAACCTCAGTTTCCCTATCTGTAAAATGAGATTAATAATATTTACTGCTCATTAGGGTTACTGAGAGGATGAAATGAGACAATACATATAAAGGGCTTAGCACAGTGTCTGGCTCCAAGTAAGGGCTCAGTAAGTGGCCCTTGTATTACGACCAGCTCCCTGAACTTCAACCCCTCTATGTGTAAATTGGAAGCAGGAGTTGTGCAAGGCTTGGAGGGCATGCCATTGGCTTCCCTTTCCTTCTCTCCTGCTCTTTTAAGACTCCACCTAATGCCTGTGAGATGCTGCCTTACCTGACTTGTCACTCAAAATGCTGCCTCTTCCCAGAAACCTCCGTGGGTCCCTGCCCAGAACTGTACGGTCCCTGACTGATTCTGACTTGAATTCTGAGACAGTTGGTTCTGTCCTTGTCTCCCGTCCATTCCACCCCTGAGCCAGGAGTCCAGGGGCAGAGCCTCTTCCTATTCAGTGTCTCCCCCGTGTGGGAACTTAACTGATGACATATCACCCCTCTCCCATACTACCTAGAGACAGGAAGGATGGCAGCTGTGGGCAGCCTGTGCTACTGAATGCTGTCTTCACCAGCTTGGCTCCAGGAGCCCGCAGCGGGAAGAGGGGGCTGGACCTGCAGCCTGGGGCTCAAGCTCACCCGAGCTTACAAAGAGCAGCGCGCCCAGAGCCCTCTGCTGGGGAGTCTGGGGCTCGGTTCAATCCTCCGCTCCACCCGCTCCCTCCAAGGGCCTTTCTAAGGGTGCCAAGAGCCCTTGACACTTTAGGAGTGGCCACATCACGTCACAAATATTAAGATGCAGTCACATCCCACGTGAAATGCAGTTTACACATAAACCATATACAAGTTGAGTTGCAGTTGATTGGTTAATATTTGGTTTGTAACCATTTATTCCAATCTTTACCTAACTCCATTTTGCAATTTTTCTGTTTCATTTTGAAAACAATAACTTTTTTCCAGGTTTGAATCATAGTCCCTTGGCCCTAAGCCATTGCGTCTAAGGGATAGGCCAGCAGTGCCTCCAGTGCCTCGGTCAGCTTGGTTAGATTCCCAGGTCCCAGAGCGTTTCAACTCCAGAGCCCATCTGGACCATGCCCCTTCTATCTCTCCATCCAACTACCCATCCATCATCCATCCACCCACCCACCCTTCCGCCTATCCGCCTATCCGAGCTGCCTGTGGTAGGAAAAAAAGCACGTGGGCAGAGGCTGGGGAAGCCAAGCGCGGTGCGAGACTGCCCTCTGGGGATTGCTCCAGGAAGGTGCAGGCGGGGAGCTCCCTCTTCTTGAGGCAGAGCTCAACCCCACCGCTCACTCACTCACATTTATTGAGCACTTACCTATACCCCGCACCAGGTACACAGAGCACATTCCTGTCCTGCAGGAGGCCGCCCTGTTTATCGGAGCAGCAAACACATAGGCACACGATTACAGTTCAGCGCGATGACTGCTGGAATAGATGTGTGCACCGAGTTCTGTGGGAGCACTGAGGAAAAGGGAATGAGTCTGGGGCAACAGGGGAGGTCATCACAGGGAAGATGACATTCGAACTGAGCCTTGAAGGATGCGTAAGAGTTTGCCAGGAAGCGATGGGAAGGAAAGGCATTCTGGGCAGGGGGAACAGCACTGTAGAAGTGCAGGCTTGTTGGGGGCCGGGTAAGCGGGGTGGCAAAGATGGAGCATGCGTAGTTACCCGCCAGTCAAGACCCAGCGGGAGAGGCAGGTGGGGCCAGATAGTGAGAACCTGAGTCAGGCACAGTGGCGCACACCTGTAGTCCCAGCTACTCAGGAGGCTGAGGCAGAAGACTCACTCAAGGCCAGGAGTTCAAGGGCTCAGTGCACTATAATTGTGGCTGCGAATAGCCACTGCACTCTAACCTGGGAAACACAGTGAGACCCCTGTCTCTTAAAAAAAAAAGAAAAAAAAAAAAAACAAGACATGCAGCACCCAGACCCAAGAATCGCTGTTTCTTGTAGCAGTGGTTTAAACAGAGGTGCCAACAGCACTTCTGGGGGCAGTGGTCATGCCCCTCAAAGTGAATTTGGAGGTGAGTGCTTGCTGGAGCCAGAGGCTTCAGCCACCCAGTGCCCCCTGTCAGCCCCAAGTTGAGGCCCCCAGGCAACTGCTGTGCCCAACAAGTCGTGCCAGTCACTGGGCAGGCACTCGGTGGAGGTTTGCCTGGTTCCCAGCCAGCGCAGTCACCCTGCCCCTCCCGCTTTCTATGGACCCAGGCACGGGCACCCGGAGTCCACTTGACCCAGGTCACGAAGGTGGAGGAGATTGCTGCCAGCAAGTGCTGCAGGCCACAGCCAAGCAGTTCCACAACTCCAAGATCAAGTTCCCGCTGCTCCACCAGGTCCTGCTTGGCCAGCTCAAGCCATGCGTCACCACCAAGGGGCCCAACACCTTCTTCTAGGTGCAGGGCCCTCTCGCCCTGCCCAAATAAACTCCTCAGGAACACCAAAAACGAAACAAAGAAACAGGACGTGATGCTCTGGCCAAAACTCTGTGCCAAACAAGAGGCCCGCTGCAGGCACACAGAGAGTCCCAGTGTGAGGGGAAGTGAGGCAGACCCAGGACTCGGACAGCAGACACGGAGGCACAGCAGCTGTCTCTCAAATGGTCTCAGCTGAAGGCATCAGTGCTGATGAGACGGGGACTTTCTGGTAGGAGTAGGGCTGGGACGAAGGAGCAGAGCACACGGAAGAGTTGGGAGAGCTTCCAGAACACCTCTGTCCTCTGTGCTCCTGCCTCCCTGACCATCCCCTGCGCAGCTGCGACTTTCCTGCCTGGGCAGGAATCCTGGCTTCACTGTCAACTGGCTTCAAGACTTTGAGCAAGTCACTCAATCACACACAGCAAGTTTCCTCATTCTTAGAGGGGAATATAATGGTAGTACCCACATATCACGGTTGTTTGAAGATTAAATGAGGTGAAAGTATGGAAAAAAACATACTTAACTCAATGCCTGGCATATAGGAGTTCAATAAATGTTAGCAAGTTCCCCATGATTCCTTTTTTTTTTTTTTTTTAGACAGGGTCTTGCTCTGTCACCCAGGCTGAAGTGCAGTGGCATCATCATAGCTCCCTGCAGCCTCAAGCTCCTGGGCTCAAGGGGTCCTCCTGCCTGAACCTCTCAAGTAGCTGGGACTACAGGCGAGCACCACCACACCTGGCAGACTTCTAAATTTTTTGTAGAGATGGGGTCTCACTATGTTGCCAAGGCTGGTCTCGAACTCCTGGGCTCAAGAGATCCTCCTGCCTCAGCTTCCCAGCACACTGGGATTACAGATGTGAGCCACCACACATAGCCTAGTTTATTTATTTTTAAATAAGCTTAACTTGACTTGGATTCTGTTACACACAAGCAAAGAGCCCCGAAGGGCACAGAAATGAGCAGCCAGAGTAGCGCGCATATAATGAGCCTTGAGGGAAACTGTGGACTTGGCTGAGCCAGGGAGAGAGGGGTGCGAGGGAGGAGTGTGTGACAATAAGGGAAGCTGGCGGTCCTTGCTATGTGATAGTGCAGCAGTTGGATAAGCTCTTCCCTGATGCCTTACCGTGCTCAGTCCATGTGTCCACTGAGACCAAGGCTTTAGGCGACTTTATAGCAAAATAGAGTATAAGGTGCAGGCAGAGAGACAGGCCGTTAACCAGCGCTGGTCCGATTGACCAAAGATAGTAAATCCAAGAGCTACCTAATTGAGATTGTCACAGTCCTGATCAAGAAATTAGGCTGGCATCATGCTGAATGGTGGGTCCAGATTCTCTGATTCTCCATACCTCCTCCACACTCCAGACCGAAGTGATAGTATTGATTAGAAAACTGTCCGATCTCAGCTGTTGCAATAAGGGTATTGATCCAGTCACTCAACAGGTATTTACTGAGCAAGCGCCTACTCCGTGCCAGACACTGTTCGAAGCATAAGTGAACAAAACAGGCAAAGATCCCTGCCCTGGAGGAGCTGAGATTGTAGAAGATAAAGATGATCAATAGTAAACATAACAAATGATTGCTTTGGTGTTTGGTATAGTTAGAATGTGCGTTAGGAGGTGGCAAGTACCCTGGAGGATGTAATAAAGCCGGGTAAGAAGTTCAGGGAGAGCCGGGAAGACATGATTGCGATTTTAAATAGAGAGGTCAGGCAGGCCTCACTGGACAGGCAAGATTTGAGCAAGACATGAAAGAAACGAGGGAGTGAGCCCCGTGGATATAAAGGGGATGAGCAAGAGCAAGCCTGGGGTGTTCGAGTCACAACCAAAAGGCCAGTGGGGCTGGACAGTTGAAAGGGAGGAGGTCAGAGAGGCAATGGGGCACCAAGCGGTGTAGGGTTTAAGGACTTGGACTTGGACTCTGAGAGAAGTGGGAAGACACTGCAGGATTTTGAGCAAAGGAGTAATATAATGTCTGTCTGTCTGTCTGTCTGTCTTTTCCTCAGTGGTCATGCTAATCTTCCGTGTATCCTTCCACTTTCAGTACATGTACTGCCGAAGCGAGCACATCATGTACTTATCTCTTAAAAGCATCTCTCTGGCTGCTGAGCTGAGGAGAGGTGATAAGGAAGTAAGTGAAAGCAGGGTCAGTGTTAGGTCTCTGCAGTAATCAGATGAGAAAATGAAAGGGGCTTGGGCCAGAGCAATATAGCCCCTGAGCTGTAGAGGAGATCTGCTCCTGGATGTATTTTGAAGGCAGAACCAGCATAGTTTCCTAGGATTGAATGTTTGGTGTAGGAGAAGTGAGCTTTGTTAAAAAAAAAAAAAAAGACAAATAAAAACAAACAAACCCCAACAACAATAACAAAAAACCCACCCAAACCTCAGGTCTCTCCAAAGTATCTCCCATTGAGCTCCCTCTGCTGGACAAGTGTGAAATTGCTTTTCCTTTTATATTAATAATAAAAATCCACAAATAGTTGTGGGATGCAACAAGGGTGCAGTGTTAACCTTCCAAAACGAATTAGAGGAGAAAGGCTCCCATTGGGCACCTCCATCCCCGCTATTCACCATCCATACCCTGAGGCGAAGGCCCTTAACTGAGGAAGAACTGGGATTTGTGAGCAGAGCCCCCTAGGCCAGGAAATAGATTCTTGGTTTGGGCTTTCTAGCAGAGATCCCCCAAATGAAATGCTCAATCCACCAGATTCTTAGGAATTCTAACACCAGAAACAAATATATAATGCTTGCAAACAGAGGCCTGAGATTTTCTTAAGCCAATGTTGAAGGAAGACTCAGTCCCAAACATACATACAAAGGGTAACAGGAAGATACAGCACAGCTCCTGGACAAATGGCCAAGTACGGTACTTTCCTAGAGACATCCTTTTTCTTTATAGTAGTAATTGTGGGTCAGGCGCGGTGGCTCACGCCTGTAATCCTAGCACTCAGGGAGGCTGAGGCGGGTGGATCGCTCAAGGTCAGGAGTTCGAGACCAGCCTGAGCAAGAGCGAGACCCCCGTGTCTACTAAAAA
>NW_012135969.1:6536022-6538499 GCF_000956105.1 Propithecus coquereli
AAAAAAAAAGAAAGAAAAAAATAGTAGTAATTGTGATTGTCCTTTCTTTTTCTTTTTTTATTAATCCCATTTTACAGATTTTTTTTTTTTTTTGAAACAGGGTCTTACTCTGTTGCTCAGGCTGCAGTACAGTGGCATGATCACAGCTCACTGTGTTAGGGGGTGAAGTCCATTCATGGGTGAGAAAGAATTCTCAGACAGTGATTAGGACATACAGAAGAAAACATTTATTTATTTATCTGAGGAAGAAAGGAAGGAAGGAAGGAAGAGACAGAGAGAGGGAAAGAGAGAAAGAGAGAGAGAGGAAAGAAATGTTGGGTGGTGAGGAAAGTTGCTCGGTGCTTTTAAAGCATAAAAATGGCTTTTTTTTTTTTTTCTCTACTTCAGGAGACTGATAACAAAAGTGGCTGCAAGATGTCAGGGAGTTCTTTCTTTCTTCTTTTTTCTTTTTCTGTGAGGCTGGGTTATCTGAGTCCTTGAAATCTGTTTTTTTGGCAGGAACTGAGGCAGAGAGCTGGAGCAGGGAGTTTGCATCCCTACTGTTCACTTAGGGCTCTTCAAGGCTGAGGAATAACTCAGAGATAACAAATTAGACCACACGTGTTTGAATTAAACAAAGGGTAGGTGTGTTGTGAGTTTATTTCCTTACTTTCTGTCTGACAGCTTACTTTTCTCTGTTAGATGGGTTATTAGTAAGATCACCTTTCATGTCCCTCCCTCTCTTTGATAAAAAACAAATTTCTATTTAATGAACTCAAAATCTGGCAAACATAGGTGGAAATCTCACCTTCTGTAGTTGCTTCCTGTGGACATGGAGGTTGAGCTGCCCCCACCTGAGCTGAGAGTTCATTTGGGTTACAAAGGGCGAGAGGGTTGGTAACTGAGGGTCTTGAAAGTAAGGTTAGAGGCAGAATGGGGGTTTCACTGAAGAGAAAGAGGTAGAGCTTGAATTCGGCTTTGTATGAATGTTGCCAGATGACGGAGACTGTAGGATCCGAAAATGAGAGCTAAAAGCAACAGCACTAGAGGCCCTAATAAAGGAGTTAACCAAGAGAACCATAGCCACACATTGGATTTAAAATCCCACCAGTCAAATCCACCAGAGGTTCCTTGTTCGCGGAGTGTATTCGTTCTTTTTAGAATATCTTAAATGTTAGTTTATATTTTCTCTGACTGCTTAATAAAGAAACAGCAATCTTCTCCTAGCATAGCACATGTACCTCTATGATTAGCAGTTAAGAGATCAAGAGCTTACCTATTTTGTAAAATAACTCCCACCAGGGAATTCATTTGTTGCTGTAATATAATAATTTGTTGGGCTGAGTCCATGGCTGTTTGGCTTATTTCTAAAGACAATCTTTGTGCTGTAAAGATTGAATTAAGTAAATCAGCAGTGTCAGTAGCAAGCCCTGTTATCACTCCAATTATTGTATACCATAGCATACTATTATTAAAGCTCACAGTTCTGAAGTTTTTTGTCGGATGAATCAGAGTTTGGTATCTGAGATGGGCTGGCAGGGGTAGGTCAGCGGAGTCTCAGAGAGTTCGTAGAGGTGGAAGAAGGCTCCTCTGGAGGATCTATAGGTTTGCGCCACAAGAGATGAATCCAGGATGGAATTCCCAGAAGTTTAGCTCCAGTAGGAGTGGTTACTTGAATTACTTGAAAAGCGCCCTACATGAGGGTTGTAAGAGGCCTGTGTGTTCTGGGAAATCTGAGTAAGACCCAGTCTCCAGTGTTGTGGTCCCTTTAAATTCAAAGGTTGAGGTTGAGGAAGGTGTGTGTCTGCATATTCCCTAAGAAGCTGCAGGGTCAGCTCAACTGCTGGCAATTAAGTGCTGAGAGGGTGTGGGGAAGTCACATGGGTATAAATCTCTTTCCCCAAAGTTTAGTTTTAAATGAGTTTTTAGTGTTTACATTGTTGCTAGAACTAGCTGTTTCAAGTGACCTTGAATTTTTGATAACATAGACATAGATAGCTTTATCTTAATACCGTAACTTAGCAACCCCAGCTTCAGCAGGCAAAAGATAGACAGTTTAACAAACTTTTCATTTTAACTCTAGAGTGGCAGATGGACCCTTTGAGTTCTGAACTTGTGATGTACTTTGCCCATTAGTTTAAACATGTGTATGAGAACAGAGATTTCAGAAGTTTCAAACACAAGTCCCATAACTGAGAACAGGAAATTTTATTGTTTTAACCAGAAATTAAAATTAAAGCCAACTTGATCACATACAAAATTCTTTAATAAATTCCCCTCCGTGAATTCCATCACAACCTACAGAGACCATCTGTGACATGTTTGGACTTTCTGTTTTTGTCCTAATTTTTCCTTTTTTAAAATACCAGTTACTGGCCGGGTGCAGTGGCTCACGCCTGTAATCCTAGCCCTCTGGGAGGCCGAGGCGGGTGGATTGTTTGAGCTCAGGAGTTCGAAACCAGCCTGAGCAAGAGCGAGACCATGTCTCTACTAAAATT
>NW_012135969.1:6538739-6540469 GCF_000956105.1 Propithecus coquereli
AAAAAAAAAAAAAAATACCAGTTACTTTAGGACAAAAATTTACTATAGAGGATCCTTTCTATACAAAATTATTTCCTTCTCTTTTTTACCTTCTTTATTAAAAATACATCCTCATATTTTTAACTTTTTTCACATCTCTTTCTCTCCTACTTACTGGTTTCTTCTACCCTGTTTTTGTTTTTTTCCTATAAGCATAGAGGACTTTAGACCTAGATAAATGGTAAAAGAAGGTTTTATGTAAAGTCTCAATTAAGTTTTTTTCAAGAGCCTAAGAAAGGAAACCCATGGGGTCGAAGGAGTTACGTGTCTAACTTAACCACAATATCTTCCCAGTTTGGGGTAACTGGGAAGTATTAAAAGGAGTAAACAAAGACTTGACCTTCCAGTGAGCAGAGGCACTATGGAGTACACAGGGGGCTTGTATTTTATTTTTCACTCTGACGATGGACATAGGAAAGGGAAACAGAGGTCCTGAAAATTCAGGAAGAGCAGAGGAAGTGGGCCCAATGTTGACTAAAGTCAATTTGCTTACCTGTGACAGACAGAGAATTACCTAAGACTCAGCCAGCCCAGTATGGCGAAGTTGAGCTTGTTCCAAAGCCAGGGTCTGTCCATCAGACTGAAGTAGTCCTAGAGGATCCATGGGTGTGGAGGATGCCAGCTCATGGCAGGGCTCCCAACTCTGGAGGGTGAGTGCAGTCCCCAGGCCCCCGTCCGAAGGAGAGAGCATTCTCTCTCCCAGTGCCCCTCCCTTTTATAGAGAGTGCAGGGTCTAGGTGAGCTCCACTCTCTGGGGCATTTCTTACTCCAGGGACCCAGAGTCACAGTGGAGGCAGAGCTCAGTTCCTGGAGAAAAGCGTGGTCTCCAGGTGTCTTCTTGCCTGAGCCTCGGGAGTATCTTTGGCTCTGAAAAATTTCTCCCACAGTGGTCGTCACCGTTTGAAAACTTTCTTCTGCTCTCAGAGCCTGCTGCCAGCCCCGCTTCCCCTCCTTCTCTCTCCCCTCTTCATCTTGGTTATGAAAGACCTGGAAGCCCAGGTCTAAAAGCTCCTCCTGTGGAGTCTGAGGCCGCTTTTCAAGCTTTTGGAATTTACGCCAAATATCGGGGCCGACTGGGAGATGAAGTGCATTGCCAGGATGGATTGGCCCTCCTGAGTGTCAGGATCTAAGTAGTAAAGATTACAGTTGTGAAAGGAAAAGGACCGGATTTTTATCCTGGCTCTAAGTAATTTACGTCTTCTGACTCCATAGCCTCCCAAAGAGGGAGTTGGTGTACAGGTGGGGAGGGAGCTTGGCTGGCCTTGGCAAGTGCAGCCTGGAAAGAATGGTGGAGACAGAGAAGAAGGAGGAGGAGGAAGGGAACAGGGGGAGCAGAAAAAGAAACCTTATCTGGAAAGTGAAGACAGAGATGCAGGAGTAAGAAGTAACATGTGGCAGGCACAGTGAAGATCAGCATTTCTAGCAAGTTTAAAGAAAGCCTGAACATAGAAAACTTCAGACCTCCTTGCCATGCCAGCGGCAACAGAAGGTTGAGTGGCAGAACAGCATTATGATTAAGAGATCTATTCTTGGCCGGGCGCAGTGGCTCACGCCTGTAATCCTAGCTCTCTGGGAGCCCCAGGCAGGCGGATTGTTTGAGCTCAGGAGTTCGAGACCGGCCTGAGAAAGAGCGAGACCCCGTCTCTACTAAAAATAGAAAGAAATTAATCGAACAACTAAAAATATATATA
>NW_012135969.1:6540519-6573488 GCF_000956105.1 Propithecus coquereli
CTCTACTAAAAATAGAAAGAAATTAATTGGACAACTAAAAATATATAGAAAAAATTAGCCGGGCATGGTGGCGCCTTCCTGTAGTCCCAGCTACTCAGGAGGCTGAGGCAGGAGGATCGCTTGAGCCCAGGAGTTTGAGGTTGCTGTGAGCTAGGCTGATGCCACAGCATTCTAGCCTGGGTGACACAGTGAGACTCTGTCTAAAAAAAAAGCGCTTGTGCTTTGGACCCAGACAGACTTGGGTTCAAATCTGAGAAAAATATTCCATAAAATGGGGTAATCTGTAAAATGGAGCTAATAATACCCCAAAGATTTGTTGTAAAGGTTAAATCATACAACAGATGAAAGCACCCGGCGCAGTGTTTGTCATATGGTGAGGTCTCAATAAATGGCAGCTTATAACACTAAAGCCAAGAGAGACTTAATAATTTGATTAGAAGTACATAATACCAGTTATGTGTTGGAGTCCCAATGGGAATTCAAGGCTGTATGATTCCAAAACTCCACCTGCTTTCCATTATACTATGCTGGCAGGATGTTTTAAGTCTCCGTATAAGATTTTTTTTTTTCCTCTAGAAACAGAGTCTTGCTATATTGTCCAGGTTGGAGTGCAGTGGCTATTCACAGGTGCAATCATAGTGCACTGCAGCCTCTAACTCCTGACCTCAGCCTTTCAAGTAGCTGGGATTACAGGTGTGCAACACCGCACTTGCTTAGTCTCCACATAATCTTAAACTGTTTTTCTAAGAGTCCAGATTTCTTTCTTGCCAGATTAGTGTAATTTTTAATATTTTTCTATTATAAATTTAATCCATACTCATAAAGATATAAATAACTGTATCACATCCTCCAGAATTAACTATTAATATTTCTTTTCTGGCCAAGCTCACACCTGTAATCCTAGCACTCTGGGAGGGGGAGGCGAGAGGATTGCTTGAGCTCCAGAGTTGGAGACCAGCCTGAGCAAGAGCAAGACCCCATCTCTACTAAAAATAGAAAAATTAGCCAGGCATTGTGTTGCCTGTCGGTAGTCCCAGCTACTCAGGAGGCTGAGGCAGGAGGGGCAGGAAGATCACTTGAGCCCACGAGTCTGAGGTTGCAGTAAGCTATGATGATGCCACTGCACTCTAGCCGGAGCGACAGAGCGAGACTGTCTCAAAAAAAAAAAAAAAAAAAAAAAGAGAGATCTATTCTTGGGCCAAATTTTATTTAACACAATGTTGCCCATGACGCCAACTATGAAAGAGAAAAGGACATTTCAAGGATGGTCATACATTGAAAACAGAAGTCTGAGGGGGTGTCCCTGATGACCTGTGAAATTCTGACCAGACATCAGGTGTCCCTGAAGTCTGAATCAGACCATGACCTGGAGATCTGGCCAAAAACAAGTGTCCCCGAGTTCTGACTCAGACCTGGACCTAGTGATCTTCCCCCAAAGCCAGGCATCCCCGACTCCAAGAGAAGACTGACGGGAGGGCAGTGACCCCCCTGGGAAAGTGGTTAGGAAGTGTCTTTCCCTGTCACCCTCCTGAGTGGTAGACCCAATGCTGGATTTTCCCTTGACCAAACCAGAAAGCTACCACTCTCCATCTTGTGTGTATGTGCATATGACCACTCCCAGAATGTCCAAAGACCAAGAGAATTAACAAATTGTGAATGAGAGCACTGAGAATGAAGTCCTGGGAGTTGTACAGCAGAGGAGGGAGCAGTCTCAAGACAGAAGCTGAGAAGTGAGCAGAGAACTGAGCTCCTCATACAGAGGCAGAGAGTGACTCAGTTTTCCCGTGACATGACTTCCCCGTGGGGGCCACCAAATGTTAGGGTGTGAAGTCCATACAGAGGTGCAAAAAAACTCTCAGTGATTAGGATATGCAGAAGTAAAAATGTATTTATTTTCCTGAGAAAGAAAGAAAGAGAGATAGAGAGAAAGAGAAAGAGAGAGGAAAGAAATGTTGGGTGGTGAGGAAAGTTGCTTGGTGCTTTTAAAGGATAACAATGGCTTTTTTTGTCTGCTTCAGCAGACTTATAACAAAAGCAGCTGCAGGACATCATGGAGTTCTTTATTTCTTTTTCTTTTTCTGCGAGGCTGTTATCTGAGTCCTTGAAATCTGTTTTTTTGGCAGGAACTGAGGCAGAGAGTTGGAGCAGGGAGATGGCACCCTACTGTCTGCTTAGGGCTCTTCAAGGCTGAGGAAGAACTCAGAGATAACAAGTTAGGCCACACGTGTTTCAATTAAACAAAGGGTAGATGTGTTGTGAGTTTATTTCTCTCACTTTCTGTCTGACAGTTTACTTTTCTCTGTTTAGATAGGTTATTAGTAAGACCACCTTTTTTCTTTCCCACTACTGTGTATGAGTAGTGATTAACGGGAGGTATTGCTAATCACAATTAAAATTGGGAAACTGTTATGGTAACATATAAGGAAATATAGTTGAAAACTGATGCTAAATGTGTGCATGGACATTTAAGAATATTTTTTGTTAGGAAAAATTCAATGAATCAATAAAATAAGATGAACATGTTTTGGTCAGCAAAACGCTGGGGAATGCAAAACTGGTCTTAAAATATCCTGGGCTCAACAATCCTCCCACCTCAGCCTCCCAAGTAGGTGGGACCACAGGCATGCACCACTATGCCTGGCTAATTTTTAAAATATTTCTTTTAGAGATGGGGGTCTCACTATGTTGCCCAGGCTGGCCTCAAGTGATCCTCCCACCTCAGTCTCCCAAAGTGCTGGGATTACAGGTGTAAGCCACTGTGCCCAGCCCGTCTCCTACGGTTTTTGAAGGGTAGTTTTACTGGATATAGAATTTTTGGATGATAGTCCTTTTCTTTCAACACTTTGAATATGTCATCAACTCTGGCCTCCATAGTCAATGAGAATAGCTAGTGTGCAATCAGCTGTTAATCTTATTGAAGATCCCTTGTCCATGTTGGAGTCGCTTACCTTTTGTTACTTTCAAGATTTTCTCTGTCTTTGGCTTTTTACAGTTTAGCTATGACGTATCTAGGTATGACATGTTCTTTCTTTGATGATCTCATCCAGTCTCAGGATATTCAATGCCTACCATTCATTAATGATTCCTAAATCTATATTCCAAGCCCATGCTTCTCCTGGACCCCAGACTCATATATTCAAATGCCTAGTTGTCATCTTTACTTGAATGTCTAACAATCACTTCAAACTTACTATGGCAAAATTGAAATCCTAATCCTGCTTCCCAAAAAAACCTTGCTCTAATCACAGCCTAACTTCATCTTAGTTAATGGCAACTCCATTATTCCAGCTATTCAGACTGGAAACCCTGGAGTCATCTTTATTTATTATCATCTTTATTTATTAACTCCTCTCATTCCCTCATCCCCATTATCCATTGACAGCAATTATGTTGCCTCTACCTTTAAAATAAAACCAGAATCCTGTCATTTCTTACCACTTCCACTGCTACCACCTTGGTACAGGCCACATCATGTCTTGCCTAGATTATTACAACCTCTAACTGGTGTGTCTGCTTATACCCTTATCCTCCTTTACCCACTCCAATATTCTATTCTCAGAGTTATCCTTTTAAAACATAAATCAGACCATGTCACTCTATCCAAAGCCCTCTAATGGCTCACCATTTCACTCAAAGGAAAAGCCAAAATTCTTGTAAGGCCAACACTTGCAAGGCCTCCCCCACACCACCACCCCCCACTGTCTCCCTGACTTCATCTCCAATGACTCTCTCTCTCTCTTGCTTCCTCTTCTCTATCCCAACTGGCTCCTTGCTGTTCCTAGAACAATGTTAATCATGCTTCTGCCACAGGGCCCTTGCACTAGCGGTTCTTTCTACCTAGAACACTTTCACTTCAAATATGCTCATAGCTTACTTCTCCTCCTCCAAGTCTTTGTTCAAATGTTACCATCTCAGTGAAATCTTCCATTGTAGATAAATTGTTGTTCCTTTGTGGTAGCTTTTAATACCTTGTCTTTGGGGAGTGGTCTATAGTTTCACTACAATGGAAATAGGTGTAGATTTTTTCCTTTTTATAATTATCCTATTTGTGACTTTTTGCAATTTTTAAATCTGAGGATTCATATCTTTCATTAGTCTGGAAATTTCTCAGCCATTATATTTTCAAATATTGCCTCGTTCCCATTTTCTCTATTCTCTCCTAATATTCTATTTAGATGGACGTTAGCTCTCATTCTGCCATATTCTTAACCCCCTTTTCCTATTTTTGATCTTTTATTTCTCTGTACTTCATTCTGAAGCCAAGATGGGTTTTTTTGTTTTGTTTTTAATTTTTTTTTTTGAGACAGAGTCTCACTCTGTTGCCCGGGCTAGAGTGCCGTGGCGTCAGCCTAGCTCACAGCAACCTCAAACTCCTGGGCTCAAGCGATCCTCCTGCCTCAGCCCCCCAGGTAGCTGGGACTACAGGCACGCGCCACCATGCCCGGCTAATTTTTTCTATTTTTAGTTGTTTGACTAATTTCTTTCTATTTTTAGTAGAGACGGGGTCTTGCTCTTGCTCAGGCTGGTCTCAAACTCCTGAACTCAAGCGATCCTCCCGCCTGGGCCTCCCAGAGTGCTAGCATTACAGGCGTGAGCCACCGCGCCTGGCCTGTTTTTTTTTTAAGTCTACCCTTCAGAGGGTGTAGGCTTTTGAGGATCTTTATTTGGAAATTTCTATTCAAACTCCCTATCTTGTACAGGCCCCAAACCCTTCTGTCCCCCTGGGAAATTAAAACTCAAGCCACTTAATTTCTGTGATGACACCTCTTTTTTTTTTTTTGGACAGCATCTTACTATTAATATATCACCCAGGCTGGTCTCAAACTCCTGGCCTCAAGTGATCCTCCTGCTTCAGCTTCCTGAGTAGCTGGGACTACAGGTACATGCCACTGCACCCAGCTAACACCTTTTGCTTTATCCCATCATACTCCCAACCATGGCAGCTTCAGCTTAATATTACATGTTTACTGCTCTGGTTTTATGTTCCCTCTTTGCTTTGGGTCCCTAAGGACTCTCTTTAGTTTCTTGTGAGCTCAGCTAGGCATTTAAAAACTAGCGTTTATCACCATGAACCATCGCTCCCCTTGTCTCCTCTGCCACCTCTCAAAAATGCTCCTTTTATGTTTATTACTATTATTGTTACAGAACATAATTGTCACTAGCTGGGTCATGTGGCAGGGGAGGTGTTGCTTTGGACTGAGAGAAACTGGTGATTTGGATATAACAGAATAAATTTTCTTTTAGCTGTCAAAAATAAAGCTATACATCTAAAAGTATTTGTTATATTAATATTTTATGTAGCTTTTTTCTATTTTTTTTTTAATTTCGGAGTATTACAGGGAATGTAGCATTTTTATGTGTCGTGACAGGAGGGTTTTCAGAATATTTAGTCTGGCAATATTGTCAGAAGTGTAGCATTCATTTTTTTTTTTCTTTTTTTTTTTTGAGACAGAGTCTCACTCTGTTGCCCTGGCTAGAGTGCTGTGGCGTCAGCCTAGCTCACAGCAACCTCAAACTCCTGGGCTCAAACGATCCTTATGCCTCAGCCTCCCGAGTAGCTGGGACTACAGGCATGCGCCACCATGCCCGGCTAATTTTTTCTATATACATTTTTAGTTGTCCAGATAACTTCTTTCTATTTTTTTAGTAGAGACGGGGTCTCGCTCTTGCTCAGGCTGGTCTCCAACTCCTGAGCTCAAACAATCCACCCGCCTCGGCCTCCCAGAGTGCTAGTAGCATTCATTTTTGTGCTGGACCCTGGCCATGGCCGACTGGTCTAGAATTGGATACACCAATTCTCCTTTGTGATTTTATACATGTTATTCACTCTGCCTGGAATACCCTCATCTGTTCTCACCCTTTCCTTGAAATATCTAGCTAACATGTATTTATCCTCAAAACCCAGTTCAGAAATCACTTTTTTTCAAAAAGCCTGCCTTGTTTCTCTCTAGACGGAATTAGTTCCTCCCTTCTTTGTACTTTGCAGATAGTTTTATTGTGATCCTCACTAACACAATAGTTTTAATTATTTGTTTCCATATTTATTTCCCTGGTAATTTTAAGTTTCTTTAGGGCAGAGATTGGTATTTATCTGAGTATTCCCAGCACCAAGGACAGTGCTTGGAATGTGTTAAGTGTTCAAAAATGTTTGTTGAATTGAATTCCTGAACAGTGAGGAATAGGCTTGAAAGAAAAGAGAGAAGATCTGAAATAAGACTAGAGGTAAAGGCCGGGGGTGGTGGCTCATGTCTGTAATCCTAACTCTCTGGAAGGCCGAGGCGGGCGGATAGTTTGAGCTCAGGAGTTCGAAACCAGCCTGAGCAAGAGCGAGACCCTGTCTCTACTAAAAATAGAAAGAAATTAATTGGACAACTAAAAATATATAGAAAAAATTAGCCGGGCATGGTGGCGCCTTCCTGTAGTCCCAGCTACTCAGGAGGCTGAGGCAGGAGGATCGCTTGAGCCCAGGAGTTTGAGGTTGCTGTGAGCTAGGCTGATGCCACAGCATTCTAGCCTGGGTGACACAGTGAGACTCTGTCTAAAAAAAAAGCGCTTGTGCTTTGGACCCAGACAGACTTGGGTTCAAATCTGAGAAAAATATTCCATAAAATGGGGTAATCTGTAAAATGGAGCTAATAATACCCCAAAGATTTGTTGTAAAGGTTAAATCATACAACAGATGAAAGCACCCGGCGCAGTGTTTGTCATATGGTGAGGTCTCAATAAATGGCAGCTTATAACACTAAAGCCAAGAGAGACTTAATAATTTGATTAGAAGTACATAATACCAGTTATGTGTTGGAGTCCCAATGGGAATTCAAGGCTGTATGATTCCAAAACTCCACCTGCTTTCCATTATACTATGCTGGCAGGATGTTTTAAGTCTCCGTATAAGATTTTTTTTTTTCCTCTAGAAACAGAGTCTTGCTATATTGTCCAGGTTGGAGTGCAGTGGCTATTCACAGGTGCAATCATAGTGCACTGCAGCCTCTAACTCCTGACCTCAGCCTTTCAAGTAGCTGGGATTACAGGTGTGCAACACCGCACTTGCTTAGTCTCCACATAATCTTAAACTGTTTTTCTAAGAGTCCAGATTTCTTTCTTGCCAGATTAGTGTAATTTTTAATATTTTTCTATTATAAATTTAATCCATACTCATAAAGATATAAATAACTGTATCACATCCTCCAGAATTAACTATTAATATTTCTTTTCTGGCCAAGCTCACACCTGTAATCCTAGCACTCTGGGAGGGGGAGGCGAGAGGATTGCTTGAGCTCCAGAGTTGGAGACCAGCCTGAGCAAGAGCAAGACCCCATCTCTACTAAAAATAGAAAAATTAGCCAGGCATTGTGTTGCCTGTCGGTAGTCCCAGCTACTCAGGAGGCTGAGGCAGGAGGGGCAGGAAGATCACTTGAGCCCACGAGTCTGAGGTTGCAGTAAGCTATGATGATGCCACTGCACTCTAGCCGGAGCGACAGAGCGAGACTGTCTCAAAAAAAAACTTTTTTTAAATTTTCTTCCAATCTTTTTTCCATGTATATTTTTTCACAATGCTATAGTTTTGCATTTTTCATGTCTTACATTATAAAAATTTTCTCAATATAAGATACTTTTCAAAAACGTGATTTTATTTCATGTTTGTTTCTGCTTATTTCATCAAATGAACATACAATTATTTCACCATTTACCATCGGTGGAACAATTTCTTGTTTCCAATTTGACAAACTCTGCAATGCATATCCTTTTAAAAGAATCCTTGCGTTTCTGGTTATTTCTCCAGGATAGATTCCTATAAGTGATATTACTGGGTCAAAGTGGATGGACCATTCAAAGTCTTTGAATAAAAATAAATATTGCCGAGTAGCTTTCAAGGAAGGTTTTTCTGATTCCTACTCTCACCAGAAACATAGGAGAGCGTGCGGCTAAGAACCCTGCTCTTTGGAGCAGTGCAAATGGTACGTTTAAACTTGTTTATTTGATCAGCAAGGCTGAACATTCTTTCCTGCAATTAGTATTTCTTCCTTAGTGAATTGCCTCTTCTCATCTTTTGCTCGTTTTTCTACAAGGGTATTGTTTTATCCTCGCAGTGTTGTTTTTAACAATATAAAAAAATTTTTTTTTTAAAAACCATCTGGTTGCTAGTCCATGACTGCTGAACACTGGCAGAGGCCCACAAAAGCGCGCTCACCACTTGGGAGCTTTCCAGCCGGCTTTTATTCTCCATGGCTGAAGCAGAGGTTTCCACAAATCACGAGGGTGGGAATTACTGCAAAGGCGTCGGCTCTCCCTCTCGGGAAAAACGTCTCGCGGGATGTCAGCCGTCCTTGGGGCCTCCGACACGACTTCAAATCCCAACATGCAACGCGCCCCGAGGCCAGAGCGCCCGAATGAAGGCCCAGAGTCAAGGTCATGTGTCTGTCTGCGTCGTGCGTCCGGTCATCTCTCTCACGCCTTTTTCTTCAGCTTCCACCTTGGTCGCCATTTTGTGCGGGAGGTTATGGAACCTCGGAGTCCCACCGACTCTATGGTCGAGAGGTTCAGAGATCGACCAATCGTAATCCAGATCTCGGAGGAAAACCCCGTCTCTACCGCATGGAGGCGGGAATTGCCACGAAGCTCCTGTGGAGAGAGAGGAAGGAGCTGCGGAGAACCAATAAGAAAGAAGGAATCGATGACGCTAACCAATGGAGACGCGCGGGGATTGCGGCCAATGAGAGTGGAGGGGCCCCAGGACACGTGGGTGGGGGAGCGGAACGCTGAGACCAAGGGCTAAAGCCGAGAGGTGAGTCAGTCACCTTGAGCAGGGCGAGCGCTGGTGGGCCGAGCAGGGGCTGCAGGGCAGAGGGAGTGCAGGTGACTTGGGGCCAGGAGTCAGCGATCGGCAGGGTTGTGGGCTGGGCTGCGTGGAGGGGCATTTGCCCCCAGTGCTGGGAAAGGCGATGAGACCCTATATATACAGTCTTATCAATTAATGTTAGTTACCAACAGTAATGAGTGATTACTGCCCCGGCTGGGGCGCGTCGAGGACAGCTGTGTAAGATGGGCAGGGCCTTACGCGACATCTGCCCAGTGTCGGCCTCCAGTCTTCCGGGGAGACCATCCCCTTTCGCAACATTTGCCTCCTGGCGTTCGGGCCTCCTTCCATTACTTCCGATCTCCGTGATTTCCCTTGCCGACCGGCCGCGCTGTCTCTCTGACCTCTAATGCCCTCTTCAGCTGGGGCACGATGCAAGCAAGAGCGTGGTCCAGAGAGGTCGGCCGGGGGTGAAGGGGACGACCGAAGGTCGCCACTATAAGCGAACAGCCAAGCTCCCAGTGGAATTCTTATTACTTTTTTTCCCCTCTGCAGACTGAAAAAATGCAGACCACCGGGGCACTACTCATTTCGCCGGCTCTGGTAAGCTGCGGCTCCGGGGTGTTCTGTAGTGCCAGCTGTGGTGTGGGCGCCATCGATGTTTAATGAATGAACTGAGAGAAGCTTGGCGTCCTGATGACGTTGGCTCTTTGGGGAGTTTGTAGGATGTGATGAAGGTAACCCCTGTTTATTTGGGCCCGTAAACCAAGCTGTCTTGGCTTTAGAATGTTGTCAGGGAGTCTAGATTTGACCTTTACTCCCCAGCCTGGCTTGGCCATAGCCAGACAGCCCACTAAATCAGTGGTTCTCAATATCTAAGGAGCTTTTTAAAATCCTTATGCCCTGGCTGCACCTCAAACCAGTTGCATCAGACTTTGGGAATGGGGGTAGAGCCCAGTATCTATACTTTTTAGAACTCCCCAGGTGATTCCAATGTGCAGCTAAGTGTGAGAACCACTCACTGCACTAAAAAGTATTTCAAGAAAGCCATGTTACAGATGACTCTCCTCGGATGGCTGTTCGAGGAGCGTCACCAGGCTTAGCAGCCCATTCCATTTAGGGTGTGCAGAATTAAATACATTTTAGCAAAATAAAATGTCCCCCTCTGATTACTTTGGTGATTTGGGTACACACCCTTTCTATACCTGGTTTGATATTAGTGTGGGTTTCTGTTCTGGGAAATTGATTAAAGCTCTGCCCAAAGAAGTGAACTTTGGTACGTGGTTTTGAATGATGAAGGCTGCCACTGCTGACTACACCAGGCTCTCAGGATAATTGTCTCTGGTGTGGACCTATCTGGTAGAAACAGGAATAATTGGCCTTGAAATACATTGGACTTTCTCTGTTTATGATGTTGTAGTCATTTTTGACAGAGCTTGGCAATTAGGATTTTTTTTTCTTGCCTGATTTGGTGGTGGGAATGTGTCTTTTTAATTTTACAGATCCGCTGTTGTAGCAGAGGTCTAATCAGACCTGTGTCTGCCTCCTTTCTGAATAGGCCAGAGAATCCATCTAAACAGGTGAGGGAGTAAGGGCCCTCTTAGGAATGTCCCCAGACAGGGCTCCTTCAGGTTGAGTTGCCTTTAGGCCAAATTGGGAGAAGAGTTGGAGAATCTGTGGTTCTTTTATAGTTGTAAGTCCCCCAAGGCAAGCATTGTACGTGAAGTTTGCCTAACCCATAAAATTTCTCTAGCCCTGTCTAAAAACAGACCCTAAGACTAATTTCCAGCATACTCTGCAGTCAGAGCATTCTTTATTTGCCAGGCTGTTTGCCAACAGTTTCAGAGCTCAGGTGGGTGGGGTGAGAGGGTGAAGTCAGCCACCTGTCCTTGTGCCTCACTATCCCCTTGCGCTCTCTGCTTCCTTACTTCCCCTCCTAGCCTTCCTATAGCAGCTCCCCACTCCAGGTGGCCAGACGGGAGTTCCAGACCAGTGTTGTCTCCCGGGACATTGACACAGCAGCCAAGTTTATTGGTGCTGGGGCAGCCACAGTTGGTGTGGCTGGTTCAGGGGCTGGCATTGGAACAGTGTTTGGAAGCTTGATTATTGGCTATGCCAGGTAAGTTTGGGTGGCCTAGAGCATCTCCCACTGTAAATTTCACCCTATTTGGGGGAAGTCTTGGTAGGAGGGGATCCCTCCAGGAGCCATGTCCAACCTGGATCACTTAAACTTACTAAGTTGGCCCATTCTGCTTGCGCATCCAAACCCTCAGGATATGTGCAGGCTGGACCCTCTCCCAGTCATAGCCCTCCCCATTCACCTCACTTCCTGTGTCCTCCACTGGTATCCGTGCCCTCACCTTGTGCTGGCATCCATCTCTGTCCCTGACAGGAACCCGTCTCTCAAGCAGCAGCTCTTCTCCTATGCCATTCTGGGCTTTGCCCTGTCTGAGGCCATGGGGCTCTTCTGTTTGATGGTCGCCTTCCTCATCCTCTTCGCCATGTGAGGCTCCATGGGGGGTCACCTACCCGTCCCTGCTGCTGCGACTCCGTGCCATTCCTGGGGCTGGAGTGTGCTAAGCTTTACCATTAAACACAAGTTTCTCTAAACCCATGTCTGTGCCTCTTTCCTTCAACCTGGGGAAGGCCTTGGTGGAAAGGTGGGAAGAGGGGATTGGGTCAGCCATTGGTGATTAGAAACTCCTCAGGGCTGAGAAGTAGCACTGCCATGGCTGTAAGGACATGGAGGGGTCGTGTCATTTCCCACGCGGAACGTGGATTTATCTGAGTAATGATAGTTGTTGCTTTTTTCCCTTCAATTTTAGTACAGTTGGCCCTCTGTATTCATGGGTTCTGCATCCATTTATGGTTGTGTTTATACTGAACATGTACAGACTTTTTTTCCTCCTCATTATTCCCTAAGCAGTACAGTATAACAACAATTTATACAGCATTTATGTTGTATTAGGCATTATAAGTAACCAACAGATGGTTTAAAGTATATGGGAGTATATTCAGCTATAAGAAACAATGGTGATATAGCACCTCTTGTATTTTCCTGGATAGAGCTGGAACCCATTCTACTAAGTGAAGTATCCCAAGAATGCAAAAATAAGCACCACGTGTACTCACCAGCAAATTGGTTTCACTGATGAACACCTAAGTGCACATATAGGAATAACATTTATCGGGCATCAGGCAGATGGGAGGGGGGAGGAGGGGATGGATATATACAAACATAATGAGTGCAATGCGCACCATCTGGGGGATGGACACACTTGAAGCTCTGTGGGGGGGGGCCGAAGGCAATGTAACCTAAACATTTGTACCCCCATAATATGCAGAAATAAAAAAATAAAGCATATGGGAGTATGTACATAGGTTATATGCAAATACTAATACTACCATTTTATATAAGGGACTTGAGCATCCTTGCATTTTTGGTATCTGCGTGGGGTTCTGGAACCACTTTGCCACAGATACCGAGAGACAACTGTATATTGATTTGTAACATTTTTGAAAGGCTTACTTTGTATCAAGCTCTATACCAAGTGTTTTACATTTATGTCAACAACCCTATAAATTATAAGCACAACTATTGAAGCCTTTTTACAAATGAAAGACCTAAGGTTTGCAGAAGCAAAATAACTTGTCCAATATCACAGAGCTGGTAAGTGGCAGAATTGGAAGTTCCCCCCAGGCCAGCTTAAACTTGTAGCTGCACTGTTGTCCCATGTTTTTTTTCCATTTTGGTCACACTCAATTAAGGTAGTGAAAATAGGGAAACACACTCCCAAACAAGTTTGTACGGCATGTTAAAGGTGGAGGAAGGCCTCTATCTGCTTCTGTTGTAGTTTCATTTTCATTATCAATGAGCCTGTCTTAGAGTATCTAAAATGTTCCTAAATAAAGCAGATAAAGTACACAATCACTTCTTGGGGAATTTATAATCTCAGCTTTGCTAGGGATAAAAAGGATATTTTCAGGGGATGTGCCAACTAATGAATTATTTAGAGAGTTTTGTGCAGCATCTTCCTTGTCTCAAAGTTTATGCCTGTTCTCCCCCAACTTGGCTAAAGGGGGACAAGTAACCCAGGTAAAATATAGCGAAGCTGACATATCAACAGCTGCTGCTTCTCTAAGCCCTAGCGGGAGCATGGACACAAAATTACTGCAGAGGTGCTGGATTTGCCTCAAATTGGATGGTTTCAAAAGGAATAGTAACTTATAAGTGGAACCCATTTTGTGAGAACCTTACATCAATCTAAACTTCTATGAAATAGTGAAACCAAGAACATTCCTAATTAGTGTTAAGAACACCTTCCAAATAAAAACGTCATGCAGGTAAGGTGCTAAGCATCTTTCTAAGGGCCTAGGGGGAGGCAAAGAAATCTAAAGTCCCTACCCTCAAGGAGTTTGGGGCATCAACAAAGTGGAAACGAGTGGACGACACCCTACGTTACGGTATTTGTGGGTACAGAAGGTGTGTGCTATACAAGTTTCAAGAGGAAAAAGCAAGGAGGCTAGTGTTGTGATAACATGGGCTAACATTTGAGCACTTGTGTGTCAGGCCCAGTGCTAAGCATTTTCCATGATTAACTGCCAACATGCCTAAGTCATTTTATGGGTAAAGAAACAGGCTCAGAGAGGTGAGGCATTCTGCCTAAAGTCACACAGCTGCTTAGTAAAGCCGGGATTCAAACTCCAGAACCTGTGTTCTTATCTCTATGCTGACTCATCTAAGGTTTGCACAATTTCAGTGACTTGCCCAAGGTCATACAGCATGCCAGTGATTCCAATCCTAGCCCATCTGACGTCTATTCAACAATCAGGGCCTTTCTACCACAAGATTTCTCAACCTTGGCATATTTGGGGCCAGATAATTCATTGTCGTGGAGAGGACCCTCCTTTGCCAGGTATGACGTTCAGCAGCATCCCTGATCTCCACTCACTAGATGTCAGTAGCAGCCAACACCTCCCCTCAAGTTGTGACAACCGATTGCCATATGTCAGATATTGACAGATGTCCCGTGGCTGGGGGACACAGCCATGCCCAGTTGAGAACTGCCGTTCTGCCATAATCTGCTGCTTGTCCTCTTAGCCTTTTCACCTGAAGTAACTCCCTCAAGAATGCCTGCACCAAGCCAGTGATAGAACCTGAAGCAGAGCCCAGGAATCTCGGTGCCAAAGAGAGAATGAGACTGAGATTGGACTGGCAGCTGATGCGTTGCCAAGGGAGCAATGGATTAACTGGTAATGCCATTACACAAACAATGTCATAACCCTTTGGGATGTCGTGCTGGCATCCTGGTTGGTAATCAAGGAGCAGCCTCCAGGGAAGCTGGTTGCATTTTCCTTCCTGTAAAACTCCAGGAATCCAGCTTTTGCCAAGAGGCTGGTAAGAATTTCCCTTCATTGAGGACTCCAAACAGCCTTGGAATGGATGGATTTACAAACCCAAATCAGCAGGATTGGGAATGTGGCTGGTGAGCCCACGGAGCCTTAGCAGGTCAGGGGAGAATGCTCCTTCACCCGCAACCAGGCTAGTTAGTCCCATCACTTTATCATTAAGTTTCCTTATCTAGGGTCTATGGACTGGTCCATGGATGGGACCCATTGCTTAGTGCAAAGTATTTGTGAGTGGATACAGAAATGCATTGTTCTTGGAAGAGGGTCCATTGTTAAATCAATATATTTTCAAAGGAGTAGTGACCAAAAACAATTAGGAACCACTGCCTTAAGAGTTCAGCATGGTGGCAAAGAACATGGGCTGGGGAGTCAGACAGAAGCACAAATCCCAGCCCTGCCACTCCCTAACTGGGATGTTAATTGTGCCCCCCGCCCCAGCCTTGATTTTTGCATCTCTAAAATGAGGATAAGAACAATTTGCAGTGGTTGGCTGGTCATGAGGGCCCGTACCTGTAATCACAGCTACTTAGGAGGCTGAGGCAGGATAATCACTTGAGACCAGGAGTTCAAGACCAGCCTGGGCAACATAACAAGACCCCCATCTCTTTTTTTTTTCGAGACAGGCTCTCGCTCTGTTGCCCAGGCTAGAGTGCCATGGCATCAGCCTAGCTCACAGCAACCTCGAACTCCTGGGTTGAAGAGATCCTCCTGCCTCAGCCTCCCAAGTAGCTGGGACTACAGACGCATGCCACCATGCCTGGCTAATTTTTCTATTTTTGGTAGAGATGGAGTCTCGCTCTTGCTCAGGCTGGTCTTGAACTCCTAACCTCAAGTGATCCTTCTGCCTTGGCCTCCCAGAGTGCTAGGATTACAGGTGTAAGCCACCATGCCCGGCCAAGACCCCATCTCTTAAAAAAAATAATTTGTGGTGGTTGTGACAACAAAATGAGATAATACATGCAAATAATGAGATAATACGTGTAATATGTACAAGTACACTATCAATGAGATACATGTAATAATATACTAAGATATACAAATGAGAATATCTAATGATGAGATAACATAATACAGGCATTATTAAATAATAGCTATTATTTCCCTTCCTCACTACTGCACTTGACTAGGCTTAAAAAAATAAAAAAGTAAATATAGCTATTATTACTAATAATCAGAAGCCTCAAAACATTCATCCAAGGGCCAGGCGAGGTGGCTCACGCCTGTAATCCTAGCACTCTGGGAGGCCGAGGCGGGTGGATAGCTCAAAGGTCAGGAGTTCGAGACCAGCCTGAGCAAGAGCAAGACCCCGTCTCTACTAAAAAATAGAAAGAAATGATCTGGACAACTAAAAATATATAGAGAGAGAAAAAATTAGCCGGGCATGGTGGCGTATGCCTGTAGTCCCAGATACTTGGGAGGCTGAGGCAGAAGGATCGCTTGAGCCTAGGAGTCTGAGGTTGCTGTGAGGTAGGCTGACACCACGGCACTCTAGCCCGGGCAACAGAGTGAGACTTTGTCTCAAAAAAAAAAAAAATTCATCCAAGTCCTGATTTTTCCTTTTAGTCTAGGATTTATGACCCGGTGGTAACTCTTCATTTATCCCTGGCATTGAGCCAAGAAAAAAGGCTGGGCCCTGGAGGGGAAGGACTACCCAGAGGGCAATGGGCCACAGGACCTTGGGGAAGGGAAGGGGAAGGATCTTCACAGTGTATCTTTTTAGATAGCGTTGAACTCAAGGACATTTGCCAGCCTCTTTCCGGAGGGAAGGGCATTTGCCTGGGTGACATGAGAAAGGTGCTACCCAACCCTTGCACCAAAAGATGGCCCAGTGCAGGGTAATCTGGTGCTGGGGAGGAGAGAGGCTTCGATCTAGGTTTCTATAGGAAGCCTGCTCAGGCGTGTCAACTATTCCCAGAGAACACAGGAGTGGCTTCAAAAAGCACACTTGCCCTCAGCCCAAGCTGCCAGTGGAAAGCAGCCAGGTGTTGCACCGGACCAAGCAGCGCCAGCTAACATTCTGCCAGCCTCTGTCTGGCTCTTCCTCCCCCCAGCTTAGAGGCTCCAGAGTTCCTGTGGTAGGTGGTGAGCTGCTCCTGGAAGCAGCTGCCATACCCTGCAGCCCTTCAGGCCTTGTCTTGCAGGTTCTTAGTGCAAGCTTGGCTCAGCCTTTTGGAAAGAAAATAGGCCTAACTGAGGAGGAGGTAAATTCTAAAGATCTATAGCCAGGGGAAGGACAACTAACTACCATGTCCTTATTTCCATTCTGTTCAGCATTTACATAGCACCTGGTGCATGTCAGGTCCTAGAGATGCAAAGATAGGTGTCCTACACTTCCTGCCCTAGAGGAGGTCATATCTAGTGGCCAGATGGATGAGTAAGAAAACCACTAAAATAAAATATGCTATAATAAAGGTATGAATAAGCAGCCATGAGAACCAGAGGAGGGAGTAATTAAAAATGACTAATAATAATAAAAATAATAATATGCCTGGAAGTGTTAAGATTTGGCAGAGAAAACAATATTCATCCAGCCGTGAAGAATCAGTAAGAAATAAAAAGAGTTAATAATTATTGAACATTTCCCCTGGCCAGACATTGTGCACATTCATTATCACATTATTCTTCCTAGTAGCTACTATTATTTTTCCAGGTTTACTGGCAAGAAACAGAGGTGCAGAGACGTTAAATAACAAGGATTTCCCCTGGTAAAGTAGAGAGAAAGGTAGGGAAAATAGCACAAGCAAAGGCCTGGAGGGAAGGTACGCGGGCAAGTGAGGTGCCAACTATTTATACAATGCTTGCCACTTTAGAAAACACTTCTGGAAATGTCACATTTAATTCTCAGGAAAACCTTGAGAGGTAGGAATTATTGCCATTCTACAGATGCAGAAATAAGCACAGATTTAAAACTTGAACCTCCTTCTGAATCTAAGGTGTTTTCTGTTCATCGCCCCACCACTACCAGACTTTGTACTTGAAAACAATGGTCCGGTAGTGGGGAGGAGATACACTGAGGAATCCTCTAACCCCATGGGCCATCTTTGGGCATTTGTAGCCATCGAGGAGCTAGGGAGTAGTGTTTTTCCTTATGTGAGGTTACCCAGCAAGTTGACCTTTGACCACCTTGCTAAATAAATAATATCCAAGCAAAATTCTGGAATCCTTTAAAAATGAATAAAACATATCGTTTGAATAGGCAATAGATAGATGCACAGCACAACATTCAAAAGGTACAAGAAAGTATATTCCCTTTAGCCCACCTTGTGGTCAACCATACCATCCAGAGGTAACCACTGTCAACAGTTTCTTGCATATCCTTTCATAGAGGTTCTGGCATCTTTATTATAGTGATAAAACACTACACCAACAAAACATGAAATCTGTATAAACTATTGTATGGATTCATTTCACTTCATGTTAAGTACCTAAGCTGTGCCAAGCCCTGTGCTGGACTCACAGATAACACATGGTCTAGAGCTCCAAGGGTATGAATTTGTGTGTGCGTGTGTGTGTGTGCCTGCATTACAGGGGGTGGGGGCAACAGATACCAAAGGACCATAATTAGTACAAGGTAAAGTACATTAAGTGTGGGAGAGTTCCAAGCAGTGACAGTATCACATAGTGGTTAGCACTTGTTTCCCGGAGTCAGACAGATTTGGCTTCCAGCCCCAATTCTGCCACTTGCGCTCAGAGTGACCCATGTAAGTGACTGCACCTCTGTAAGCTTCTCTTTTTCCATCTATCAGAACAGACTAATAATAATATTTCACAGGGTGGTTGAAAGGAATAAAGACAAAGTATACAAAGTACCTGACACATATTAAATACTCAATAAATGTCAGCTAAAAAACAAACTTTTAGCTCTCAATAAATGTTGGCCATTATCATTCAGGTCTGCAGTCCATTATTGGAAATTCACAAAGCTCTAAAAACCAGACTTCTTTTTTAAAAAACAAATTTGGTGGCAAAATGTAACCCAAAGTGAGGCTATTCATCTTAGTATGAATATTCATACATTCTGCTGCAGAAATATCAATATGTTTGGTGACTGGGTGCTACCCCATGCCCTGTTGGGGGTGCCACTCTAAATTCTGAAACACATCTGGCCCCAGTGGTTTCCAGATAATTCTTGCTAAGGAGAAAAGAAAAAGGTTTTTTGAGATGGCCTCTGTTCTTCTAAGTCCATAGAATTAATTTTCACTTTACATATCTCAGGAAAGTCCTAAGGCATCCTCTCAGGATTTATACTCCCAGTCCCTTGATTCCTGTATATCCCAAATTTGTGGGAAGAAAAAGTACTGAGCTTGGAGTCAGGAGGCCTGAATTTTCTTCACTTTGCCAAGCTCCTCTAGTTCTGTTTCGTTGTCCCTATGGCAATGCCCAGCAACAGTGTCTGGCATTTAGTAGGCCCTTCATAAATATATGTTGAATATACTCTAAAAGAGGTGGCTTTTCATTCACAAGTTCTCTCATCCTTCTTTCTTTTCCCCTTAGTTCTGTTGACAGGGGGCAACGGTAGCATGCCCTCGGTGGATGAGGGTGCAGGAAGGATTAATCACAGAGAATTTCGGACAGGCAGGGCTCTAAACGAGTCAACTCATCTACTCAAAGCTTCCTACAGGGAAGCTGGCTCTCCAATCCACCCCTTGGGCACATCTGAGGGTCGCTGCCGCTAATGGGCGAGGACGTGGCCTTCCTCTCCCTCCTTCCAACTTTCTTCTCCCCTCTCAACACTAGAAAATAAAATATTCCGTGGAATTGGGCTCTCAGCTCCTCCCGCACAGCGCAGGACCAATACGGGCCCAGAACCTTCGCGCCCGGTTAGTTCCTACCCCGCCCGCCCTGGAGGACCGTGGGTGGACGCTCTTGCAGAGCGCCTCTCGCTGGTCGGGGCGGGGGTGGGCGGAGCCAACGCCGCCTGGGCTGTGGAAGCGGAGGGTGGGGACACTCTGGCCCGGCTCTCGGTGGTGCGGGAGCAGCGGCCGCTCTGGTCGGCGGACGTGCTGCCGAGTAGTCCCGGAAGCGGAGCAGCGATGGCGGAGAGTCCGACTGAGGAGGCTGCGACGGCGACGGCCGGCGCCGGGGCGGCGGGCCCTGGGGCGAGCGGCGTTGCTGGTGTTGTTGGCGTTAGCGGTAGCGGCGGCGGGTTCGGGCCGCCTTTCCTGCCGGATGTGTGGGCGGCGGCGGCGGCAGCGGGCGGGGCCGGGGGGCCGGGGAGCGGCCTGGCTCCGCTGCCCGGGCTCCCGCCCTCGGCCGCTGCCCACGGGGCCGCGCTGCTTAGCCACTGGGACCCCACGCTCAGCTCCGACTGGGACGGCGAGCGCACCGCGCCGCAGTGTCTGCTCCGGATCAAGCGGTGAGCCGGGGTTTTTCCTCCTCCAGCCCCAAGCTCCGGGGCTCGACCTTCCCCGCCCCCTACCCTTTCCTGCTACAACTCACCCCCCACCCGCCGCGCTTCGCTCCCCGCGGGGCAACTCCAGGGCCCAAATCTTGCCAGCTCTGAGCGTCGGGATTCAAGTCCCTTCTCCCCCCGCCCCCAGCCCCACAGCACCAAACCCTTCCTCGCGTGCCCAGATCTGACCCCGCCCCTCGACAACCTCCCATGAGCCCTCCGTCTCCATTCCGGACACCCTCCCCCTCACCCCCCTACCTCCCGCCCGAAACCCGACCCTTTCGCGCTTCAGTAACACCCCCTCCCGGCCTCCGCGCCGCCCCTCTTCCCCCTTCCCCACCTCAGCCTTGCTAGATGCTGCCCGCAGGCCCCACCCGTCGGTCCCCCCTCGTCCCCTCTCCAGCCCCGTTTGTAACACATACACTCTCAGCTTTCTTTGCCCTGCCCCAGACTCCAGCCAGCGTTTTTATCCTGTTTTCTCAAACCCCCTCCACATAGTCTTTTCCCCAAGTCTAGACCGCTCCCCTCACCCGAATCTTCCCTTGAACCCCTTTTCCAGTACCCCAAAACTGTCCACTCTCACTTCTGTTCCAGAAACTCAGGCTCCCCACTCCTCCTCCCTCAGTGCTACTCTGGATTGTGATATCCCACTTAGGACCTTCTTTCTTGTATTTCCCCCTTCCCCTCTCCCCCAGGGTCATCTGGTTTACTTTTCTGAAGCAAATGCACTTAATTCAAATATAGGAACAAAGGCTTTAGTCCTTTCTGTGCTTATTTCTTGGGTGACTAATCTTAGATCATATCATCTAATAGATAATGTCTTGCAAAAGTGCTTAGCATAGTATCTCTCACATAGGAAAAGGAGAATACTATTTAGCTACTTTCAGTCCAACCTGTTTCCTACTGACCAGCCTTCTCCCCATGCCCCCATCACAAACATCCTCATCTAGTTATTATCCCCCACATTCCAAGTCCCTTCAGATGTATCTTTACCTACTTTTCAAGTTTGTAATAAAAATTAAGCAATACAATGTGTGTAAAGTACCTGGCACAGTGCCTGACACGGGACGCCAACTCTGTAGTGATTGCCACCTCAAACTTAAACTCAGCACTCAACTCCTTCAGCCTTTCCAGTCATCTAATCCTCATATACCTTCGAGTTATGGCCAGTACTTCTTTGCTTTGTCGCCTGTTTGCCCTTTTTATGTCCCTACCCACCCTAGCAAGTCCCTAGACTTTTTCCCCACCTAGAATGTTCATCTTTAGCTCCTTGCTCTCAACCGAGTCATTGCAGTTGGTGAGATATGACCCAGAAATCCTCTCATCTCCTGTGTAAGTCACCGCATGTCGTCATCCAGATGAGGGTTCTTAGCAATTTCTGAGGGTCCTGCTCTCCCCAACCTGAAGAGATCTCTACCGTTATCTCCTGTGCATGAAGACGGCCATGATGGTCATGCTCCCTGCTGCTGGCTCACTTGTTTCATAAATCCCTTACTAACAAGGGTCCACTGTATGGTTTCGTGAATTAGTTTTATAGCAGAGTTGATTATGCCTTTCTAGTAACTAAAAAATCTTCATTTAGCATTCAGCTGTAGTACCTGGGAATCTCGGAGGTGGGGAGTGAATGAATTGCTGTGTGGGAGGAAGTGAGAGTAAGTGGGATGTGGCTTTTCCAGGGTGACATCTGATGCCATTGGGATCTCTGATTTTTTTTCCTCTTCCTACCCTCCCCCTGAGGAAACAATGCCCCTTTGATAATAATTTGCTCTCTGCCTGCCTGACAAGTACTCAGCTGAGATTTCTCAGCCAACAAGATAGTGCAAACACTTGTGGTACCAAGCACCACTTTCTCGAACCCCAATCTCATTGAGGTGATGACAACTGTCCTGCTCAAGGGATTCCCCTTTTTCCCCCTCTCCCTCACTCTTTCCCCCACCTCCTTTTGGTGTTATACAGGGATATCATGTCCATTTATAAGGAGCCTCCTCCAGGAATGTTCGTTGTACCTGATACTGTTGACATGACTAAGGTATGTAACTTGATGGGGGGGATGGAGTTTTTTGGGAAATTGGGGCTATAAAGTTGGAAGGGCCTAAAAGAGATTATTCAGCTTGCCTTTCTGATTGCATAGATGAAGAAATCAAGATTCCAAGAGAGTAAGTGGTTTGCCCAGGGTCACATAGATACAGCAGAGCTTTGAACAGGTGTCTTTTTTTAGGGTGCACATGGGTACTGGTTATCTTGGAAAAATCCCAGTTCAGGCCTGTTGTCCCAGCTTAACTATAGGGTGGACACTCTTTCACTCTCAAATGTGCTGCAGTTTGGATGATAAATTGTATGATCACCGTATCCATTGTACTACCCAGCTCTTCCCCCATCCCAATACTCTTGACCTTAACTATGTACTGTAATGCAGATAAAGGGAAGGTTGGGGTAGGGCCACCTTGACTAAAGTGTTTGTGGTTAAAGAACCTTGTTCAAGCACCTATTCTTACTAGTTGCTTTTGAATACTCCTTCCACCCCAAAGAGTCTTCGTCTCTTGTCCTCCACACAGAAAGCTTAGCGCATAAGGTCAAATTTCTCTGGTATAAGTGCCTCGGCTTGTCTGTCACTGAGTGCTTTACCCTCTGAAGTCAACTTGCACTTAAACTGATGTTGGGAAGAAATCAAATTTCCTAAATCTGGTATGGTTTAAGTGAAAACTCATAGTTTCAAATTTCTTACAAGTAAAAATTGAGATTTTGTATTGTTGATACATCTTTTTTTGTTTTGAATAGGCTTCCCTTCAAATTGATTTTTTTTTTTCTTTTTATGTGGTTTGAAATGTTTTCCCTAGGACATCTTGTCCTCAGTCAAGTACCAATGTTAATGCGCTAGTCCCTGGGGTCCCAGAATTGATGCCGTGTTGAGACTGGTTGAGTTTGCTATTCCAAATAGTTGAGGGCTAAAATATTGATATAATCTAGGACCTTGCCAGGGCAAGGTAGGGACTGAAGACTGAGGCATTGGATTGCCATGTCCTTTTTCCTCTTGCTGTTCGAATTCTGAGCATACCTAAATGCTCAGGAGCCTTTGTAGAAGTATAACTGAGTCGGTTTAGGTTTTCAGGAAGGGAAACCTTATTCAATAATTACGGCTTGTAGAGAAAGAGAATTCAGTGTTTTGGTTTCACTGCTGCTGATTTTTTTTTTTTTTTTTTAACCAACAGTGTTGGGGAAAGTTCAGGGGATGGCTCTGAGTGGACCCTTAGTCTTCCCCATTTTCAGTCAGATTGTGCTGCCTGAGCCACATCCTCCGCAGTCGGTTTGGTCCTCTGCAGAGGAAGCAAGCAGATACCCTAGGCATCCATCACTACCCTCAGCTCTACACTGTTACTGGTGCTGTGGCCCCCAATCCCTTTCCTCTTTTCCTTTGATCTTACCTCCCCTTTGTGCCACATAAATGTGGGGTAGAGTTGCATCATATGCACGTTTAACAAATTCAAACGAACATACTCAGTAAAAATCTGTGCTGGTTTCTTAAAAATGCTACAGGCCGGGCGCCGTGGCTCATGCCTGTAATCCTAACACTTTGGGAGGCTGAGGTGGGAGAGATCACTGGAAGCCAGGAATTCGAGATAAACCTGAGCAACATAGTGAGACCCCCATCTCTACAAAACAGAAAAATTAGCCAGGCGTGGTGACACATGCCTATAGTCCTAGCTGTTTGGGAGGCTGAGGTGGGAGGATTGCTTGAGCCCAAGAGTTTGAGGTTGCCATGAGCTACAGTGATGCCATTGCACTCTAGCCTGGGCGATAGAGTCAGACCCTGTTTTAAAACAAAAAAAAGGCTAGGATTATATTTTGCAGATGTATGTTATATTTTGCACATTGGCATTTTATCCGTTTGTTATACATAACTATGACCAGGGAGGTCCACACCAAAGCTGTGCTTTACAGGAGTTTTAAGGGATACTCAGGGATGATTTTGACTAGATGCAGTTTTCACCTTGGGCTTTAACTTAGAGGTAACCCCTGAGTAAGATGTCACTCCACCGTAATGGGATTTCTTAAAATTCCAAACCTGCCTATTGGTATGAGTGAGTACAGGGTGTTCATTCTGCATGGTGAGGATGCGGAACATGTATACCAGACTTTGGGCCCTGCTTCTGGTGTGGGTAGCAGGTGGAAACCAGGAGGGATTGGGATGGGTCATCACCTCACAATTTTGAGATGGGGTTTTATTTTGCAGATTCATGCATTGATCACAGGCCCATTTGACACTCCTTATGAAGGGGGTTTCTTCCTGTTCGTGTTTCGGTGTCCGCCCGACTATCCCATCCACCCACCTCGGGTCAAACTGATGACAACGGGCAATAACACAGTGAGGTTTAACCCCAACTTCTACCGCAATGGGAAAGTCTGCTTGAGTATTCTAGGGTAAGAGGAGACTTCTAAGTAGCCAAGTTGCTTGTTAGCAAATAATTACTCTAGGCCAGCCTTAACAACCAGGGTTCCTCTTCTGAACCACAGAACACAGAAAATGATTGAGTGACTCCTCTCAATACTCCCCAGGTGGTACATGACTGGTATCATTCTAAATGCAAAGGAGAGAAGTTAATTTATTGACATACAGTAGATGCCTTGTGAATGGTTCTCAAAGTGTGGTTCCTGAGGAGCAGCATCTGGTAACTTGTAGCTATACAGATTCTGTGGCCCCACCTTAGACGTACTGTATCAGAAACTCGGTTTGGGGCGAGTAATCTGGTTTTTTTACAAGCCCTCGAGGTGATTGTGGTGCACACTGCAGTTTGAGAACCACTCCCTTAGGGCATTGGGGCCTATTCTCTCCTGAGCAGGTTGAGAAAGGCTGCAGATCTGTGCCATTCAAGATTGTGGTGTCTTACTTCCGAGTTTCTCAAGGAGTCGCTTTGGAGGCGGTGGTGGTGATGATGATTATGGTATTTTAACACTTGAATGACAAATGTCTGAGATTGGAAATCATCAGATATGAAACATAGAAGTTTTAAGTACGTCTTTCTGGGTGCTCCTGAGATTTTGCTTCACGGAGTTCCCATTCATTCTGTTTTAGTTGCCTTTGGGGATTAAAAATTCATCATGGAAATGTCTTCTAGCATATTTTGGATTGGTCTTTTTATTGTGGTGTGAATTTTCCCTGGGGTAGAGAGCAAGTGCAGTTGAAATTGAGAAAGTTGCCCAAACTGGTGATCATGTTTTCTTCCTGTTCAGCACGTTTCCAGGTTTGTGTGAGGGAAAGGCAGCTGAAACATACTAGGGACATGATTCATTTTTCTAGAACTCTCTCAGATCCAGGGATATGTTCTGCTGTGATTTTGGCAGTGACGAAGTCCTTTAAAGGAGATTGTCCTTAAAGAAGTCTTTCATCTCATTAAGATACTTAATTGTCTGTGCTGGTAGGATAAAACCCATGGTGGTAAGGACATTTAGTCATTGCTTCTGTATGAAATTTCTTCATGAAAGTGTGTTTGTAGTAGGTTTCCCTCATCAGGCCAATATAAAACTCTTTTGAGCAGATGTGCTCAGAGTAGAAACAGGAGAAGTCAGATGGTGGGGTAAAAGTAGCAGAAGTGTGTTGGGTGGAAAAGGAGAAGCTATCCTGAAATTGAAAATTTGCCACGAAGAATGACAGAGTAGAAAATGACCACTTGTTCTTAGTTGACTATATTAGCTTTATCAGCCTCATTTCTTCCCTCTCTACCTAGAAAACACTATTGGGCTGACTCACTGACAAAAGAAAACAGTGGGAGTTGACCCTGTTGTAAAGCCTTAGAGAACAGGTGGTGTAGAGCTCCTGGGGGAGCAGAGCTGAAAGAGCAGGTGAGAGGCACGGAAAAGCAGCCCTGATGAAGTTACTCTTACACATCACTGACTTGGGCTTTCCTCGAGTACAGCAGGGGAAGGAAAGTGGCCGATTAACTTGAATAAGCCAGTTCTGGCTCAGGGTGTGTTCAGCTTCCAGCTCTGGTGCCATCTCTCCAGTTAACTGAGCTAAAAATAAATGTCATTAACGTCTAAGCTGCCCCCTCCCTGTAATAATTGATCAGGTTTACAAAAGAGAGGAGCCATTTTGGTATTTCTTACCGTCTTTGAGATGTTTCCCATATATTATTTTCAGACCCTTCACAGTCTGGAAGTACTCCTTATCATCTTCCTGTCCTTTGGCAGAGTCGTGTCATCTTCATAGAATTTGACACTCCTTGGGGGCTCCATACAGAACTGGATCCCTGATCACCAACCCCACCATACAGCCTCTAACCAGATGGCGTCAGTCACCTGTGTGCCTCTGTGCTCAACTTCCCTCCCCCCTCACTAACTCTGTCACCACCCATAAATAAGCTCTTTGAGGTCCATAGAGGTTAACATTTAGACAACCTTTGGAGCTCTTTTCTTACCTTATGTCTTTGTTTGGATTATGATAACCTTTCCTGGCTACTGTTTCTTGTCTAGCTCGAAGACAATCCCTTCAAAGTTATATTACTTGCTTTACCCTCTTTTTGTTTGTTGCACTTGGTATGAGGGTTAGCCATTTGACTAATTTCTGATAAGGGTAAGACAGAGGCTGGGAAATTGCAGAGTATTAATAGTGAAAGAGAAACTTATGGTGAGTCACTTATAGTGGTGGTACCCAGCCCCGGGTTACTTGTTCTTTGGTCTTTCTCTGCCTCACCCTCTTCCCTTCCCTCTGATGTGTTTGCAGTACGTGGACTGGCCCCGCCTGGAGCCCAGCCCAGAGCATCTCCTCAGTGCTCATCTCCATCCAGTCCCTGATGACTGAGAACCCCTATCACAATGAGCCTGGCTTTGAACAGGTAAGGCCAGGTGGGCCCAGCTCTGGGGTGTGGAATAGTGAGTGTTTTGAGAGATCTGCTTCTGCTTGAAAGTCTTGTATTTTCCTTTTTTTTTTGACATGGCACAGCCCCATGTATTACCCTTGTTACTATAGAAGAAAAGAGGTCTGACATGAGGATTTCTTAATAATGAGTTTTTATTTTTAATTTGTAAGAGTTACAGTAGCACTGTTCACTGTTTGACTTGGATTAATCTACAGTTGGAAATCAGTGGGGTCATTTAGAAATTAATTCTGAGCCTGCTTAGGGGCTGTTGCAGCCAGGGGGCTCTTCTGCATGCCTCCGTGCTCCAGCATCCCCATCAGATGTTCCCTAGTGACTGCTGCCCAGCCAGCCTTCTGGAGTTGAAGGACCATTACCTGCAGAGCCAAAGGAGTTAGTCAGTAGGAATCTAGGGCAGGAATATTCAGTCAACACTGCTAAAGAGAAGGTAGAGAAAACGCACGCTTTTCTATGAGTATGTTATAGGCTGGACACTGTCATGTTTTGATGTATGATTTCTTGTTTAATCCTTATGCTGGCTCTGTGAGGTAAATGAATATTGTTATTCCCATTTTCAAGTTAGATAATGATGACTCAGGTCAATTAACTTCCACAAAGACACACAGTAGGACCCAAAATTTGCACTGGAGCCTCAGTTCTACCACTGTTCCAGTGTACCTTTTTTAATTACTCATGAGCACAGGCAAAAGTTCTAGTGATATTCCCAAAAGAAAATTACTCTGTTTAGTTGAATTAGAACAGCTTAATTGATTTTTAAACTACTTCAGATAACACTAAGATTGATTATTTTTCTGTGGACCTGAACAAAGGTTAATAAATACTGTTTAAATCCTTTCTAAACAAATAGTATATCTGATTTTAGGAGAAAGTAGGAATGAAAATGGACCTCATTGGCTAAATGAAGAGCTGATTTTTCAGGTCTTTTCTTCTTTGGAAATTTAAAGAGATGTGACTTTTCTTAATACTCCCACAAACATTCTTGGTTTACAGTACCCACAGTGTGTCCCTAGCTAGTGTTTTCACAGTTTTCTAGGCAAAGAGAAATACAAAAATGTTCCACTTTTTTTTTTTTTTTTTTTTTTTGAGACAGAGTCTCACTCTTTTGCCTGGGCTAGAGTGAGTGCCGTGGCGTCAGCCTAGCTCACAGCAACCTCAAACTCCTGGGCTCAAGCGATCCTCCTGCCTCAGCCTCCCTAGTAGCTGGGACTACAGGCATGCACCACCATGCCTTGCTAATTTTTTCTATGTATTTTTAGTTGTCCGATTAATTTCTTTCTATTTTTATTAGAGACAGGATCTTGCTCTTACTCAGGCTGGTCTCGAACTCCTGAGCTCAAACAATCCGCCTGCCTCGGCCTCCCAGAGTGCTAGGATTACAGGCTGTTCCACTTGTTGAGCAGTTACGTCCAACAATTACTTCTTTCTTAAATGACCATAATTACTTTACAGGATGTATACACCTGCTGGACACTACAGCTTTTCAAATCTTAGAACTAGATTGGACCTCACTACCCCCATTTCCTGTTCTCTACTATTTTCTTTTTTCTTTCTCTGCCACTCATTCTTTGTATCCCCACTATTTTCATATGCTACTTGTTTTTCTCACAAGAATGGCTGAAAATACAGCTTCACAAAGATAGTATGTCATCAAAAAGAATGCAATTTAACATTAAAACTGAAATATCTGCCTCAGGCTAGTAGTTTGCATGGTGTTCAACAGGTGTTGGATATTGTGGTTTTCCTCAAAAGTTTAAAATATCCCACCGTGGGCCGGGCGCAGTGGCTCACGCCTGTAATCCTAGCACTCTGGGAGGCCGAGGCGGGTGGATCACTCAAGGTCAGGAGTTCTAGACCAGCCTGAGCAAGAGTGAGACCCCGTCTCTACCAAAAAATAGAAAGAAATGATCTGGACAACTAAAAAAATATATATAGAAAAAATTAGCCGGTCATGGTGGCGCATGCCTATAGTCCCAGCTACTTGGGAGGCTGAGGCAGGAGGCTCGCTGGAGCCCAGGAGTTTGAGGTTGCTGTGAGCTAGGCTAACGCCACGGCACTCTAGCCCAGGCAACAGAGTGAGACTGTGTCTCAAAAAAAAAAAAAAAAAAAATATCCCACTGTGCCCTGTGATTTTGCTGAGGTGCGGTTTGGGAACCATGACAATAGACAGAAGGTGTATATCCCTTCCCTGGTCATCAGCTGTTTTTATCAAGGGCCAGGGCTCTAACTGACTGGAGTTGGTGGTAAGAGAAGAGCAAAGGAAGAGTTCAAGGAGAATATTAAGTTCTGCTTCTGATGGGTTTATAACAGTTGGCTCAATGATGGTGGAACCCTACAGACAAGTAAAGGAGTTGACCAGGAGGCATCCTTTACTTGTTGACGCCTAAAGGTTTTCCACACTGAGACTCCTAACATCATTTATACCTTTTTGTCTCACCATCATTCTTATATTTGGTTATTTCTTACTTAATCTTTACCTGACAGGCCTTTCATTTTGGGTTCAGGGAAATTTGATGGATCTAGTTTGCTGGTTATAAGTCTAATGACCTATTACAGAGGATGGGTGTTGGTATGTGTGGGAGGGTTGGCAGGGGGTGAATGGTCTCAAAAATAAAGATGTGGGCCGGGCGTGGTGGCTCACGCCTGTAATCCTAGCACTCTGGGAGGCTGAGGCGGGCGAATTGTTTGAGCTCAAGAATTCGAGACCAGCCTGAGCAAGAGTGAGACCCTGTCTCTACTAAAAAAATAGAAAGAAATTATCTGGACAACTAAAAATACATAGAAAAAATTAGCCGGGTATGGTGGCGCAAGCCTGTAGTCCCAGCTACTCTGGAGGCTGAGGCCATAGGATCGCTTGAGCCCAGCAGTTTGAGGTTGCTGTCAGCTAGGCTAACGCCATGGCACTCACTCTAGCCAGGCCAAGAGAGTGAGACTCTGTCTCAAAAAAAAAAATAAAAAAGATGTGGGTCAGGCACAGTGGTGCCCAGCTATTCAGGAGGCTGAGGTGAAGGATCATTTGAGACTAGGAGTTTGAGGCCAGCCTGAGCAACATAGCAAGACCTCATCTCTAAAAATAAATAAAGATGGTGTAGTTCTTCATGAATCTACCATATAGTGCAGAAGGTATCCTCTTAGTTCATGTGCTTGGGTCACATACCCCATACTAACCCTGAAGTCTCTTCTCATTGGCTTTCTCTTTGTGTAAATTTTCTACTCGTTTGATCTGACATCTATCACATTACAGGAGAGACATCCAGGAGACAGCAAAAACTACAATGAATGTATCCGGCACGAGACCATCAGAGTCGCAGTCTGTGACATGATGGAAGGAAAGTGTCCCTGTCCTGAACCCCTACGGTATGTGTCAAGGGGCTTGATTGGTACTTGTTCCTTTTGGAGATTTAGTTGGTTTGCACCTTTGAGGGCCTTTTGGGCAAAGTCCCATGTTGGGCACCAGAGGGAGAGAGAGAAGGAAAGGTGTGGCTCATGCTTTGAAAGAGCAAGTGGCTAAGGAAGTCCAAGAGGAAGTTGAGAGAGCTTCCTTGTTCTTGCAGAGAACAGAACCTATTGGGACAAGTAGTCTGTGCCCTTAGGGAACTCCCAGTTTTATGAAGTATTGGACACACTAACTGTTCCACAGCCAAATATGGTGTAGAGCACTTTATAATAAGCCCATTTCTTAGTGTTCAAGTTTACTTCTAAGTGCTAAAACTGGATGAACAAAGCCAGCGTTAATTAAACAAACTTCTAGAATTTTGAGTAAGGTTTGGAATTAAGGATGGCCTGTGAAAAACAATTGAGGTTGAGGCTGGATGCGGTGGCTGACGCCTGTAATCCTAGCACTTTGGGAGGCTGAGATGGGAGGATCACTTGAGACCAAGAGTTCGAGACCAGCAACAGAGTGAGACCCCATCACTACAAAAATTAGAAAAATTAGCTGGGCGTGGTGGCGTGCACCTATGGGCAGTCCCAAGTGCAGCTACTTGGGACTCAGATCGCTTGAGCCCAGGAGTTGGAGGTTGCAGTGAGCTATAATGACACCACTGCACTCTAGCGGGAACAACAACAGAGCAAGACCCTATCTCAAAAAAAAAAAAATGCAATTGAAGTTGAGCAAGGCAAGAGTTGAAATTGGGATCCAAATGCTCAGTATTATAGTCAGCCTCGTTTTATAATTCCCAAGATGTAAGAGAAGTCAACCATGGGCAGTCAGCTGAGTCAGCTGTTCCTTTTTCCATTTTCCATTTAAAGATTTTTGTGGGCTTAGGAACTCTAGCTGTTTAATTTTGCTTTAAGATTAGGTAGTGAAGGGGTGACCTGTTCCACCAGGTTTCTAACTTACATTTCTGCTTGTTTTCCAGAGGGGTGATGGAGAAGTCCTTCCTGGAGTATTATGACTTCTATGAGGTGGCCTGTAAAGATCGCCTGCACCTTCAAGGCCAGACTATGCAGGTAATACAGCCCTTGCTATTGATTCCAGAAGCCCTACAGTAGACCCTGTAAAATACCCCAAGGATGACATCCACATCTTTCATAGACTATCATAGCTAAAAGGAGCTTGAGTCATATGAGGAACTGAGGCCCAGAGAGGAGACTGACTTGCCTAAAGTCATGTGGAGTTGGTTCTAAGTTCCCGGCATAAAGTAGGTACTCAGGAGGTACTCAATTCTGTCTGAATCGTCCTGCTTTCCAGGCTGGAACTCCTTTCCGTCTTGGTCAGTAGTCTTTCAAGCCAGGAACATTCAGCCCTTCCAGAATCTTAGGGATTGTCAGAGTCATCTATTGGAATTCTATCCCTAGCCCTAAGGGTGCTCACAGAACACTGTGGCTTAGAGTAAAGAAACAATGGATGTACAGTGTCACTGTATTGAAAGATTCCTATTCCAAAGATGATAACCAGTTGTTCATTCTTTGTCTCCACGGGGAAAACGAGCTTTCACTTCCAACAAGAAGGCAGAATTTACATCATTTTAAGGAAGAGGTTCTCATTGACCAAATTGTAGATTTAAATGTAAGCAACCTGGCCGGGCGCGATGGCTCACGCCTGTAATCCTAGCTCTCTGGGAGGCCGAGGCGGGCGGATTGTTTGAGCTCAGGAGTTCGAAAACAGCCTGAGCAAGAGCGAGACCCCATCTCTACCAAAAATAGAAAGAAATTAATTGGACAACTAAAAATACATAGAAAAAAAAATTAGCCAGGCATGGTGGCGCATGCCTATAGTCCCAGCTACTCGGGAGTTTGAGGTTCCAGTGAGCTATGATCACGCCACTGCACACTACCTGGGGTGACAGAGCAAGACTCTGTCTCAAAAAAAAAAAAAAAAAAAAAAACCCTAAGAAAAAAAAAATGTAAGCAACCTGGTTGGTAAGAGGGTAAGAATTCTCCTGTCCTGGAGGATCAGTTCTTGTGTCTTTGGGTCACTTACTGGTGGTCTTGCTAATAAATGGGGTGACTTGCATAATTGAGGCTTTCTCTAGCTCTTGGGCTCCTTCTTCCCTCCCACCCACCAACAGCAGAAGTAGATGACTTATTTCCTCCAATGCTGCTTATAAATGGTAGCCTCCCTATCTTTCTTTTATTTAAGCTTAAAGGGCAAGGCAGGCTTAGGGTTAAGTTGTTTCCTGAACCTTTTTTCAAAGTATATAGACAGTATATGCCCTAGTTTGTTCCGCATCAGGAATTCTCATTGCTGGTGTCCAGCAACATATTACCAATATTCCGTCCATAAAGGAAAAATAACTTGTGATGAGGGATGGGAAGGAGGGGCAGCGTGAGGGGGGTGGTAGGGGGAGGAGGAGGAGGAGAAATGGAACCAAGGATGAGAGAAGGAAGATTTGGAAAATTGACAGCTCCAGAATAAGCTGAGCTTTCAGGGAATATAACCTCACAAGTGAGAAGTGTGGGCTCTAATCTCAGTGATTGTGGCAAGCACCCCCTGGCACCCTGCTCATGAGGGTAATGTGTGGACAGAGTGTGGCTGGGGTTTTTGAAAGACAAGCAAACACAAGGTGAGAGAAAATTGTATACCTGTTTGGGACTGCCAAGGAAAGCAGTCTCCACTTGTTTGAACCCTAGCCACACTGCTTTACTGCTGAAGTCCCTATATAGCATTTCAAATTCTACTTTGTTTTATACCTTCCACCCCAACCATAGTTGTTTCTGAGACTTTGAGGACAGTTAAACCTTTCTATGAAATGCTTAGAGATCTTTGATCTAGAACGACAAGGACTAAGATCAAGGCTAGGTGACCCTGGAGCAAAGCCCAGAAACCTGGACAGGAGTGTAATGACCAGTCCCTGGGGAAGAGTACAGGTGCTTATCTGCCTCTGATCCGAGAAAAGCAAATTACAGTTGTTGAATATAGGGAATGGAGGAAGATTTTCCCCTTCTGTAGTTTTTTTTTTTTTTTTTTTGAGACAGAGTCTCACTGTGTTGCCTAGGCTAGAGCGCCATGGCGTCATCCTAGCTCACAGCAACCTCAAACTCCTGGGCTCAAGCGATC
>NW_012135969.1:6574369-6583808 GCF_000956105.1 Propithecus coquereli
TTTATTTTTTTTATTTCCTGTCATCCTCTCGCTCAGGAAAAGAACAGACACGTTTTAATGTCAGCCCAAGCTAGACCTATTTGGGGCAGTGAGGACGCTGTGATAATCTTAAACAAAGATTTTGTTGTCTGCTGTTTGGGACTACTTGTGCTATGCTATGCCTTCCTCTGTTCCCATGGCTCAGAAGTTGAGCTTGCATTTCACATGGGCCCAAAGTTGCTTTCTCTGGGGTGAGCCACCCAGGCTTGAATCTTCCATCCCCCTTGTCTCCTTTTCCCCACAGGACCCCTTTGGAGAGAAGCGGGGCCACTTTGACTACCAGTCCCTCTTGATGCGCCTGGGACTGATTCGTCAGAAAGTGCTGGAGAGGCTCCATAATGAGAATGCCGAAATGGACTCTGATAGCAGCTCATCTGGGACAGAGACAGACCTGCATGGGAGCCTGAGGGTTTAGACCCTGCTCCCTTCACCCCTTCCCCTGACTTGAGAGTCCCAGCAGAGTCCCTTGCCCTCACCCCAAGGATGGAGAGGCACTGTGTATCTCCCTCCAAACTTGACGTCATCCTGCAAGATGGCAAGAACCAAGCAAGCTCGGATCCTGGGGTGTGGGAATGGGGACTGTTCCCGATCTGACCTCCTTGGCAGTGGAATATTTGGGGCTTTGTTCATCCCATATCGGGGGCCAAGGTACCTTTACAGGAGCACCTAGGGCGAGGGCCTCTGGCAAAAACAAAACAACCAACACACCTCTCCAGCAGGGCCAGCTCCTTAGGGATAGGTGGAAGACAGAAATTGCAATTCCAAGAGGGAGTGTGCTCAAATGGTTTATGGGGATATCTGGAAGGGAGCTTGGGGTGGGGGGCTGTCTGTGACACTTAAGCAGTCTGGGTGGTTGTCTGTCTGTCTTCAATCGTGAAGCAGGGCTTCCCAATGCCCTTTTCCTCCCTGAGACCCCTCCCCCATTATTTCTCCCAGGCCAGCATAATTTTGTTTTTCCTAATTTATAGTCACTGTTCTAGACAGACCAAAGAGAAGGAACAGTGGTGGAGTCTAGGCTGCTGATCAGTAAGCTTTACCTAGCACCTGAGCACCTTTCTCCCCTGCCCCCCATTCCTTCCCCCTTTTTCTAGATTTAAGACAGAAGGTCAATGTGACAGACTGAACCAAGGTCTTGGTAAAGCCTGCACAGGCACCATAAGAAGCTGAAAATACTGTTTGTTCCCACAATCACTGATTTGAAAAGTTCCCAGCACAGGCAGCTGCTGTGTGTATGGGATTAGAGCCACTACATAGAATAGTCTCTTACAGATTTTCATAAATACTAGTCACAATGAGGGTATTTCTCTTGGGGGTGGGGTACGGGGGGAGTCTGATGCTAGTCCTTATTTTGTTTGGCTGTCCTTGTTCATTCTGACCCCAGCCTGTAGTTGCCCTCCTCACTTCAACCCCAGGGATTTGTGGGGAGCAAGGGTAGCCAGTGGCAGAAGGGGACTGGGGCTGGGACTCTAGAGACTGCTGCCCTTCTCTTCTTCCATCTCCCACAGCTGCTCTTTGTCACTGGCTCTGATGGGTGTTCGCCTGGCTGTGTTGCTTCTCTATTTGTATTTAGCTGCAGTGATCCTTTAGCTGGTTGGCTCAGAAAAATGTGCTACAGGGGCCCTGTAATATCCATCCCCTTTGATGTGTTCTCCCCATACTTCCAGATTCTTGTTATGGCTCCCAGTGGGGTTTTGGTGATTCATGTGACGCGGGGCCTCAGTCTGTATCCAGCCACGCATAAAGGAGAGGAGAACGTGTACCTGCCCTGCCCGCTGCTACACAGGTCTCTGCCTTGTGAATCATGGGACTCCTCGGGAACTGTGGGGCAAGGGTGGCTGGGCACAAAGGAGACTGTCCTACTTGGGAGGGCAGGAAGCAAAGAAACTGGACAGGGAGTGAGGGGGCTTGGGGAACAGAAGTTTATCTTGGATACCTGAAGGCTGAGTCTCTCCATGTGGGGACTCAAAAAGGGACCCTGCTTCCAATTTCCCTCTTCCATTCCTGGAGCTAGTCCAGGGCTTAGAAGAATGCCCTTGGTCTGTGGGTCCGGTGTTGTCTGTCATCCATTTAAGTGTTCTCACTTTCAAGTGACAATCCTCTCCTTGGCCCTGCCATGGGGCAGAGCATGTCTGGCATAGCAGCCTGACTTTTACGCCCTAATCTTGAGTTGAGGAAATATATGCACAGGAGTCAAAGAGATGTCTTTATATATGACTGTACATAAATGAAGTTTTTTTTTTTTTTTCTTTTTGGTGCAATAAAGTTTGTTTTGGCAGAAGGAGGAAGTGCCTGTGGGTGTGGGAGGGTTTATGTAAAGGAGGAACGGGATCATCTTGTCAACCACACCTCACAGAGGCCTAGGACTGTCAGGGAGAGAAAAGCCCTCAGTGAATTGTCTGGAAACTGAAAATTTGCATCATACTGTAAGGGACGGGGGAACAGGACTACTGCTGACAAGTTTTACACCAGTTAGAAATGGAGCGGTCCATCTTTGAGGCTATGGCTCTGTCAATGAGAGGAATGCCACCTTGGTCTCAGTGACTCCCAAAGAAACACCTATTCCAAAGCTGTGGGGCATGAGCATGTCCTACAAAGTCAGTCAGAGGTAGATAGAGATAACCCCGGACTATATATTTCCTGCCAGGAGAAGGGTCTCAGTAAGGAGAAGCCATTGGATTTGCAGTTTTCCAATAGTAAACCAGTGCTGCTTAGGAATTTAGCATTTACGCCATCAAGAGTGAAAGCTTTAAACTCCTCTGGCCTCTTTGCTCATCACCACCTCTCCTACTTGCTTTAGGAGATGCGTGCATTTCTGGGCAGAGGCTTTTTTCCTCTTGGCTAACCACACGTGTAGAAAGAAATGTCTACACACAGTATGTCCCGCTGCTCTTGACTGGGCAAAGCAGTGATACTGGAAAGCACGCGCTCTGGGGTTAATAGACCTGGGCTTTAGCCTTGGCTCTGCTTAAGCTGGTGGCCCCTGACAAATTGCTTTGATCTGTCACCTGTGAAGTTAAGGCTACCTACTTACCTTCTAGGGTGGTTGTGAGGATTAAATGAGGTGGATGTGGAATGGCACAGGGTAGGCGTTCAGTAGATGATTCCCTTGCCCACCACTGAGGCTCAAGGGACGTGGTGATGAGTACAGGAGGGAGAGAAAGCTAGTAAGGAATTTAAGGAAATAAAACGTTCACTATTGTTTGATTCCTCAAATTCCACTGTTTTCTTTCCTCCAATTTAGCCACCGTTTAACACTGAAATCTATTTCCTTGACAGCTGAGTCTGTCATAACCTGAAGCCTCTACAGGGGAAGTGGAAAGAGACTGAAAGAACAAGGGTTACGTACTGGTCCATTAGGGGCTGCTAGTTGGAGATAAATATTTTATAAGGAAGAGGTTTGAATTAGCAGAGGCTATAATTTGTCTCACAGCTCTATAGAAAGACTATGGTCAGGCCAGGAGACGGCCTGCCTTCCAGGCCCAGCTCTTCCATGAACTTGGAGATGACCTGCACAAGTCATTTTATACCTGCCCGCAGTTACCTATGTTACTCAGGTTATCCTTACTGGATAAATGAGGTTTTCTCCAATAAAGATGCAATATGAAGGCACTTTTAAAAAATAAAATGTTGGGAGAAGAAAGAAAAACTTGGAACCTTTTTTCTAGTTTTTTTTTTTTATAAACAAAATTGTCCAGGTTTATTCACCAAGAGGTCCTCCCTCTTCTCCCTGCCTGCTGTGTGCCCTTCCACACTCTCAGTCAGGGGAGGGCTTCTCTGGCCTCTTCAGCTGTGATCTCCTGGGAGTAGAGGTCAGTGAAGAGAGCTGGCAGCCAGTAGTGGGCCTCCCCTGGGGCCTGCAAGTCCAGCCAGGCCAGCCCTTCCTTCAGCAGGTGTTCCTGTAGGGGAAGGTAGGCAGAGTGATTTCAGAAGGGAGCTTCCACAGACAAAGTAGGGTAGATTAGCACTCCCCAAACCTATTCTGGCTTCAGTGAGGTTTTCAAACGAAATCTACACACAGGTGCCTTCGCATATTTACACAACCAAACTGGAATGATCTGTCTGGCCTTGTCCTTTGCCTAAAGTATGAAAAATGCCACTGAGTCATTTAACTTGTGCTGTTGGGGAAGAGGGGAAAGCCAAGCATAGTGGGATGCAGTGGAGAGAATGTAGGGCTACAGAGCTATTTGGGTGTAGCCTTGGGCAAATCACTGCCTCTGTTCTCCCAGGTCATTGTTCTAGCTATCTCTGAATTAACTTACTGTGTAACAGATGCTGGAAATAGGCTCAAAATGGGTTGGTTCTACCCGGTGTCACTAGACAGGTTATTAAGTTATCCCCATTTTACAGATAAAATCAAAAGTCCTGGATAAAGAAAAAGGTGCTGAAGCCAGGGCTCCTACATTCTCATGCTGCTCCCTCTTCCCATCAGTCTTTCATCAGTACCATGCAATGTGTGTATATAAAGCTATGTACTGTATAATATGCAATATAATGCTAGTGTATAATTATAGATATGTAATTATCATAAGTAGTTAATAATTCCCTTCACTCTGCACTAACAGTGTTACTTCCAGTACAAACTACATTAACCCGACCAGCAACTCCAGCCTCAACATATTCAGGAGAGCAACCAGGTGTCGGTGGTTCCCCAGGAGCAGTGGCAGCCTGGCATTACATGCCAGGGTTAGAGGCCTGCCTTGGTGAGTTCTGCCCCCTCAGTGCCATCTTCAGAGAAACGCTGGGCTTCCTTCTAGCATGGCGGCAGTAGCCTTCAAGGCAAGCAGCCAGCAAAGTGAGGCTGAAGCTCCTGCCTGTGTGGGACCCATCCCCCCACCTCCTCCCATCTGGAACCCATCTTTTCTGGGCCATTCCAAAGTCACATACCAGCACTTGCCGCGCTCGCTCGGTCTCCCATTTAAGACTAGCTTTGATTTCACTGACAGTCACGTAGCCATTTTTCTGGAAAAAGGAGGAATGGGGATGGAGTCAGTTAAGAGTGCACCTTCATTCCATGCAATAGAGGAGATGGAAAATAAATAAATAAATAAAATTTAAAAAGAGTGCACTTTCCCTTAGATCCCAGCATCTGCCCAGGAACAACAGATTTATCCCACAGAAGGAAGAGCTGCCCTTGGGCCAAGCCTGGGGGAGAATAGTAAAAGAATGTTTAAAGGTCCCAGCAAAGAGGGTGGAAGGAAGAGGGAGGGAGAGGGAGAGAGAGGTGACTTTCAGGAGGGTAGAGGTAGGTTAGTGGGTTTAATCTCACAAAGTGGGGTCCCTGATGCTAAGATTAAGTTAGACTTCCGCAGAAAACTCTAGAGTATGACAAGGGAAGATTCAGAACGATTAACTTACGGGAAGGAATGGTGATAATCATAAAATGTTAACAATCTAAAATATTCAAATATTCAGTCCTTGCCCCGCCTCACTCTATCATCCCCTAATATAGAAAAGCCCCTCCCTGATTTAGTTGTATGTTATAAAGAAAACTGAACATGTCTTCCTTAAATACACGATGGGGATTTGGGGGAAGACAGTGTATGCTGAAGGCATGCTGAGGGATGGGGGGATGGCAAACAAGGTTTTAAAAAAATCTGTTTTGAAGAATGCATAAAGTAGTTTCCAAAAAAAAGGAGTTTCCAAAGACATCAAAGAGTCTCTACTCAAGGAAATATAGTTAGCTGTCTGCATGTCTGTCTACCTGACTAGACTGTAAGCTCCTTGAGAGCAGGAACTGTATCATACCTATCTTTACATGCCCCTCAGCCTAGCCCAGTGCTTTGCACTGTAGCTGCTCAATAAATGTCTGCTGAACCAGCACAGGCCTGAGTAATTCATCCATAAGACAGTCTCAGCAAAAGACCTGAGGAATGGGGAGGAGGAGCTCAGAACGGCTCCCGACTCCCATCCCAGACCGTTCCTTGCATGCGCACACTCTCTCAGAAGGCGCACAGTACCTCTGCCAGCTGCAGCACCACGGTGTGATCCATATTGAGCTCGGCTGGAACAGACTGAATGAGGTAAGTGCCGCCCACAGGGATGATGCCGAAGCCAGTGCCAAGTGCCTTTAGTTTCTTGATGGCCCTGATCAGGTCGTCTCTGAGGTGAGGAAGAGCTGCTTAAAGACCCTTGGCAGATCAGACCCAACCATGCTAGCTGCAGCTCTGCCCTGGGCAGGATACTCTGAGAGAAGATTCAAAAGGCTGCACAACACTCAACTATGTCAGTAAAAAGTCAGGGATAAAGAGCACCAAATGGTGCCTGAGCATTCGAGGGAGATGTTACAGGAGTCAGGCTTTCCACTGAGGAAACCATCAATTTCAGCATCCAGACAGGGGTTAAAAATACACCTGCAGGAGCTCTTCAGGAAATGTGAATGAGCAAGCTGAAGAGACTCTGGGGAGTAGTGCGAACTGGGGCAAACTAGAGAATGCTTATCCATTTTAAAGAGGGAAACCCAGCTGATTATTGCCATTTGGAAATTCAGGCCCAGTACTGTCAGGTTTTCTGATTTCTTAGTCGACAACTTGCTCAAATCAGAGAAAAAGAAAACCCACAAAACAGCATGTAGATCCTATATCCAGCCCACACACTGAGAGTTTACCACCTCTGACAAATCTCAAATATGTATCACCTAACCAGCCAGGGAAAAGGGACTTTTAGGAAGATTGGAATGCTTTCTTCAACCCTCCAGAATAGTAAATTAAAACTGGTTTCAAATGCACTAACTCACCCACTCCCCATGAGAATTAACCTGCAATAGGTATGGCTAGTATCTTTTGTCATCACTTTCTTTTTAAACATTCCAGGTCTTCATGATCTCATACAGGCTGGCTCCTTGGGAGTTACATCAAAAACAGCCTTTTATCTTCTCTCAAACTGGACTCACACATAGAGGCAGGTGAACCAGATCAATTTATACCCATCATCTCATCCCCAACCTCCTTCCTCAGCCTTTTTAAGCGCCTACTCTAGTCTCCTTGGCCTCGAATAATCTCAAGAGGATAAGCCGCCCCAAGTATGTTAAAAAAATAATACATGTGTATGCATGAAAAAAATACTTAGAAGGAAATACAACAAAATGTACAATAGTTGTAATCTCTTAGTTGAGAAATAGTGATTTTGTTTCCTTTCTTATATCTCTGTATTTTCCATTTTCTAAAATGAAAATATATTTTATTCTGATCATACAGATTCCTAAGCTAGTCTAGACCTGTAAGGGAGAAAAGATTTCCATCTGATTTTTAAAGACCTCTTTCTATACTGCAAGGAGTCTGAAGGCAAGACCTACTGGCTGACATCCTGGGCGAATTTGCCCCTTCCTTTTAACACCTGTTGATGTAGTTCCTCCAGAGTTATCAGACCTATTGGAGAGGGAGGCAGAAAGCAGAGGAAGAATTACCCTTATGGCTGCGACCACTTTAAATAAATGAATAGCCATTACTTTCCAGTAGCCTACAAGTAACAAATAGCATTCTAGTTCCTAAATTTCTTTCACTTCTGGCCACATATGAGAAATGGGTTCTGAGACCTTGTTAAGACCTTCAATAGAGTAAGACCTAGGAAAATCTCCTAAAAACAAAGGCAGTATCTTCTTTGAAAAACTACATGTGTTCTTTTGACATCAAGGCTATGTCTATTTATAGCTGATAATTTGTAACAGGTTTTAAGTTTTAACTTCAACACAGGCCATTCAACGTGCTTATTAAGAAAGATGGCACCACCAGATGACCATTTTTAAGGTCACATTTTAGGGAACACAGAGACTGAGATGGCGTTACCATACTCTGGAAGAGGCAGTGCAGGCCTATAGTTACTACTGAGAGAATCATAACCCAAAACACATCATACATCATGGAAAAAGGCCTGTTTCCTACCACCCTACTATTTTCTGTAATGACTGAGGGGCCCTAGACCTTCCTGGCCAAAGATCTTTGGAAAACAGAGACAGTCATTTAGGTAATTCTATTTATCCTTGGCCATGGAGACCTGCCATAGATTCAACTGCATGAAACAACTAAGATGCTTCTTAAGACCTTACAGGCCTATAGACAGCAGGATGGAAAAAATAATCTCTCAAGGTTTTCTCCCTGACAAGTCCAGAGCCCAGTTCACAGGACCTGGCACCCTCACCTCCATTCCGGTGTTTCAGTGCCAGGCAAACTTCGATAATCTGGACGCCCAGTTCGTAATAGAAGTCCCCCACACCCAGCATCTCAGACCAAAATCCTTTTCCAGCTACGAGACAGAAAAACAAAACCTCAGTTATTCATTAATTTACATCCCTTCTTTTCTTTCAAAGCTGGATTAAAACATCTCCCATCCAAGTACTAACCAGCCCCAACCCCGCTTAGCTTCCGAGATCAGACGAGATTGGACGCTTTCAGGGTGGTATGGCTGTAAACAAGGATTAAAATATCTATCTTATGGGAAGTCTTCCCTGCCTAGCCCAGTCATTCTGCTACTCAGCATTCTTTGAAATAATCTGACTCTTGGTAACTCATGCAGAACAGGCTCAGGTAGTTCCGAAGGGTGGGCAATCTAAAAGTCATTTCTACTTGGCTGCTAATTCTGACTCAGGATACTGAAAAAATGAGTTTTCCTTTCCCAAAGCATACAGTGAAATGTAATGGGAGATGTGGTCTAGATAAGACAGAGAAAGAATATGCAGACTTGGCATTGAAAAATCCACTCAAGACAATATTTTATGGAGTGAAAAAAGCAGGTTATAGAGTAGTGGTAATTATAGCATACTCCATCTATGTATTAATAAAAGAAAGTTTATAAACATGAGAAAGGTGTCTAGAAAAATATACAGTAATGTGTTGTTTAAGAACAGGGATACATCCTGAGAAATGCGCTGTTAGGTGACTCTGTTGTGAGAACATCACAGAGTGGACTTAACACAAACCTAGATGGGATAGCCTACTACATCTCTAGGCTATATGGTGTGACCTATTGTTCCTAGGCTACGAACCTGTACAGCATGTTACTGTACTGAATACTGTAGACAGCTGTTACACAATGGTAAGTATTTGTGCATATCTAAACATAGAAAAGGTACAGTAAAAATACAGCATTATAATCTTATGGGACCACAGTCACAGATGTGGTCCATTGTTTTTATTTTTTTTTGGAGACAGAGTCTCGCACTGTTGCCCTGGCTAGAGTGCCATGGCGTCAGCCTAGCTCACAGCAACCTCAAACTCCTGGGCTCAAGCAATCCTCCTGCCTCAGCCTCCCGAGTAGGCTGGGACTACAGGCATGCGCCACCATGCCCGGCTAATTTTTTTTTCTATATGTATACTTTAATTGTCCAGCAATTTCTTTCTATTTTTAGTAGAGACAGGGTCTCGCTCTTGCTCAGGCTGGTCTCGAACTCCTGAGCTCAAACGATCCA
>NW_012135969.1:6583888-6689339 GCF_000956105.1 Propithecus coquereli
TTTTTTTTGAGACAGAGTCTCATTCTTTTGCCTGGGCTAGAGTGAGTGCCATGGCGTCAGCCTACCTCACAGCAACCTCACACTCCTAGGCTCAAGCAATCCTTCTGCCTCAGCCTCCCGAGTAGCTGGGACTACAGGCATGCGCCACCATGCCTGGCTAATTTTTTTTTTCTATATGTATACTTTAATTGTCCAGCTAATTTCTTTCTATTTTTAGTAGAGACGGGGTCTCGCTCTTGCTCAGGCTGGTCTCGAACTCCTGAGCTGAAACGATCCACCCGCCTCGGCCTCCCAGAGTGCTAGGATTACAGGCGTGAGCCACCACGCCCGGCCCGGTCCATTATTAACTGGATGTTACATGGCAAGTGACTGTACCTTTAACTGTCAACAGTACTTATCTCTGCAATTATGGGACAGGGTAAGAATTCCACTTCTTTTATACAGCTCTTTGTTGACTGACTGCATGATCACATACTACTTTTAATAAAGGGGGAAAATGCCATAAAAAATTCTACTGTAGGCAATTCAGGGGATGACCCTCGACACTGGCTACATGGCCCACACTCAGCCTCTCTCTATTCCCCGTCAGACTGGGCACTAGCCCTCCTATGAGGCACTCTCTAAAGATGACATCCTCTGGATCTCCCTGCAGGCCCTTCTAGAGGATGCCCCAACAGCGTTGATGACAACTAGGTGAGCCTCTGTCCCTTAAGAACCCTATGAAAACACTGGACCGCTAAGGACAACTCCTTACAGGCCAGAGGATCCACCCCGATGGTCGCACACATGTCCTGGAACTGCACACGGAACTCGGGATTCTTCCGGATCTCTTGCTTGTGCTTGCTGGCAAACTCCTCCAGGTTGGTCTTGAACATGTCCAACTGCTTCGACATCTTTTGGATGGACAAAGGGGAAGTTAAGGGCAGCCCAGCCAAGTGATAATCAGATGCCAAAATTAAGTCCCTGGCCTAATGGCAGGGCAAGGGCTGAAATAACCTGTCTCCTTCGGGCCTACCATTATACTGCTTACTGTCTCTCTCTTTTTATCCCTGCCTCTGCTTCACAGTTCTGTTGTCAGCAGAAATGTGTTTCTGTACTGTGTTTCCCCAATTTTAAAATACCTTTTTTCATGTGTTCCTGTTCCACAATCAGGCTGCATCTATGAATCAACATGCACATATAATGTGGTACTTTTCTTTTTCCCAGAAAAAGTGTCATTAAATTGAAGGTATACTTGATAATCCATTTTCTCTTAGAAGTGAGGGAATGCAGTGTTTATGCAGTAGGAAATCTTTAGCCACTGACAAAGGCTGGAGAGTAAAAAACAAAGCCTGGCATGAATTTGTATAGCCCTTGAGTCGTGGAACTCCTTGGGGATCAACACCAAAGAATCTTTTCAGGTGCGGGTATGGGTCTACCGATTGCATTCCATGCTAAATACAAAAGGGTTGAGAATTTTCCAATTTTCTATTTGTACTACCCGTTCTCTTTTCCTAATTAACAAAGCCTACCTTTTGCCCCTGTAACCACTCCTGGCCCAACATCTCCTTCTACTTTGCCACATAAAAAGCTCCAAATTCTTATAATCACCATTTTAAGTTGATTCTTGTGTGCCACCTCTCCTGTGAATGGGAGTTTTTGAAGAGCACAGCCTGTGTCTATTTTTCCTCAGTTCAAGGACTCATTTTCCTGCTTAACTGCCTCCTCCCCCTCTTCAACCATCACAGTAAGTAAGTAAACTCAAAGCATGTACAGAAAAAGGAAGTGTTAGAGAAGGAAACTGCACAGGAGCTGCACCCCCATCACTCACACACATGCTGGTGTGTGCCTAGAAGTTACCATGGTGGTGGTGGATGCCACAGGTTAGGCAATATTTTCATTTTATTCTGAGGCATTTAAAGTAAAAGTCCCAAAGACCTACATCAAACAGCTCTATCACTTACTACCAATATTCTAACCTTGGACAAATTAACACTTCAGTGTCCTTAACTTCAAATTCAGAATAATAGAGTTCCTTCCTTATGGGATTGTGATGAGGATTGAACAAGAGACTGTATGTAAAGAAAACAGAGAAATGCATGGGACACTATAAGCATGTAATCACTCAAAGATGTTAGTTATTATTGTTATTAGCAATCACCTAAAAGATCTTAGCAGCCCAGAAATCAAAACTGGCCAAACATCCTATTTTTAATTCAATCTAAACAATCAAGTTTACATCAAAGGTGTCTTGACCAGCCCTGTTGTGTCTCCCTTCCTGCCAAAAGCCCTCCAAGCAACTCACCTGGGCCAGCTGGTCCTCCGCCAAGACAGTCCCTCGCTCCTTATACTTGGCCTGTCAGACAAAGAGACCAGCGTAAGTTAAGAGAGTGGGCGCTGGGGGCTCCCGCTTGCGCTGCCACAGCTATAGTATGAAAAGAGAAGGGTCTTTCTTAAATGTTTTTTTAGGGAGAAGGATGGGGGTCGGGAGTAAAATCAACGATTGTAGGTTCCGGAGTAGAATCCCGTCTGTAGTCAAACTTGGGGAAGTGGAAGAAAGGGCTGGTGGGTCTGGAGATGCTGACACTCCAAAGCACAGAGTTGGAGAAACTCGATTCCCCGGGGCCGGAGAAGCCTGCCGGATTCTGTTCGGAGGCGATTAAAGGGTACAGAAGTCTGCTCCGGGAGAATTCAGTCTCTCACGGGTCAGGGGTAGGCTGTGGTCGGCTGCCTTCCTCCTCACCTCGGCAAGCTTTTTCTTGGCGATGGCACCGGCGCCCACCCCGCGGCGGTGCATCCCCGCCCTGGGCCCGCGGGCCGCCCAGATGCTGGGACCCCAGCTCTGCGCGTCCCAGGCTCTGCCGCCCGTTCCCCAACGCGGAAGCCCAAGCCCTCGCGTCATCTGCACGCGCCGGAAGTCACGCGCTCCACTTCCTGCCGCGGGGTCGACAGTCTCCTGCTGCCACTGGCCCCGCGTCCCCGCCTTCAGATGGTGGCCGGGCTCAGCAAAGCCCAGCGGCAGGGAAGGCGTGAGGATCCCGCGCGTCCCGCCCACGTGGGCGCCTACTGCCCTGGTCTTCTGCGACTGGCCCTCCATCGTCTGGAGGTCAGCGTACGCTTATGGACCACCTACTATGTGCCTGGCGCTGTGTTGGCCATGGAGGGTTCCATATTGAGCACACAACAGGAGTCATTCTGCCCTGACGGAGTTAACCTGTTGGAATGACATGCAGAGATTGTGACTTCAAAGGGCCTTACAGTTAAAGAAGTTGAACTCCGGAGTCAGATTGCCTGGCTCTATAGCTCAGGTCCACTGCATGCGGTCCGGGAACTTCAGGCAAATTCCCTAACCTCTTGTGTTTCACTCCCCACAGTTGTGAAATAGAATAATGCCTACTCGTGAAATCTAGTGAGGATTAAGTGAGAAAACATGTAATAAAGCATGTAGTGCAATGCCTGGCACATAAATAAATATCAATTATGATTGTTATTCATCATTAGGTGGAATCAGTCATCTGTGTGTTTAGAAAGCTCCATAGGTGATTTTGATAGCATTATTGAATCTTACAAGGAGCATATGGAGGACTCCAGTCAGGGGGTAATGAGATCTAATTTTTGTTTTAGAAAAATTACTCTAGTATTGTAGTAATTCAAACTAGAAATGATGAGGGCCAGCTTCCTTGTCCTCTCTCATAGCACCTTAGTCTTTCTTCATATAACTTAGCATACTTTGTGATGATTATTGTATTTGTGTGTTTAAAGATTAAGGTCTTTCTCTGTCACTGGACTTTAAGCTCCTCAAGGCCAAGGATGTGTGCATTTTCTTCATTGCTGTACAATGCAGTGTTTGGCACAGCCCTAGCAATATTTAGTACTAAAAAATGCTTGTAAATAAATGAATTAACAGATCCAGGTAAGAACCATATTTCCTTTTCACTGGGTGCAAAAATCATGCCCTGTTAGCACTCAGTAAACATTTGAATAAGTTTTCACACTAGGCACAGTGATTTATCCCAGAGTAAACTTTATTGGTTTGCCTTCTCTTGGGTTCTCCAGAGGGGCTGAGGCAGGGGCTGAGTAACTGAAGGGCAGAGTCCAGTCCTGAGCTGGGCTTGGTCAGAGTCACCGAGACCTGGGGAGAGTGGGGAAAGGAGAGAGGAAGGTCATTATCGACTTGGAGTCAGCCAGGCTAGTTTATTCTGGCACTCAGCCATTGTCAAACCACTCCTACCTCCAAATCTCCTTTTTAATGGTAAGTGATCAAAATACTTTACAAAAGTACAGAGACTGTGACCCACCTCCCTGTGGAAATTTTCTCACACTCTCTACTCCATTGGTCCGGTCACATTCCTGTCCTTTGCTACCCTTGGACAGGTTCCTATCCCAGATTTGCTCCCTCAACTCTTCCCAAGCTGCCCAGCATCAAAGTCTGAACACATTTTGGTTTCTGTGCCTCGGTGTCTGCATCCTGAATGAGTGTCCTGTCTCGCCGTTTAGGTGGATGGGTCTCTCCATAATATTTAGTCCCTTGATTCCGGGACATGATGGATAGATTGAAGGATTTCCTAGCTGGTGCAGTGGATTCAAGAGACCATTGTGGCCAGGTGCGGTAGCTCACACCTGTAATCCTAGAACTCTGGGAGGCAGAGGCGGGTGGATCGCTCGAGGTCAGGAGTTCGAGACCAGCCTGAGCAAGAGCGAGACCCCGTCTCTACTAAAAAAATAGAAAGAAATTATCTGGACAACTAAAAATATATATATAGAAAAAATTAGCTGGGCATGGTGGCACATGCCTGTAGTCCCAGCTACTTGGGAGGCTGAGGCAGGAGGATCGCTTGAGCCCAGGAGTTTGAGGTTGCTGTGAGCTAGGCTGATGCCATGGCACTCTAGCCTGGGCAACAGAGTGAGACTCTGTCTCAAAAAAAAAAAAAAAAAAAAGAGACCGTTGAGGCCAGAAGTGGCTATAAAGAAATGCAGTATGCTACCAATTGAGGGTTTCCCATCACCAGGAAGGTACTATGGCCCAAGGGTACAGAGGGAAAGCTGAGAGAATAGGATGAGAAACTTAGCTTGGTAGGCAGGGAAGGCGAGAACAGAACCTCACCTGGAGGAAGTTGAGGAAGAAAGCAAACTGTAATAAATAGCTGCTAACACTGCCAAGCTGTTAGTGTTCCTTAGATGTGGCCCTCAGCTCTCCACTTGCATTATCTTATTTAAACCTCACAACAATCGCATGAAATGGTTTCAATAGTTCTCATTTAATGAAAACACCGAAGTTCAGAAAGGCTAAGTAATTTGCCAGTGTGTGTTGGGGCAAAGATCTGAATCTGCATCTGACCTCCAAAGTCAACCTTACAAACACTGTGCAACGGGCCCAAAGGCATTCAAGCCCCTCCCCTACCTAAGCTCTGTACGATCCACCATCCAGGCCAGCAGCTCTTGAATCAGCAAATCCCTTAGCAGATCCTCATCACTGGGGTTCCTGGGTGGGGAGCTGCAAGGGAGACAGCCTCAGGCAGACTGTTTTAGCCTGGGCCTCACCCAGGGAGAGTAAACACAGGGCGTGAGATACCAAGGGGCAGCCGTGGATGGGGGGAGGGAGTCAACACAGCTGCCTCTGAGTTAGCTCAGCTTTCAGATCCGGAGCCACCTCTCTGCCAGCCCCACCCGGCGTTGCCTGCCCGGGGAATATGGACTCTTCATGCAGGCAAAGCCAGGCAGAATTCTGGTGTGAGATAGTCCACTCATTCATCTCTGAAAGTATTCCAGAATGCATCCCCAAAACCCCAGAGAACTTTGGAAACATTCTGTCTTTGGAATGATCTGGGCCACAGATTCCCAGCTTCCTTCAAAGATGGGACAACTGATTTCAGGGGCCTGGGCTTAGGAGGACCCCTCCATTTCCCAGACAGCCCACCTGAGACTTGCGGGGAGAAGCACGAGGACAGGTCCTAAAGTCTCTCCTTCCCCGCCCCGCTCTTTGACTCAGTGAGTGTCTGCACACTGAGGCATCAATCTTAGAAACCCTGGCCCAGAAACCCCCTCTCAGGACGCCTCTCCTGTTCCTCAGAGGCTTCTCTGTTAAGCTCGGGCTGACCTGACCTCCGGGAGTTTGCTCAGTGAAGACCCCTCTTTGAACTCTGAGAGGAAGAGGATGCTTATGGCAGGCCCTGGCCCTGCTCTCGAGTCTGGGAGAGGGAACAATGAGGTGGGGGCGGGGCGGGAGGCCCTGCTCGTCCCTCCCTTGTCGGCTGCCTCACCTCTGCTGCCCAGCTGCCTCCTGCTTCCTGGTAGACTGACCAGTGAGCTCTAGGACCCGGGCCTCCCTCTGGGTGATGTTGTGTTTCCAGCTGGCAAGATAAAGATTAGGGAGTGGGTGGGCTGGCGGAGACTCCAGTCCAGGGACGCTTGAATCTTTTGGTACCTCAGCCCTAAGGAGCAGAGAGTACCTCTTTTAACCAACCCATTGTTTGTCCTCAGCTGCCTCCGCCAGCGAACAGCTTTTCACAATCTACCATTGCTGACAGAGAAGGCTGGGAAAAACACTTGGCATAGAGAAAAGAGAAGGAGGAAACAGTTCATCCTATTTCCAAAGGCTGAAGCAGCCACCACCAAACAGTCACCGGCAGCAGCTCAGCTCCTCCTGCCTTGTCCCCATCCCCCTGAGGATCCTCTCTGAGCTCCCACATATTTTTCAACTCCTCCCCTTAGAAGTAAAGAATTGAGTCTGAGCAAGAGTGAGACCCTGTCTCTACAAAAAATAGAAAAACTAGCCAGGCGTGGTGGCGCGCGCCTTTAGTCCCAGCTGCTCATGGGGCTGAGGCAGGAGGATCGCTTGAGCCCAGGAGTCGGAGGCTGCAGTGAGCTGTGATGACGCCACGGCACTCCAGCCTGGGCAGCAGAGTGAGCCTCTGTCTCAAAAAAAAAAAAAAAAAAAAAAAAAATTGGAGAACAGCCCACATTCTACCCCCTTAGCCTAGACTGATGCTCAGTCAGTCCTGGCCAGGGTTGCATGTCTAACTCCCCGTCCTCCCCTAAAGAAAGGTGCCACCTGGAGTTGCATATCTCACGGCCTGTGTGGCCAGGTGTGGCAGCCTGGTCTGAATGTACACAGGAAGGCAGGGGGCGCGGGGTGCATGCGACAACCTACTCATTCTTCTTCCCCTTTTGGGCTAGCAGCCAGTTCACAAAGTCTTGTTGGCGGATCTTGTCCATGGCAATACTGTAGTCACTGATGAAAGTCCCCTCAGCGTACCTTGGGCCTCGAGGTCGGAAGCCACTCACCTTAGCATGGGATCTGAAGGGAGGCAGGGAGGGGAGAGAGCTAGAAACCAGGATGCCAGAAAAGAGGCAGAGAGGAGGTAACAATCACAATGCCAAGATACCTGATTGTCACTAACAGGACACAGACATTTGTCAGTTGTTATGGAGACATCATGTTGTCGATGCATGGACCCCTGGGATTTTATCTGCAGCTCTAGGGCCCCCTTCCTGCATCCTCGATGTGTGTGGCTTAATGTGGATTCTGGGCAAAAAGGGATCGGGGTCCCCCTCATCCCAAAGGACTGAATCACAGAGTTCCCTCCTTTATTCCTCTTGCCCTGGCCTTTCCTGATTCAGTTCTTTGGTTCACATTCAATAACAGTAACAGTGAACTCATATAAAAGCACTTACTATGACTCAGGTACTCAGTAAACCCTTTAATGCATAAAATCACTTCATCCTGCCAACACTCCTAAGAGGTAGGTCCTATTTATATCCCCATTTTGTGAATGAGAAAATCAGGACGCAGAGATTAATTTACCCTTAGTGTAGGTGGCAGATCCAGGATTTACCCGCAGGCGTCTGGGCTCAGGTCTATGTTCTTAACATCTGCATGATGCTATCTCCCCTTGTACGTGTTTCTGACAGCCATGCTTCCGATTTACAAATTACAAATGCCAAATTTACATGGACATATGGTTTGTCCTTGCATCTGAGAAAGCCCAACTCTTTACTCAGACAAGTCTTTCTTGGTCCCCAAAACACAACCAGAGCTCCTTGCCGTAGTCACTGGTCACTGGTCTGCTTTTCCTTACAGGACTCATGACAATGTGCGACATGCCCATGTGGTTCTTTGTCTGCCCACCCCTTGGGTTCGTGTGCTCTGCGAAGGCAGGAGGCGTTTGTGGGCTACTTCGCACATACATCCCCTGTGCCTGGTACACAGGAGACTCTCTCTGAAATGTGACGAACGCACGCATAAATGAACGGTTAAAGGTCTCATTAGGAAGGCAGATTCTGCCATCTCCTTCAGACATTTAACCACTGAGAAGTCCTTCCAGAGATCTAACCACAGTCTCTCCACTGCAGCAGTAGCTCAAAATAAACACTCTCGTTCTGTGCTCACCCTGCACTCAGACCGCTAGCAGGTTTTCCCCTCCAGCTTCCTTCCTCTTAGCCTGGGATCCCTCCCTTTCTCACTTCCCCCTTGAAGCATGTCCAGAACCTGGTCAGCCCCAGTCCCTCCTCTGCTCTGACCCCTCCCTCCCATCACCCCTACCTGGAGTGACCCTCTTCCTTCTCTCCGAGCCCCACCGCCACGAACAGGAGCACCAGCAGCAGAGAGAACGTCTTCATTGCCACCATCTTCCAGGGTTATTTCCTGAGCTGAGAGGGAAAAGGGCCAGGATGTGCTGAGGGAGCAGCTAGTAGGTGACGCCGCATGGGGGCCTCAGGGCCCAGGAGGGCTCCAAAACTGGGGAGAGGGTGAGATCTTGGGTTTGGACCTTTTTTAAGAGGCTGGAGCAACACCTTAGGAAGGTGGGGAGGGGGGATGCCTGAAAATGGAATCTGAATGGGGCAGGAGGAGGGCAAGGGGAGAGAGATTCAGGCAGAAAAAAGAAGTGAAGACTCGTGTGCCTGGACATCCCTCCTCCCCTGGCTCCTAGACATCGCAGCATGTGGTTTGGCAAGATTCTCCCCTATGAGCTCCCCTCCAGAGCTCATATCAACCAGCCTTCCTGCCTTTCGATTGGTTGTTACGTCTGTCATTGCAGCCCTCCTGCCCTAAATGAAAATCACACAGAGAACCATCCTATTCTCCCTCTTCTCAGGCTTAACTATCTCCACTCAGGGAAGTCCTTCCCAAAGTCTGACCTATACCCTTCTTTGGAGGGCTTGACTCATTTCATCTAGAGGGTCTTCAGTAGAAATGAAGAACAGTGGGAGAACTTTCTTCCCAAGCCCTGAAAACCAAAGCTAGACTTAGAGATGGGTGGGCGGCAAGGCCTGATCACCTGCCTGGTCACATGGGTGTTAAAGGAACCTGCAGAGCTACCTTCTTGTTTCTCCTACAGAGAAAGAGAGAGAGAGATGCCAGGGTGCGGAGCATCTCAGGGTTGCCAAAAGCCACCTCCTCCCCGGTCATCTCATCCACCCCTGTCCCTCTTGTCTTACCAGACTTACTTTCCAGCTCTTCCAGAAGGACAGGTTGGGGGTCCCTTCCTCCTACTTCTGGACCTTCGGAGACTGCTGAAGAAGTCTGCCCAGCTCCTTTATATCCAGGCATCTTAGACCTGCCGATTAGCCTAAAAGCGTCTTATCTCAAGAAATTAAGCCCACAGCTCCTGGCACATTAAGTTCATTTTACACATAATAGAGTTGCCCTTTCCACCTGAACTGTGCTAATTGGTGATTAACATTTGGCTATCTCCAGCTGCCGGTCTGGGGCCTGCCCGTGGGTGGGTAGGATACCCTAAGTACCCCCCTTTTTTTTTTCCTGCTGCTCCTTTCTGGGCACAGGGCCCATTAGTCTGTGCCCCACTTCCTTTATAGGTGGCCCCAGTTAGAAAGGGTGCTGGGTGAGGGCTGACTTGGTTAAGGGGGCACTAGCTGGTGGGGAGGGCGCTCCCACCAGGCAGCAGGCTGCTTCTGGGTAGGAGAGAGTGGGCTGCAGTCATCTGAACCCTGTCTCTCGATAGTGGCCCATGGCTTTGGTGATGTGGCAATGACCCCATCACAATATCTAGAGGGGTGTCCCAAAAGGCTGGGAAAAGGGCTTGAGGATGTTGAGGGAACATGAAAGATGGGGCTTTCCTAGTGATAGCTGGGTGAACTGAGAACTTGCACTCAAGCCGTCTTCCTGCTTAGGGGCAGGGTAGGGTGGAGGAAAGAGGCACGTTTGCATGGTGGGGACTCAGATGGTGGCGTAACTACAACTCTGTAAAGATTTAGGAGAGTCAAGCCCCTCTCCTCAAATGCCCTACTCTCCTATATGACAGAAGTGTGTCATCCTGTCTCCGCCATCAGTGTGGGGACCCTGAGGTCATGCTGTGCCTCTCTATCAGACTGGAGGGCTTTCCAAGGCAGGGGCTTTCTCTCCCTGATCAGGCAGGGGCTGTGTGTCCCTGCTCAGACTAGAGACTCTTTGGGATGCTCCCTTTGCCTTTCTCCAAGTACTGAGCACATGGCTCTGTCCACAGGGGCTCCGTCTAGAAGGGGCAGGGCACAGACTGCATTTTTGGCAGACCTCCAAGGCTTCCTTTCCAGGCTCCCTCTTCTCCATTGCCATGGGCACCTGGAACCATGAACAGCCCAGTTCCTGCCCTGCCTGTTGCCTCCAGATCCTAATAAAGGCCGCTTTCCTTTCCAGGTGAACTCCGCAGCCTGGGAGCAGATCCAGCATGAAATTAAGTGTGTATGTGGGATGAGAGGAACCAGGACTTGGAGGGCCACTCACCTCTCTGCCTCCTGGAAACCTCACCTACCCACCCACCTATTTCTCACCATCTAGAAAAACTTCTCCCTAGGCAAGCTCTCCAAATCCATCTCCCAGCTACCAATCAGCAGCAATTAGACATCAATTCAGATTGACCTCCAGAGGGGACGTGGGGGCTGCCTATAATCTTGCTTCCTGCTGTGTGACACAGTTAATGCACTAAGAAGGGTTTGTATCAAAACCTGGCTACCCCTGTGTGGAGGCAGCAGATATTTAAGAAAAGGGGACATCATTCCCTGGGACTCCTAAATCCGATACCAAACTGGAGTCAAGGAAAGTTTTATGATGGGTTCCAGCAGCTGTGAGCTCAGCTCGGAACTCTGTGGATTGGTTTTGGGGGTGGGCTGCTCTGAAGGCCAGTGTCCTTTAAGTCCACCCCACCCCCTCTTTGCAACCCCCTCCCAATTCCCCTTTGATCTTTGGCCCTCATGCAGTGGACAGAAAAAAGAGACAGTGGCCTGGACCCTGGGGGCAGATAGGGCAGGGCAGCTGGGGAGGAGGATGCAAGCAGGGCCCCCAGCCCAGAGCTCCTGCTCAAGTCTGCGAGCTCCATACTCCCCGGGAGCAATAAAGAAATGTAGGGAGGGTTGGAGAGAGGGGAAGATCAGAGAAGAAGCCAAATTCCCAGGGGGTACCCACACGCCCCCCACAGGGCATGCTGGGAGGCAGGAAAAGGGGAAAGATGACCTTGGGAGTTTCTGGGGATTGGAAGCTTGTTGGACATGATCAAAATATGCCGGTAAATCTAACTGGCAGCTCAGCCAGGCTGTCCACATCGTAGTTAGAAGCGCTGTGTCATGTAGAGTCCCGTGCAGGTCCAGGGGAAGGAGTCAGGTGGGGAGGATCAGGCTCAGGAGGTAGCAGAGCCCCCTCCTCCATTTCTCTATGGAGAATTTTCTGGATGTGAGGCATCAGAGATGACACTCCAACCGGCCTGAAGCTCAGGTGGGAGGAGAGAACGCATGGGGTTGTGGGGTGCCTAAGGAGCCACGGAAGTCAGGAAATCAGTGGCGTGATATGCAGAGAAGGGATGATGGGCGGTACTGTTGCATGAGAACCCAGGGCCCCACTTCCCAGCCCCTCCTGGGTTCTGCGTCAGGGCCCCAGGCACGAGAACTGGAACAGCAGAAGAGCATTTGGGGTGTTCTGACTCTTCCAGCCCCCAGTGGTGACTCACCACTATCACCCCCCATGGCCACTGCAGACATTCCAGGCCCAGCTCTGCGGCCAGGTCGGGTGACTCAGAGGGCTGGCTGCAGCCTCCCTGCCATGGACTCTGCTTTTGAAGTGCACTTGGTCTTCAAACTCATTGGCTGACTCAGAAAGCCCACTTCCCTCTCTAATCCCTCTCACATCAGCCAACAGATTTATTCTTCTGCAGAGGAGGAGACAAGAGGTGACATGATGCCTGGTGAACGCTGCTGAGTCATCTGGTTTGTGCTGATTCCTGGAAGGACTACCTCCAGCTTTCCTCCCCAGTCACATCACAAACGCAGCCATGGTCCCAAACTGCCCACGCCTTTCCCCAGCACCACTCAGGTTAAGACAGATACTTTCCAGAGGGGTCTTCAAGAAGAAATACACTACCTACAGCCTTTCCTGGCCATCTGCCACAAGCACTCAGTTCGGAAGTCTCCTCTCAGCTCTCAGTTCTAAATCCCATCTCTCTGGCTGTTTTCAAAGGCTTTTATTTGTCAGGAAAATAGCTCAAGCTCTTAGGAGTTGCTGCCTAATCTGTTGGAGGAGGACTGCAGTGAAGAGTTAGAGCGGGAGGGGGTGGCCACAGGGTCCTCACTTCCAGAGAACCCTGCTGGAGGGAAGAATTGGTTGTGCATTTAGGAGAAAAGGCCAAAGGGGCTGGGCCTCCCAGAAGGAGCAGAATTCCTGAGCCCCTCCATCTCCCTGGTGGGAGACATCTCAGGCAAATGAAGAGAGGGGTGAGAAGGGAGGGTTTTTCCTTCCTTCCCCTTGCATGGAGGCGTGAAGGATGGAACAGTTTCCAGAGTCCCCAGTGGAACCTCCCTGCTCCCCCAACTTCTGCAATGGGTGAGTGGGTGAGTGAGGCTTCTGCAATTTCAGAAAACATATCCCTCCTTAACTAGATTAGGGAGCAACTTAGTGGGGCAGAGAGAGAGGATTAGGAGGTCAGGAGACTGCGGTTCAAGCCCCAGCTCCACCTGCCCCCCACTCCCAAAGTTATGTTTGGCTTTGGACGAAGTCCTTAACCGCTCTGAGCCTTAGCTTGCCCATGTCTAAATTGAAGGTAAGACAACAAAACCTTCCCTGACCACCTTACAGGTAAGTGTAAAGTAGTGTTAACTTGAAGGCACCCTGCTAGTGTTGGCTGGTGGTATTATCTGAAAGGATCTCCCCTGCCTCAGTCTATGGTGGAAATTAAATAAGATGAAATAATAAAGCCGAGATGACTCAGCCCGGCAGCTGGGACATAGGAGGCTATGAAAGTCCATATTAGGAGCAAGGGCTTTGGAGACAGACCCGCCTATGCTCACTAGCAGAGTGATTTAGAGCCACTTGCTCTTGCTGCATTTCAGTTTGCCTTTCTGTAAAATAGGGAATGTAATAGTTCCTACTTCAAAGAATTGATTTGAGAAACGTGTATACTTAGAAGATACATTATGTTACATTGTATCATGATATGTTAGTTATTTTTTGCTATGTAAGAAATTATTGCAAATCTTAGCAACTTAAAACAAATATTTACTATCTCACACAGTTTTTGAGGCTCAGGAATCTGGGAGCAGCTTAGTTGGGTAGTTCTGGCTCAAGGTCCCTCATGAAGTTGCAGGCAAACTAATGGCTGAGCTGCAGTCCTAGAAGACTTGTCGGGGGCTGTAGGATCACCTTCCCAGCTCGCTCCCAATGACTCATCTGTGGGAGGAGGATGCAGTGAAGAGTTAGAACGGGAGGGAGTGGAAGGCTTCCATTTCTCACCATGTGGGCCCCTCCACAGGGCTGGTCACCGCATGGCTTCTTCCCCCAGAACGAGGACATGCACCCAAGATGAAAGCTGCGATTAGGTTTTAAACCTAATTCCGGAACTGACATACCATCACTTCAGCTCTGTGCTATCGGTCACATAGACCAATCCTGGCACAACATGGGAGGGACTACACACACGTAGTGGGGATCACACAAACTCCTGACCTCCCAGAGTGCTAGGATTACAGGTGCCAGCCACCTCACCCAGCCAAGAAGCGTTGTTTATCTGAAATTCAAATTTAATTGATCATTCTGTATTTATTTATTTATTTGAGACAATGTCTCGCTCTGTCGCCTTGGCTAGAGTGCAGTGGTGCCATTATAGTTCACTGCAACCTCAAACTCCCAGGTTTAAGTGATCCTCCTGTCCCTGCCTCCCTTAGTAGTGGGGACTATAGTCTTGTGAATTTTTTGTGAAGACCCAGTCTCACTATGTTGCCCAGGCTGGTCTTGAACTCCTGACCTCAAGCCATCCTCCCGCTTCAGCCTCCCAAAGTGCTGAGACTAAGGCCAAAAGCCACTGGGCTTGGCCTCATCATGTTTTTATTTATTTTTTACCACTTAATGTTTCCATGTGTATTTCCTAAGAACAAGGATATTCATTTATGTACCCACAGTAAGCACAGATATCAAATTCAAGAAATATAACACTGAAATGAAGCATATAGTCCATATTCCAAGTTTTTCAATTGTCCCCGTGACGTCCTTCCAGGCATTTCCCACTCCGTTATTAGATGCAATCCAGGATGATGTGCCGCACGATTGTCATGTCTCCTTGATTCTCGGTGAATCAGTTTCTCAGCCTTTCTGTATCTTTCAGGATGCTGACATTTTCAAGAGTGCAGACCAGTTATTTTATAGAATGTTTTTCAATCTGCGTTTGTCTAATGTTTCCTCCAGATTAGATTCAGGTTATGCATCCTGATCGGAACACTAGAAAAATGAAAGTGTGTCTTTTTCAGAGTATCACATATGGAGGAACACGATGTCCCTCTGCTCCTGATTAATGATAATCTTGATCACCCAGTCAAGGTTTTGTTTGATTTCCCCATTGTATAGTTACTATTTTTCTCCTTACAACAAATAAACAATCAACAGGAAGACACTGTAAGACTGTGCAAACATCCCATCCCTCATCAGACTTCCCCACCAGATTTAACATCCATTTGATGATTCTTCTTTGAACCTATTTTTACTATAACGCAGAAAAATGGTCGTTTTCTAACTTACCTCTACAGTATTGGGATTTTAAGACAACATTATTGAGGTATGACTGACACACAATTAACTGCACATATTTAATTTTTTTCTTTTCTCTTTCATTTTCTCTTTTCTTTTCTTTTTTGAGACAGAGTCTCACTTTGTCACCCAGGCTAGAGTGTCATGGCATCAGCCTAGCTCACAGCAACCTCAAACTCCTGGGCTCAAGCGATCCTCCTGCCTCAGCCTCCCGAGTAGCTGGGACTATAGGCGAGTGCTGCCATGCCCTGATAATTTTTTCTATTTTTAGTAGAGATGGGGTCTTGCTCTTGTTCAGGCTGGTCTTGAACTCCTGACTTCAAGTGATCCTCCCGCCTCAGCATCCCAGAGTGTTAGGATTACAGGTGTGAGCCATCGTGCCTGGACACTCTTCTTTTTCTTTCAAATAGAGATGAGGTCTCACTCTGTCACCCAAGGCTGGAACTCTTGGGCTCAAGCAATCCTCCCACCTTAGGCTCCCAAGTAGCTGGCAGCTAATTTAAAAACTTTTTTTTTTGGAGATGGGGGTCTCACTATGTTGCCCAGGCTAGTCTCAAACTCCTGGCTTCAAGGGATGCTCTCACCCCCACCTCCTAAAGTGCTGGGAATACAGATGTGAGCCACCAGGCCCAAGCAATTCAAAATGTATAATTAGATGTTCTGACACATGCTTTCTCCTTGAAACCATCACGATAATCAAAATAGAGAACACATCCACCACTTCCAAAAGTATCCTTGGCCCCTTTGTATTCCTCTGTCCTTTCACTCTCTTCCCTGACAACCACTGAGCTGCTTTCTGTCACTGTAGATTAGTTTACACTTTCTAGGATTTTTTATTAATATAAATGGAATCATATAGTATGTACTATTTTTGTCAGCTTTCAGCTTCTTTCATTCAGCATACTTATTTTGAGATGCATTTCTGTTGTAGTGCGATCAATAGTCCATTCTTTTTATTGCTGAGTAATATTCTTCCATCATAGGGATACATTGGTTTGTTTATCTACTCACCTGTTGATGGACATTTGGACTGTTTCCAGTTTTTGGGCTATTACAAATAAAGCTGCTATGAACATTTATGGACAAGTCTTTGTATATATGTATGCTTTTATTGTTCTTGGGTAAATACCTAGGATTGATTGCGTTTGTTTAACTTTTTTTTTTAAATGCCACAGAAGATTCAACAGATGTTTAACTTTATAAGAAACTGCCAAAATGTTTTTTGAAGCAATTGCAACATTTTGTGAGACCACTTGTAGGAGACTCTCACCACCCATTTGAGAGTTCCAGTCCCTCCAAAGTCTTGCCAACACTTAGATATGCTCAGTTTTTTACATTGTAGCCATTTTAAATAGGTATGTAGTGGTATCTCATTGTGATTTTAATATGCATTTCCCTGCTAACGAATAATGTTGAGCATCTTTTCTTGGGCTTATTTGCCATCTGTATATCTTCTTTGCTGAAGTGTCTATTTGAATCTTTTGCTGATTTTGGTTGAGGGGGCTGTTTGTTTTCTTATTATTGAGTTTTGAGAGTTCTTTACATATTTTGCATAAAAATTCTTTATCAGATATATAGTTTATAAATGTTTTCTCCCAGCCTGTGTCTTGTCTTTCCATTCTCTCTCTCTCTCTCTCTCTCTCTCTTTTTTTTTTCATTAGAGACAGAGTCTTGCTCTTGGCTCTTGCTCAGGCTGGTCTCTAACTCCTGACCTCAAGCGATCCTCCCCCCCTCAGCCTCCCAGAGTGCTAGGCTTACAGGCATGAGCTACCATGCCCGGCTGTCCTAGAAGTTTTATAGTTTTTGGTTTTATATTTAGGTATATGACTTAAATGATTACATTAAAGTATGTGATTGAGTTAGTTTTGTACATAGGGTGAGGTAGGGATGGCAGGATTTTTTTTTTTTTGCGTATGGATATCCAATTGTTTTAGCACCATTTGTTGAAAGACTATCCTTTTTCCATGGAGTGGTCTTTATAGCTTTGTGTAAAATAAATCGTGATATACGTGGGTTGCGCTGGAATTTTTAAATGCTCCAAAGGTTATGAAGCACTGACATAGAGGCAAGAGCAAGGACTTGGGCCAGGCACACCTGTGTTAGAATCCTGGTTTTGCCACCTATCTGAGGCATAGATACTTGAGTTGACCTACAAAGTGGAAACAACGATATTGTCCACCTCAGGGTGTTTGCCACATTTTACAGTGTTCTCCCTCTATTTCTTCTTTCCTTTTCTGCTCTCCTCCCAGATAAAGTGCTGGAAATGGGAAAGCCGGTCCTGAGTAATGTTTCTCTACTCCTGGGGTCCCCAGATCCAGAGCTCTAAGAAGGAAGGAAGGAAGGTATAATGGGTGTGGTGGTATGTATAGGATATTTAACATAAATCAGACATATGCTCCAGGCAAGGGTGTGGGGGAAAATGCCAATGCCAAGTCTCTTTGCTTTTGGTGGAATTAGTATAAACTCATGCCACTTGTGTAGAAAAGAAGCTCTTCTGGGCCACTGAATATGAGAATAATTTGTTATTACTTTATCAATAGAATTTTTTTTTTTTTTTAAAGGCTGGTCTAGGCTGGGTGCGGTAGCTCACGCCGGTAATCCTAGCACTCTGGGAGGCCGAGGCGGGCCGATCCTTAGAGCTCAGGAGTTCGAGACCAGCCTGAGCAAGAGCGAGACCCCGTCTCTACCAAAAATAGAAAGAAATTAATTGGACAGCTAAAAATATATATAGAAAAAATTAGCCGGGCATGGTGGCACATGCCTGTAGTCCCAGCTACTCGGGAGGCTGAGGCAGGAGGATCGCTTGAGCCCAGGAGTCTGAGGTTGCTGTGAACTAGGCTGATGCCACGGCACTCACTCTAGCCTGGGCAACACAGTGAGACTCTGTCTCAAAAAAAAAAAAAAAAAAAAGGCTGGTCTAGTGAAGCAGTGGGAGTGCAGAAGGAACAAAGGAATCTGTAACTGGTTGTGATCAATTAGTTGTGAACACCACTGCACTTGGACTAACCAATGGAATTTTTTGATAGACAACATTTTTCAAAACATTAGGCTCATGGAGAAATAATGAAGGCGGTCCAAGGTGGTGAAAATAATGGAAACCACTCACTTAAAGAAAGGAAGCAACATGGATCCTGCCCTGTGGTTTCCAGTGTATTGTAAGACATGATCCCACAGCAAGAAACTCCCAGACTGAGGAGGAAGAAGCGGGCTTCACCCTTAGAGGTTTCCAGTGAATGCAAATGAAATTACTCAAGCTTGGGGGTTGAAAGGAGTAGTGTGTCTGCGGGATCCAAGACAGACTGGCCGGGTGTGAATCTCAGTGCTAGCTCCCTGTTGCTTACTCTGCTGGTCCTAAGTTTCAGCACATACCATCTCAGTTTATTATGAATACATGTATAATTAATCAGACCGTTAGCTAAAGTCAAGTCACATCCATGATTGATCAGGGTGAGTTGCAGTTAACCCCTAATCCTGGTTGCTAATGGAAGGAGAATTTCTGGCAGCATCAAATCTTGGGACAGCAGATGATCCAGAACTATTCCCCATTTGGCTTATATAGGTATTCTGGGATGATTCCCTTGAATATTCATTTGACTTTTTAATAGTTTGTTATAAAAATATAATAGACTCAGTCTGGAAATCTTGAAAAATATGAGTCCAGAGGGAACAAAACAGACGGGACAGAAAGAAAGAGAGTCCACTCATGTTCTCAAAGCCAAAGAGAATCACTATTAACAGTTTCTTTCCAGACTTTTTGTTATTCTAATTAGTTTTCATTATGAAATATTTATGCTTAACAAAGATTATATCAAACTTACAAGTACACTTTTAATAATAATATAACAAACACTGCGCAGCCGCCAATCAGATTAAGAACGAGAACATCCTCAATGTCTTTGTAGTGCCCTCTGTGCCCCGCTGCAGGGAGCCCTGTGCTACTTCTCCAGAATTAACCACACTCTGGAATTTTGTATTTATCATTATTTTCTTTAAAGTTTTATCTCTTCTTGATGTATCCCTAAACAACATATTGTTTAGTTTTGCATGTTTTTGAACTTATCTAAACAGAACCATAATGAATATATTCTTCAGTTCTAGGTTTTTAAATTAATTAATTAATCATTTTTAGAGATGGGTGTCTCCCTGCATTGTCCAGGCTGGACTTGAACTCCTGGGCTCAAGCAATCCTCCCGCCTCAACCTCCCAGGTAGCTGGGACTACAGACATCCATTGACATGGCTGGCTTCCTAGGTTTTTTTGATCAATATTAGGAGATTCATTTATGTTGGTACATGTTGCTGAAGTTCATTCATTGACATTGATCATTAGTGCTTCATTGCATGATTATAAGCTTTGCTTATCTGTTCTGTTGATGAACATTTGTATGGTTTCTAGTTTTGTTATTATAAGCAATGCTGCTGTGAATATTCTTGTACATATCTCTGGATAACAATGTGCAAGAGTTTCTGTAGAGTAATTTCTTTTATACTCATGTAGTTTTTTGTTTTTTTTTTTAAAAAGGTTCCACTCATATGAACTATGTGAACACAAACACTCAAATTTTGTGTTGTGCTTTTTTGGTAATCTTTTCCTCAAAATTTGTCTAAACCCTTTTTCAACATGATACTTCATCAAGTGGCTATGTTAGAAGTTACTGGAATATTCCCCTATTTTTGAACGTTGTTAACAGTTTTTTCTTGACAGTTATAAATAACACATCTTTGTTCATTAGAGTTTTTTCTTTTTAGATTTTAAGGAAGCCGATTTTTTTGCTTTTTAAAAAATTATGATAAAATATACATAACAAAATTTACAATTTTAACTATTTTAAACCTAAAATTTGGTGGTATTAAGTACATTCACACTGTTGTGCAACCGTGGCACTATCCAGCTCATGAACTTCATCATTCCAAATCGAAACTTTGTAGTAACTAAGAAGCATATTTGTTTGTTTGTGTCTGGCTTATTTTGCTTAGCATAATGCTTTCAGGTTTCACCCACGTCGTAGCAGATTACAGAATTTCATTCCTTTTTAAGGCTGAATAAATTGTTTTTACATACAGGATTTTTGGTAGGAAAGTTAATAGTGCTATTTTTAAGTAAAGCAGGATGAATTTTAAACAGTTCTTGTTGCCTTAAAATTGTTCTCCCACACAGCCGCATGAAATGTTTTATTTCACTATATTCTTGCTAGTAATGTGTATTATAAATAAAAAAACCTCAACCCTCCTATTTTCATGATCTGCTTAATTTCAGTTGAAATTCAGCCTGTTATACAAATTGGTTTGCCTTCTCCTTGAATGTTCGTAGCTGTATTGATAGCTAGGACATGCAGGAAACATTTGCTATGGGGAAGGCTATATCAGACAGCTTGGGGGTCACAGAGAAGGAAGCCTGTTTAGGAGTGAAATTTTTGCTTTGGATGACATACAAAGTAACAGATCTTTACATGGTTAATGGGATGCTAGCTATGTTCCCAGAAGGAACCCCTAAGAGAGCTCTCAGCAGGAGGCGTACATGCTTTACCCCTTCGAAATTGTCATCCTGGCTGTGTGGCATCAGGGGAGATCAGAATGGCAAAGGGATGTGGCAACTAACTCTGACGGTTGCCAGGACTGCCTGAAGCCCTGAGTTAAGAGGAGTTTGGAGCCATTAGGACCAAACACAGGGGAAAAAGGGTGCTGATTAGTTGACATTAGGCATAGTATAGTCATGGGTACAGAACTAGGGAGTAACAAGCCCAGAGATGCCCCTTGGCTGCACTTCTTGATGTAGACCAATTAGCCTTTTATATGACTGCATTTACCTGTATTTATTTATTTTTTGTTTTGCCTTTTTTAAATAAAAGAGATGGGGTCTCGCAATGTTGCCCAGCTGAAGCACTGTAACTATTCACATGGCACACTGCAGCCTCAAACTCCTGGTCTCCAGGGATCCTTCTCAGCCTTCCCAGTAGCTGGGACTACAGGCACATGCCACCGTGCTGGACTAAATTTACTTATATTTCATCTGATGATTGTGTTGTATTTATTTATCCATTTTTAAAAAAGGCACTTTCAGGCTGAACACAGCATCTTATCTGATCGCACTGATCATGCCTTCTTCAATATATTTTTATTGGACATCTGTCGGTACTGTGTTAGACTCTCTGGGCAATACATAGTCTTTGCCCTCAAGGATTTGATACATAAAATGCTAATAACAAAATTAGTTAGAAGCAACATAAGACACAGAGAAGTAATACAAAGAGGTAGAACTGCCTAGTGAATGTTCAGCCAATAAAAACTTAGAGTACAGGGGTGGAGGAGCTCTGGGGTCTGAATCACCCTGTGACTCTCCTAAAAAATGTACCGAATTTCCCCTTTTGGTGTATAAAATAATTGAAGCATCTCTGCATTCTTCCCCTTCACTAGAAATAACAGTTTGAATGAGAACAAGTTAGTGATAGTGGGAGAATGAGAAGAAAAAGGATAGAAAGTTTGGATAGATATATTGATTAAAAAAGAGGGAAGAAATGAGTTGAGGGGCAGAGGCATAGGAGAATAAATAAGAGGGGAAGAGAGGCAACAAAGGAAAAAGAAAAATTGAAAAGAGGGTAAAGGTAAAGGGGGAGGAGGAAAGGAATTGACAGTGTCGGGAGCGGGAAGAAAAATGGAGGAACAAAAGGGGAGGGGGAGGAAGAGAAGGGAGGAGGAGGGGGAGGGGCAGGAGGAAGAGGAAGGTAGGAAAAAGAATGGATCAGGAGCCTCTTTTCTCAAAATTTAGAAATAATTCTGATATTTGTTTCTACACACTTTATAAACACATTTTAGAAATGAAAAGAAAATCATAAAAATGTACTCCATAATTTATCATATAAATGTTCACCAAATATTTTCAGGTTATGTTTAAGGGTGGAAATTAAGTTGTCCTAATAATATATATTTTTTTAACAAGTGGAAGTGTTTATAGGAGAGATGGGTGAGCCCAAACTCTTTCTAGACTGTTAACTCATGAAAATCAGAAATCACTTTTAGAATTATATCTCAGTTTAGTTAAACAACCGGTTTTTTAAAAAATAACATTATTAGGTTGAGTCCCTTTTCTTTGTAAAACTGCTTTGTATGTGAAGACATACTGAAGTTTCTTTAATGAATTTCTTGGTGCTGAAATACTAGTAAATGATACATGTCTTAGTTTTTTAAACTTATAAAAATAAAAACTATAGTAGCATTATCCCTTCAGAACTCTGAAATATTTGGGGCAGCTCCTGGGGGGGAAAAAAATCCTAACTAGAAACAGGAATAAAATCAATTAATCTTATCATTAGGGGTAAAATTTTTTAAAAGCAAAAAAAAAGTAATTTACTTTTTGCTAGACAATTTCTTTTAGTCTTAAAATGCATAGATGATGCGTGGCTAAAAGCAAAATAACTTCATGGAGTTTGACATTGTTACTGATTCATTATGAATTAAAATACTTTAAATACTTAGGAGATATGTAAATTTTAGGAACAAAATTATCTCACTAGGATTTTCACCTTAAATGATATTTAGGTATGGATTCCTTCTCTTTTGTTGCTTTTTATAATTTGTTTTATTTTGAAAAATAACATACATTTCTTTGTCTTTTCTTGAATTGTACAATTTTCCTCCAAATGAATCACTGATCTAGTTTGCATTTTGTGCTGTAGGGACTAAACAAAATTGTTCATTATCTTTTAACTAAATGATTTTGGAGTAAAAAAAATTGCAAAAGGCAGAAAGAGTGTAGTGTGAAGAATGTTAATGACCATTTCTTCTATGTATGTCAATAGGGGCTGGGTGGAGTAGTTTAATTTACCAGCAAAATTAATTTGGAAATCTCCACTTTTAAAGTTAATAAATGATTCTCTTTCTTATCTTAGACTTTCTACATACCAAACCTGAGCCAAAACAAAAAATTGAGAGGTTTTGTCAAACACTGTGAGACCCACAGAAAAACAAATTATTGTTCTTTTTTCCTCTTGAGTCCTCTCTCTGAATACATTTCTTTTTAAGATTTTAAACATTAAACACTTCTTGAATGAATGATAATTTGAAGGAGGAAAATATTCTTTTCTGCTTACAGTTTTCTTACATATTATGAGATATCCTAAACACATAATTATCCTTATTTATTTGACAGGAGAAAAATCTGCATGTGCTTTTAAATTGTAACTAATTTACACATTCTCAAAGTTTATAGGTATTTAAAAGAACCACACTAAGTCTTCGAGATGTAGGAAGAAACAAAACATCCCAAAGCAGTAACAATAAAAAAACAAGCAAGCAAGCAATAACAAAATAAATAAAAACCAAACAATCAAAAAACAAACGCCTCCAAAAGCTTCAAAACCTTGAAGTCAAAGCAGCCATATATCAGGAAATGTGAAATTTTCTTTTTCTATATTTTGTAGCAACCACAATTTTATTCCGAAACTGATTATGGTTCATTAGAAAATAAAAGATAAAAAATTCTATTTTAATGTATTTCTCTTCTGCTATCCATTTTTTCTTTTGTAAAACATGCTAAACTTTTAAAACAGAAAAGTCACTGATAAATGTTAGATTTAAAATGCAATATATGTTTTGGGGATTTATCCAAAGGAGCTAATCCAAAAAAGTAAAAAATTTGATGTAATATGTCTAAAAATAATGATTAATTATTTATATACATTAACTGGGCTGAATTAAAATATTTGTGAAAACATTGAGGCAGCATGGGAAAATGCTTATGGTACAAAAGTAAGTAAAAAATTAAGATATAAAAATAAGATGACAAAATTTAAAACTATTTTAAATGGACAAATGTTGGAAAGAACATTTAAAAGTAAAATTAATTTTGTATGCCAATGGTGGAATTGTTGATCTTTTTAAATCTTCTACTTCCCATATTTTAAGAAGTTGTTTTATCCTCTTAAAATTTTTTTCTCTGTATCTATTTGTATGTTCACACTAAAGGAAAATGGATCAGAATCCTACCTTTAAAACAGAGTCAAGTTTCAGTGTTTCTGAATTCAGAGGGGAAGTGAATTCTATAACTAGACCAAACAGTTCTCCAGGAAAAATTAAGAAGGAGGAGGAAGCAGAGAAGAAAAGAAGAGAAAGAAGTATAATAATAATTATTATATTATAAAGGATATACAGTATGTATATTATATAGGATATCTATTATACAGGATAATAATTATTATTTGGAAAATAACAATTTATCCTGCAGCTGTATTTTTAACTCTTACATAAACTAAATGTAACTCTGCATTGAAGGTTCATCTTTCCCAAAGAAGCAGTGTAGAAAAAGTTGTAAATACAATGTTTATTAGTTTTCTTTAATATTAAAAAGAAAGAAGAGGAAGATGAAAAATTATGGCAGCCCCCCTCCCATTTTCTATCCTTAACCTAGGAATGTGAGTCTTGACAAGAAATAACCCTTCTTTCAGGGTAAATTGAGTGCTGAGCTCAGAGGGGAGAATTGAAGCATCAATCAACATCATTTAGTCCCCCCCAACCCCAGCCTAAAATAGCCTGGTCATTGAGGCAAAACTGATTTGGGGGCTAAAAAGATCTGTATCTCACTCCAGTTGCCTCCTCTCTCTCCTATTCTTGCAGCCTTTGCAGCTTCTGACTATACACACATAAGCCCTTTTTTGGGGGTGGAGAGGATTAGAATTCAGTGAAACAGCTGATTTTAAAAAAAGAACTAATAAAAACAAAAGAACTAATCAGTTTCAATTGAGCAATAATTGATCAATTTTTAGTTAAATAATTTAAAAGAATTTTTAGATAGCAGACTGTTCAAGTAAGTTTATATTTTGTCTTCTGTCATGTTAAAATACACTTTAAAAACTGGCTGATTTCAGCTAACTTTCAGACTTCTATTATATTTTTACATGGAAAAAATCAACTTAAAAGTGAACTGAATTCAATTATTTTAAAAAATTTTGTTTCCTTTTGAATCTAGGGTAGTAAAAGGTGGGCTACATCTTATAGGAATTTAGAGGTCTGGATGGAGATTTTTGTGGGGTGTAACTTGCTTTTGTTTCAGGAATAAAGAGAGAGCAGTGGATATGTCCCCTAGGGAGAAAATCTGAGAAGTGCTTTTATTAGTACCTAAAGATTCAAATCAAGTGAAGGAAACAGCACTTAAAGTTTCTGGGAACTGGGATGCTCTGCCTAGTTACCCTCATCCTTGTCCCCCAATATAACAGAAAAGATTTAAGAGGCTTGGGACTCCTATTTAGGAAAAGGCCAAGAAATACAACAGGCTTTTTGAGACCATCTTTTGGCCCTTTCAAAAGTCCACACACATCACCAAGAAAAGTTCCCGGGCAACAGACCCACACATTCTGGCCAAGATAATTTGGTTTTTTTTCTGGACTCTAATTTTCCTGAATTCTCTTTTCTCCGCAGATTGTATTAAGCTTCTTTTTCATTTTTAAAATGTCCATTGAGTGCCTACTATGTGGCAAGCACCGTTTCCAGCTCATTGGTTTGGTTTGTTTTAAAATTATGTTTGTGATCAAGAGCTGACCAAATATTAAGAGTCAGATGGGGGTAGGGTCAGAGATGTGGGGTGAGACACAGATGTCTCCCACCTTCTTGGACAGAAAACATTCTTCTTCTACTCAGCGACTAATAGCTTATAATATTTTAATTCCTGTTGTTCCACAGGAGGAAAAATATCACAAAAACAAAAATCCGACAAACACGTGGCAGGCTAGAACAAAACGCTGATTTGGGGAGGTGGGTTCTAAGGTGGTGGAGGAGATAGAGAAACCGAGTTGGAAGCCTTCCCCCGCCCCCACGTCCTAGCCCCATTTCTTTTCAGCGCGCCGGGAAAATGGGGAGGGGGACAAAGGTGCTGCATGTTGTCTTTAAACTCCCGACTTTTTGAACGGCATAAAATCATCGCACAGAAGAGCGGTGGGCTGAAGTCGCAGTCAGCTCACTGACTCTGCAAACGAAAAATAACAACAATAAAAAAATTCAAAGCATTCACATTGGTGTAGTCAACACGTGTTGCAGAGTCGGCCCAGGCAGCCGGCGACTGAGACAATGGGGTCGGGGTCTGGAGAAGGGGAGAGTGACCCCCTTCCTCACCTGCCCTCGCAGCCCGCGTGCCCCGGACAGAATTTCTCTCCCTCCCGCAGAACCCCGAGTAAAACCCCGATTTCCGCCCCGTTAAGGCGGACTCCGGAATTTCTGGGGGTCGACTCCCATCTTCCCCAGTTCCCTGTGCGAGGGGGTTTCAGGGTCCCTCGGGCCGCACTCTCCGCCACCCCCTGGCGCCATCCCAGCCCCCGCCGCTAGAAACTCGTTGGCCTCGCTCGCCCTGCCGCCGGGGATCCAAGGCTTGCGCGTGGAGCGCGCGTCCCGCTCTCCGCCGCGTATCCGGGACTCCGAAACGCGCGACAAGCCGCCCCCTCCCCCATCGCCCAGACGGGGTGCGACCGCCCACGTGTCGCCCCTTGCCCAGTCGGGTCCTTCCCTAGGGCTCCGCGAGCCGGAGGATCCGGAACGAGTTGGTCAAAGCCGAGGGAAGGGACCAGGGCGGATCCGCTCCCCCCTCCCCAGGAACGGGCGGGGGAGGGGCCGCAGCCCCCTCCCCTAAGCTCCCGCCCCTCGTTTCCCCGTCCGCGGAGCGGAAATTACCCCCTCCCCCCGCGGGTCTGACCTGGGGACGTGGGCGGGGCTTCGCGCTCGGCCCCCCCCCCGCCCTCCGCCCCTCTCCCGCCTTCCCGCCGGGATCCGAATCCCCCACCCTAAACAAAGTTCGTAGACCCGAACCCAGCCCTAGCAGAGCCGCAGTCGGTGTCCCGGGTGGAGCAGGCGCAGAGGACTCCACCTGTCTGCCCCCGAGTCTGGAAGGGAAAAGGGGGACCATTAGGATCTCCACCCGGTCACTCCCTCCCTGAGACCTCCCCCTTCGGTTAGCTCGGATTAGTCCGAGCTACCACCCTTCTTCCTTCCCTCCCACCCTCCCTCTCTCTTGGGGTCATCTCGGGCCAGAACTGCGCGTTCCCCCAGGACCCCGAAACGTTATGATTTAACAGCCGGACCCCGGGTGCGAGCCACCCTTTCTCCCTTGGGGATCCTGAAACACGATTTCCTGCGGCTCCCTCGTTCCCAACCGCGGTCCCCCCCGTGTTCCCAGCTTCCAGGTCGCGCGGTCGTAGTGTTCCCCGGTCCTGGATCCCCTGAGGCGGGGGAGTCTCGTGGGGTTGCGGTAGGGAAGGCGGAGACCCCCCCCATTAAAAAATCTAGGGAAAAGGCGCCTTTCTTTTTAAATCACCCGCTCGTGCGACCCCCTCCTGAAGACCCCAGAGTCCTCGGCTTCTCTTTGTCTATCTTGGCCGTCCCCCGCCTGTCAGTCGCTAGCTGTTCCGAGGTGGGGTGGGCAACCCCGCCCCCCCAAACGAATAAAAAATACGGCACATTTTACTCTTAAAGACAAGGGAGATTCTGGGCTCCGCCACCCTCCCCCAGTTCTGGCCCGGGTAGGAGGATGGGTGGGGGTGGGGCGCTTCCCTAGGGGCCAGGTTCTTGCAAAGGGGAGGGGGCGACTAGAGCTTCAGGGTCGCTGCCCCCACCGGTCCAGTTTACTCCTGGGGTGAATTGAGTCCCCCACCCCCACGCATGAGATTGTTGGATTTGGCCTGAGGGCCGAGGGGCCCTGTGGCGTCGGGGGGTCTTCCCATGCAGGGTGGGTGGGGGCTGTCACCACGTGGCTTTGCCTTTTTTTTTTTTTTTTTTCCGCTCCATTTTTTTTCAAGTCGATTTTATTTAGAGGCGGCTCCAGGGCGGCCGCGGAGAAACGTGACACACCAGCCCGCTCCGAGGGGTTTCGGACCGAAGGGAAGCAGCAGCGTCGCGTCGTCCGCCTCCTAGCGCTCCGCGGGCACTTCTCCCCGGCTCTCCCCGAACTCTCCCGCGACCTCTGCGCGCCCTCAGGCCGCCTTCCCCGCCCTGGGCTCCGGACAACTTCAGGGGTGGGGTGCAAAGAAAGTTTGCGGCTCCTGCCGCCGGCCTCCCCGCCTCTAGGCCTAGGAGGCTCGCCGCCTGCGCACACTGGTTTGGCCTTGCCCGGGACCGCGTCCTGCCCCGAGACCGCCACCATGAACAAGCTTTATATCGGCAACCTCAACGAGAGCGTGACCCCCGCGGACTTGGAGAAAGTATTTGCGGAGCACAAGATATCCTACAGCGGCCAGTTCTTGGTCAAATCCGGCTACGCCTTCGTGGACTGCCCCGACGAGCACTGGGCGATGAAGGCCATCGAAACTTTCTCCGGTAAGAGCACAGCCACCTCCCCGAAAAAAACACAACGAAATCCCTGAACAACGGAGACTTGCGCCTCCTCTTTCCTTGCCCGCCAACTCCTCGGTCCCTCGGGCCTGCACCGAGCCTCGACCTCCCGTCTTCGACGCCCCCTCCCTCGCACAGCGAACCCCCCAGCCCCGCGCGCAGCAACACTCGGGATTTCCTCACCCCTCCTCCCAGCCCGGGAGGAGAAGCTCCGGGTTCCCTCTACTCCCTCCCCACGGACGGGGCGGGAGCCCCCATTGGCAGCAGTGGGGGGGGTGGCAGAGACGACCCCCGGCCGGGCGTTATTTCCACATCCAGCCCCTCCTTATCCGCTGCTGGACGGCCCCCCAGCTTCAACACCCCCAGGTTCCCTCCTCAGTCTTAGGCCTTTCCAGGCGTGGAAGGGGTCCCCGCACTGCGTCTTATCTCCCCGCTTGTCCGTGGGGACAGCAGCCCTCCCCAGGACTGGGGAGGAAGGGGGTCCCGCCTCCCGCCCAGGGCCTGGGGCTTGAGCCATTTTGATTTGAAAGTGGGGCGTGAGCGGGGTGGCGCGGCGGCGGCGGCGCCGGGTCGCCATGCTGCTTCCCGAGACGCCCAGGCTGGGCCGCGAGGGACCCTCCCCGCCGGCCCCGCTCCGCTCCCCCGGTCCTCTCCTTCCCGGCCGGCCCCGACAGGTGACCGCCTCGCGGCCTGAAGCCCTTCTTCTTGGTCCAAGAGAAAAATAAAGTTTCATTCGGCACACCGCCCACCACCCCCCACTTTCTGAGAAACGGGGAGCCGTTTCTCCTGCCTGCTAATCTCCACATCTGGGAGCCGGACAGGCAGCGCGCCCACACAAATGATCTCGCACTTTTCCCAAATTGGGCTTCTAGGGCGATCCGCTCAACAAGCCTAAGTGATGAAACAAAACAAAAATTAGGAAAACAACGAATTTATAGACTCCTCTATTCCTAGAGCAACCTTTTCCCGTCCGGCTGCGGAAGCCACTGCCTGGATCCCCAGAAAGATCTCGCATCTCAGTAACTCTTGAATTATCCTAGTGTCCCCTTCCTCTTCCCACCCCCGACCCCTGTTCACGCTCTCACGTCAATTTTTTTTTTTTTAATCTTTAGGGAAAGTAGAATTACAAGGAAAACGCCTAGAGATTGAACATTCGGTCCCTAAAAAACAAAGGTAGGAAAGAGCTCTTCTCTCGGGGGCTGAGAGGCTGCGTTCAGGGGTCCTTAGCGTCTCCAGTGGAAGAAACCCATTACTGGCCTTCCCACCCCCAACTCCGGATGTTGGGGGCAGGGAGGGAAGATAGGCCAAGATCTTGTAATGGGTGGTTTACAGCTTGTAAAAAGGGGGGAAAAAAAAGTTGGGTCTGGGCTAAAAGACGTTATTTGTAGAACTAAAGGGGAGGGGGAATCAATAGGGGAGAAACCTTGTTCATTTTGTTCAAGGTGTGGGGCCGTTTTTTTGTGGGGAAGCTTAAAATCTTCAAAGAGTTCAAACTCATGGCGATTTCAGCAACTTCCTAGCAGGCCTCATTTTCTGTTTTTCCCACCCTTTCTACACCGTAATTCTTAAATGGATTTGAGGAGAGTCCCCTTCTACTCTCTAGAGGAAGTGGAATGAGTTTCATGCCCCCCCCAAAATACCCTTATGCTTCTTGTGCTTTACTCATATTTCTGCAGCAGGCGAAGACTTCTTTTTCTACAGACCCCTATCCCCAGTCCGTCACATCTCACATAACCACCCTCCCCCACCTCCGACCCCCGCCCCAACTGGATTTTCCAAAGAATATGCCTTTAGCCGTACTATCCTTTTTGAGCCCCCTACCCCCACTCCTTCAGCCCATTGTTACAAGGGGACCATCTGGGGTGAGATCTTTGTGTTCAGGCTGTGAGCTGGGGCTCTTTGGAGGGTCTAGAACTCGGTGGATGAATGGTGTGTGTGTGTGTGTGTGTGAGTATGTGTTCATTCCAAAACCCTCTATGCTCTTTCAGGAAAAAGGGTACTTCCGTCATGCTTCCTGAAAATTGGTAGTGGATTTGAAATCATTGATTTCTTGATTGAACTCTGAAATCTTTCCTTGAACTCGAGCTGGGAAGTATAAGGGCAGAGTCTTTCTACTTTCTCAAATTAGACTTTAAACATGTTGACAGTGCAGAGTTTGTGCTCATGTTGCTAGTTGGAAAGCAGCCCCCAGTAAATCTTTGACCCTCACCCCCCGTTCAACTGGAATAGTCTCTGGCCTGTTCTGGGTGGGAAGGTGGAGGGTGGGTGATTTTTTTTTGGGGGGGCACTTTAAGAGGATTTGGGAAGTTTAATTGGAGAAGAAAATCTGTTCAGTGGTTTAGTTTGAGATATGTAAGTAACTTGGAACTATTTTATCAATAGATGATCAATATGGCTTGTTAGTACATTTGTAGAGTTTGTGATTTAACCTTAAATGCTTGAAATACTTTGTTACTGGAAAGGCAGTTATAATTAGGAGTAAGCAGACAATAAAATTTGAAGGAAAAAGTCTTATTTATTATTTTGAAACATTTCCTGGAGATGAGAATAAGAGAAACTAATACACTGACACTAGTAGATTTATTGAGAAGATTATAGATATGTGAATTGAAAGCCGAGTGTTGAAAAAAAGTACCCAGAATAACTGGCATTCTGAAATATGTGGACATTTTATCTTTTGCTTTTGAGGATGGCTTAAATTTTAAAGGGAATGAAGTGAAAAGGAAGAAAAATAGCAAAATGTGATGAAATAGAACTCAAAACATTTATATTTTAATTTTCATGGTCTCCTATATTTATGGATCTTTTTTCCCCATGCCATCTGCTTGCTTTGAAGCCATTTCTAGGCTCATTCTTGTTCCCTCCAAAATGCATTACTGAGGGCTCTTTTTTGAGTTGGAATGGGGAGAGGGTTTGTGAGATGACTGGGTAAAAAAAAACTCCCTCTCCACACCCATACTAAATTAGATCTTCTGTGTGTTCTCCCCCTTGCTTAAATAATTTTTGGGTCCAAACTTTAAGTCAATTTTGTTTTCTGTTCTTTTCATTTTGGGTGGTGATGAGAAGGCACTTCATTTTTCTAGAATGAATCAGTTTTTGAAGTCTCAGGATTTAAAAAAGAGTTTGTTTGCATTAAGTCAGTTTGCTCTATCATTTTGTGTTCTTTGAGGAAGCATGTTGTGGTATATGTCTTTAGTTTGTCTGAAAAGTATTTTTTTTCAGTTAGGTTTGTTACTGGCTTTTTTTAATCTCATGGATGTATAAAACAGGAACTAGTTAGTTATGACTAACATACTCTAAGCAAAATGAACAACTGTACGTATGTATTTTGTGTGTGTGTATATATAATATATATATATGTACTTTGGTGTTTTCACTGCTTAAAATAGAAGAGAATTCTTCTTGATGCACTCAGCTCCAAATGAATTATGATTTAAATTTCTAAGAGATTAATAAAAACCCAACAACTTAATTTTTTTTGTTTGTTTTTTTAAAGGGGGAAATCAAACAAAAGATATGTTTCAGCAGTTACCTCTGAGCAGCCCTGATTTTGAAGTGTTAATATATTTTGTTCTCATTTTGAATGTTTTTTTCCTCCCCCACCTCCACCGAATCTATTTGATAAATATGATTTGTACCTTTTTAAGAACTCAAGAGATTGAACACTATACATTTAAACTGAAAATAGCAATTAGTTTGAATTTTTAAAACGAATGACAAAATTTCTCTGAGATCACCTTCCAAACTCCCTCTTAGTCAGTGTTGGAATTTGATTAACACTTTGGGCTTTTTGTTGAGAATTTGTATATATTCACTGCCAGATATTGGGACAAAAGAGAAAAACCAGAATTTTTAAGACAGTTGTGAAAAGGGTTTATATGTGTTTTATTCTGAGAGACTTAAGAGTATTTGAGATAAAGGGATACCATCTTAGTGTGACTTGTTTATTCAGGAAAATTACTGCTTTTTAAGGGAATTTAATTTTTATTACACTTGCCACTGTGATGTGTCTTTTTCTAGAGGAATGTAACCTAAAGATAGCATATTTGATAATTGGTGTCATCAAAAATAAAATGTGTTACTGTTAAATTAAAAAAATGAAAGAGATACACTGCATTAATTTCTCTGGGCAAAATGCATTCAAGTTTGGTGATTTCTTTAGGCAGATTAATGGTTATTCTTTCCTTTAAGTTGAGTTAAAATGAGGTGGGTAACACTTTAAATTTCCACCTATTAAACAAAAATTAGTCTCATAACCATTCATAGAAGTGTGAGAACACTCAAAAGTGTTCAAACTTGATTCCTATTTTATTCCTTAATTTTCTGAACTTAGCACCTTAAAAAATTTGTGAAGGGATGTTTTGTAAATGGCAACAAATATTTTGAATTTTATTTTAAAAAATGGTTTGTGGAGGTTCTGAAGAAATAATTGGATCACTAAATGTTTTTAAAACAAGCTAAAAATTTTGGCTTCGGAAGTGGGTTTGCATTTAATGGAAAAGAGGAAAACCCCTTATACTTTGGGCCTGAAAATGAATGAAAGGGAGTTAAAAAACAAGGGAAGGAAAAATACTAGAGTGGGAGGATTTTTCAGGTGCTTTTACTTTACTTTGTAATTATGGATTAGTATCCAAATCAAAAAGAAAGTTTATAAGTCATACAAGGTGAAAAATACATGTGACAGTATTCAACAGTAAGTTTAAAGTAGAAACAATTTATGACCCTGTTAAGAAAAAGATTTTCTTAATAATATTAGATTAGTTTTTTTTTTTTTTTTGCTTTACATTAAGTGAAAAAAGTAGTTGAATCTTTAAGTTGTCCTGTTTGGAGAAAAGGTGGAAATCGGGGTACAGTCTTTTCATTTTAATTTCCACCTAGAAAGTAAACTTTATAAATTTATAAATTAAATTTTCTTCACTGCTAGAGAAATGCCAGTTATCATTTGGGTGGTCAGTATTTCAAGATGAGACATCCCTGAGGATAGTAATATTTGGCTGTCCCTTGGAAGAGTTGTAGGTTTCCAGAACCCCTTATTTTTTGCCCCAAATTAGAGAAATAAAATTTTACCCTAATGGTTTCTCAGATGGAGAACTTTTTAGTAAAGAAGGGAAAGAATTGCAATTCCCATCACTAATTTATTTAAAGTATAGTTAACCGTTCCAAATGTAAAGTTTTAATGGCACAGCTTTTGGTGGAAAAACAAAACATACTTATAATTATGTTTCAGAGATGAAATACATGACATTAGCAATTGGAAGACTCTTGATTCAAAGGTCTTGAGCTTCTAATCTTTTAAAATTACCTTAATATGTATCATTTCAATCTATGTGTGTGGGTACTTTTAAGGCTTATTTTTTAAGAGTTTATTTATTCTGTAGTTTAATGGGTAACAGCCTGTTGACAAAGATACCATTGAGATAGGCTAGTATGAGTATACAATTTTAAAATATTTTAAAATTCAGATCTGGTTTAGTTGAGTGGAAAGGGGGAAAACAGCAAGTACTATTTGTTTAAAGATTTTGTGTTGAAGAGTTACTTATTGGTTAGATCTGTTGATTTTTGTGTGTGGTGTGGTAGTGGTGGTGATAGTGTTGTTAGAATAAATGTATGAACCAAAGGCATTTGAAGAACAGACATTTTTCCAGCTGTTAGAATTTAAATTCAGTCTTGTTCGCTCCCCATCCTCTTAAAAAGATTCTTAAAATGTGGCTAATGTCTTCCAGAAAGTGCAGCTTAGATTTTGGGATGGGACTGTTGAGAAAAGGGGAGGAAAAAAGCAGCAGGGGAGGCTGGAGAAATCAGAGGAGTTAGTCGTGAGTTGGAAATTCCAGACGGGGAGGGGGAGGAAGAGGGGAGGGAGAGAGGGAGAGGGAGATAATGGGGGCTGGGGTGGATTTCTCGCTTCCCTTTTAAAGGGGAGCGGCTGGAGGCTCACTGTTACCCACCGGAGAGGGGGTCAGAGACGCCAGTTTAGAAGACCGGTAGTGGAGTCAGCCAGGGCAAGGCTATTTTTGCTTTCCGCGGCGTTGCCTGCCTTCCCTTCCCCTTGTCAGGAAAAAAAAAAAGAGAGAGAGAGAGAGGAGAGAAAGTCTCGGAGGGGCTGGAGGCTCTTCCTGGAGAGCTTGTGCTGGCCCTGCTGCCCTAACCCTACCCAGCCCCAGCCTCCCGAGTATCTCTGCCCACTGGCTCTGCTCTGTGGTGGGACTACCCGCCTTCCTCCTTTTAACAAGCCCCTGATGGAAAATGTCCACAGGCCTGGGTCTCCCAGGAGGACTTCCCCTCCCAGGTCTCCAAGACCACGAGCTGTGGTGCCCCTTCGCCCTGGGAACCCCCCAGGCCCAAGACCCCCAGGCTTCCCCACGTGGAGGGTTTCTCGGGGCTTCGGGGTGCAGACCGTTTCCAGCAGCTGGGCTGTCTGAAGACCTTTCCATTCTAAGCAAAAGGCCAGTGGGTAAATGCGAAGTGAAAAGGGGTTGAGGAGAGTGGAAGAGTGAGTAAAGGGAAGATGGGATGAGGGAGTCACTGGAGAGAAAATGGAGGTGCAAGTAGCTGTTGCTCCCTTCTAGCAGCCAGGGGCCCTTGGCCTGGGGAACAGAACCTTGGAGAGTGAAGTGCCAATTTAAATAACCTGTAATCTTTACAGAATGGGCTGTCTGCCTCTGCCTGTCTGAAGGCTGACTGAAACAATAACAAGAGGTTCTGTAGATGGATTTTATCTTGTAAAAGATGGACAACAAGTCCTCCAGCTGGCCACTGGAGAGGGTTTGAGGATCTTTCCCAGGATCTCAGCTAGTGTTTGACTCCATGTTACTATAAACTTTTGCACCCCACCCATTTCCACCTTTCCTCTCACCCCCTAACACCTTTTTAAATGCTTGTCAAAAACGGAAAGAAAGGTCTCTCAAACGTGCACTCGAAGTTGTGTGATCATTTGGTTATCGGTAAGGTTTGATTTGGCTAAAAATGATCTTATACATAGCTCCTCTGATAACACACCGTTGCAAGGTGGCATTGCCAGCCGGAAGCTGTATTAGTCTCAGTTGGTGACTCCACTCTAGTAGAACTTGGATGGGCCTTCAGATTTTGATCATAGGGGACTAGGGGACTATGTGCTTGTTAGTGGGTGGAATGGGGTCATTCTAGCATTGAAATTTATTGGCAGAGCCAGCTTTGTAAGACCTGGTTCCTACCTTTGCAGCACAGTAGGTTTGCAATAAATACAACAGGCTGGAATAAGCTATCACCCTAAACAGACTACTGAAAGAAGATGTGTGTTGATTACAGGTAAATCATAGGAAAAGTAGGTCTGGACTTCATAATTTTAATATAGTTAGAGAAAACCTGATTGCAACACACTGAAATGTAACTATGCAGAACAAACACTATCAGAAAAGCAGTCCTATTGCAGAAATCCGGGCTCCCAGGAGCATGGCTGGCCATAAGTAAACTGCTTTTTTTTTTTTTTTTTTTGAGACAGAGTCTCACTCTGTTGCCCGATCTAGAGTGAGTGCTGTGGCGTCAGCCTAGCTCACAGCAACCTCAAACTCCTGGGCTCAAGCGATTCTACTGCCTCAGCCTCCCGAGTAGCTGGGACTACAGGCATGTGCCACCATGCCCGGCTAATTTTTTCTGTATATATATTTTTAGTTGTCCAGATCATTTCTTTCTATTTTTTAGTAGAGATGGGGTCTCGCTCTTGCTCAGGCTGGTCTCGAACTCCTGACCTTGAGCCATCCACCCGCCTCGGCCTCCCAGAGTGCTAGGATTACAGGCGTGAGCCACCGTGCCCAGCCAGTAAACTGCTTTTGAATGAAATACAGAGCAAACAGCTGGATGATTAAAAGAATTGACTGGATTGTGCAGATATTTTCAAGACCTCTTAGGACAACTCTGGTTATTCGACAAGTGGCATTTTGGTAGCCGGAAGGCATATAAGGGATATGTCTGATATGGGATGGTTGGGAATTTTGCTCATAGGTTAGAGGAGGGTTGTGGAGAAAAGTCAGCTGATAGAGGAGGCAGGAGAAGTGGGATCTCTCCATTTGCTCTTTCCCTTTCAATCATGTCTGTTCAGTGAATTCTAGTTAATTCTTTCTCCATTTCCTTAGGAAAAGAGGGTTAAGGAGGACTTCAGACTTTTTTTTTCATTTTGAATCAAATTCAGTTAAAAAAATTAATCATCCAGATGTTTTGGCCACTTGAAATGGCAAATGTTAAGTCTGAGTGAAATTTGATTGGATAGTTTGGTTGATTGGATATAGTTAGCATCTGTAAGCGGAGAAATCAGAGAATTCAGAAATTTATGTGTAGGGTTGTTTGTGCGGTCTGAGTTCTTTGGCAAGAGGAATGAGGAGAATAGGAATCATTCAAGATTCTTAAGGCTCAAGGAAGGAGGAGGCTCTGTTAGGTCAGTCTTAGGACGGATTCTAGGTCTCTTACTAATCTTCCACAGGGGTCTGGAGGAAGGGTCTTCTTCCCAGGAGAATTAAATGTTTAAAAGCAAGAGCTTAATCTTTGTAACTGTAAAATGCTTATGGTAGTACACAATAGTGTTATCGTTATCATTATTATTTTGTTGTAGATGTTGACTTCTCTGCCTCCTGCCCTGGCCGTTGTGTGTTCTTGGAAGCTTTACAGTTCTCTGCCCTACCCTGCCCTGACCCATACAGCGTGGTTAGCTCCATGAGAATCAGAACTGATTCAGTGTATAGATGCCTGAAAATGCGTCCATAAGTGGTTCTTTGTACTGTGTGTCTGTATGTGTCAGCTTGGGGCATGTATCTAAGGCACTGGATTAAGGTATTTAAGTGTACTTAATGTGAATTTGGTAGTATTTTATATGGAACAATGATGGATAGGCATGTTGAAGGGAATGTGTTAGGGTGCTTTGATAACTACCTGTGTGCAAAACAGAAAAGCTACCTTTTGGGGGAGGGAAATGAAGCTTACCAGGGCAACCCCACAGAGCCCCTCCTAGATCATAATACTCCCACGCCCCCAGCCCACTACATCTCTTCCCCATCCTCTAAGAAAAAATGGCTTGGGGAGATGAGGCGAAGATGGTGGGGTATGCTACTAATTGTTCATTAGGGGAAATGGGCCATTTATTCTATTGTCATTGATGCCCTGAACCTGGGCCAGATTCCAGCTGAAATTTCACACTAAAGGGCTACTGTCAAAGGTGCATGTAAGGCAGGATACTGGTGAGAGGGGAACCACCCTAACTGCAGATAAGGTAGGTGTTGTAAGAAATCGGGATGGAGGGGGACTGTGTGAATCCTCTTGGGGATCTGTCTGAGGAAGGAAGGAAGGAATGAGAGCAGCACCCCCCATCTGGTGTGAGATGGGTATGTTTGTCTTAATATTCTGCTTTTGGTAAGCTGACAAAGTAGGCATTCTGGCATCGGGGATCCTGGATGCCTGGAAGGTGACCGTATACATTGTTCCCTCCTTCTTCTGCCCTTGTAGTGGCCTCATATTCTCTCCCTGGTCCCCTGGTCTGGAAACAGCCCCCAAAGATGAGCCCAGAATTCACCTTCATGCCCGCTTTCTCTTTTCATCCCTCCCGGCTCAAAGGGTGCACACTGCACTGCGGGCGCACATGCCCACAGCCCCTGCCCAGGGAATGAGCATTGAACCTTTTCTTTGCTGGGGTGGGAAGGGGAAGGGCTTCTCATCCGGATGTGGCTTTTTGCCCTTTAACAGGCTTGTGACTTTAATCAGTTACTATAAAGGGTTTTACAATTAGTTTATGTGGAATGATGTGTGTTGCCTCTTTCTGGAGTGGCATTTGGGATTGCTTGGGGCTTGTCAACTTTCCATTAGGGACTCTGAGGAGGAGAAAAGGAGGGGAGATAGGAACTGAAATGGGGACTGTTGGGTGGAGTAAACTTGTTGAGGATGTCTATTCAAAGTTAGAAGTATTTATTCTACTTCCTCCTCAAGGTCTCTAAGTTGCTTTAGAGGAGAAGTCCAACTGTAATAGAGACCAGTTGCTTTGGCAGGATTTGGAGATGGAGCCCTAAATTAAAGGGCAAAGATGGATTCTTCACAGAGAGACGTGGCTGTCGTGGCTGCAGCCAGTGTATTCTGAGCTAGGACTAGATGTACTAGGATGTTGGCTGGGGAAGCAGCTGGGTTGAGAAAAACGTACTCTCGTTAAGCGTCCATTCCAGCAACTTTTTATTTAATGTAAAAGAAAGGAAAATCTAGCTGACTGAAGTTATCTTATCTATAGTGTCTTCCTCCCTGTGATTATTACCATTTGATCCACAGATGCTGCTTCTGTTGGCTTTTTCGAATAAGGTAGACTGATTTCTGTCCAGAATGAGCTCTGGGGGTCTGCAGGAGGTGGAACAAAATGATCTTCACAAACTGCTCATATGTCTGAGATAATTCTTTGTTTCACTCTCCTTCCCTTGCCCCTCTTGCTGGCCATCTTGAATGTGTAGTTTCCTTTTAACTTCTAACTAAAAGAGGAATGCCGACTGTCTAGGCCCAAGCTCCTTTGCTCTCCTCTTAAAATTCCCACGGTCAGCAACTTTAGCCTGGGAGAATGTGTGGGGTCCTTGTCACTTAGTCATTGGCCATTTAAAATAATTTAAAAATAAATATTTCTCAGTTTTCAGATGTTTGTAAAAGAATAAATAAATAATTACAACCAAAAGCCTGGGGAGAAAATATTTAACAAGATGGTGCCGACTTCTGTGATAGCTTGCATATTACTGCAAAGATTGGTACCGGTAAACATGCATTAGTTCATTCATGCATGCATGCATTCATCCATTTACTTTATCTATTAAGAGTCTACTATTGCATGACGTGTCCTTTGCTAGGTACTAGAAATACAACAGGGAACAAGTGAAAGACCTTGGTCTTACAGTGGAGATGGGAAGAAATATAATTTGTAATATGATTTTTCTCTGGAAGCATTTAGGTTTTTCCCCTTTATCCTTGGTATTTTTTTCCTTTTAAAATTTTTATTTGCTCAATCCAAAGTAGGAGGGTTTTTTTGTTTGTTTGTTTGTTTTGGAGGCAGAGTCTCTTTCACTCTGGGTAGAGTGCAGTGGTATCATCATAGCTCACTGCAACCTCAAACTCCTAGGCTCAAGTGATTCTCTTTCTTCAGCCTCCCGAGTAGCTGGGACTACAGGCATGTACACCACATCTGGCTAATTTTTCTATTTTTAGTAGAGAGGGGTTCTTGTTCTTGCTCAGGCTGGGCTCAAACTCCTGACACCTCAAGCAATCCTCCTGCTTCCTCGGCCTCCCAGAGTGCTAGGATTACAGGCGTGAGCCACCATACCAAGCCAAAAGCAGGGGAAGTATTTTTAAAATATTTAATTATAAAATACACAAAAGGTAAAATTTAGCATCTTAACCATCTTTAAGTGTACAGTGAAGTGATTCACATTGTTATGCAACCGTCACCTCCATCTGTCTTTAGAATTCTCTTCATCGTGCAAAACTGAAACTATGTACCCATTCAGTAATTCCCTATTTCCCCTTTTCTGGCCATTTTCAATGACTAGTAATGCTGGGATTCAAAAAATGGCCATTTAAAATCCATTGCCAGTTTTGCCTTTTCACACATGGTGGTTACCTCTTTACCCTAAAGAAAATGGGAGCCTTTGCCTGATCCCCTGTCCTGCATAAAATATTGATTATTTATTGGGTCTTTAGCATTATTGGGTCTCCTTTTTGAGGTGGGGAGGGGAGGCATAGGGGTCAAGAGAGGGAGTCTCCCAAAAGAGGGAGGTACAAGATGAAGTCCCTGTCCTCCAGCAGGGACTTTAGATCCAGGAAAAGCTTTCACTTAAGATCCGGGAAAAGCTGAGGGACAGCTCAGAGGCCAGGAGTCCATACACTAACATTGGAGGCCCACAACCTCAGCAACTCAGAAAGGATGGAAGCTTGGCACTAAGCTGGGTTTTGGAGCCTAGGCAGAAAAACCAGAGGAGTGGATTAAGAGCCGTGTGTGTGAGCTGTTTTGGGCAGACAATTCATTTAGAAGACGGAGGGCAGCAAGAAGTCACAGAAATGAGGCGCTCAGGTAGGCAGAGCGGCTGTCCCTGTTTATTTCCCTTACTGAACATCTTTGTTCCTGAGCACTGTGCAAGGTGATAAGGGTCAAACGAGCTCCTTCTATAATTATAGGAGCATTTATTGAGTATCTGTCTACTCAGAGCTTGGCACTGTTACTTCACTGAATCCCAGTAAGAACCCAAAAGGTATTATCTTCATTCTACAGAAGAAACTGTAGAAGAAGAACTTAGCCAAGGACATTCTTTCACATATTCTTAGAACAAGGGAACCAGGTGATCCTGTGGCACTCAGAGAGGTTGAGTTTTTCTTGATCTTTTTTGGAGGAGAAAAAAGAGCTTAGCAAATAAAAACATGCCTAACATGAACTCCTCCCTGCTCTAAGCCTCCTTCCTCCCCTTGGCCTTTCATACCTGCTTTGCATTGTATTTTCCTCTTGAGGTTGCCATTTTCAGGCCATCTTGAGTGGTTGAAGAAAATTGAGATAAATGGGTCTAAAGCTTCTCCCCTTGTCTGGATAGCTAAGATGGGAAACGAGAGTTCTGCTGCTGGAATGGAATAACCCACAGTGGGGAAGCTGAGCGAAGTGGAGGAAAGAAAGACCTGAGTGGGGTTAGGATTTAGGCACCAGCCTCAGCCTTTCCTTTCCCAGATGTGTAAGCTGTGGGATTAGCGGTTAGTTTCTCTTTTTCTGGGCCTCTGTTTCCTCACCTGAATCTTCCCCCATCTCCAGAAACCTCATGAAATAAGCTGGATAAGTATTTTGAGTTCTAAGAGCCTCCATCCTTTGACACTTCTGGAAGGCACCAGGGCTGGAGCTTTTGGCTGATTCCCTGCCCTCCCCCCCCTTTTGTTTGGGTTCAACCCAGGGGAAAATGGGAGCTTGGGGGAAAGGGCAGGGATTGAGATGCTTCCCCTCCCCTCCGTTCTCCCTCTTCCCTCCTCCCTGGAGGAAGGGACAAAGAGTTGACCTTTGTTACATGCCTACAGAATCATAATTCATAGTTTATACATGTTAGTTTCTAAGGAGCAAGAACCCATTTACCTTTTTTTCCTGGCAAGCAGGAGCAGGCTGCATGATGTACTGACATTTATCTGGCTAGTGTCACCTTAGGCTAGTCACTTGACCTCTCTGAGCCTCTTTTCTGACCTGCAGAATGAAAATAATAATATTCTCAGTCTCTCTCGGTTGTTGAGAGGCTCAGGTCCGTCTCTTGAGGTCAGGTCACTCCCAGGTTCATAGGAGAGGGTGTGTGTAAAGAAGTACTTTGTAAACTCTAAAGTGCTATGCAAAGGTGAGTTATTAATACGATCATTAAGTGATGACACCCCAAAAGGGCTGACAGGTCATTCTCACCCCCAGACAAATGGCCTACTGTACATGGGGGCGAGTATGGCTCTTCTACGTGTAACTCAGTGTAGGGCCTCCCAGAAGGCGGTGGGGACCTGCCCCGGGAGGAGAGGAGAGGGTTCTTTTCTCTCCAGGCTCCGGAAGGCTCCTAAGTTCCGTGCCCCCTCCCCACTCCCAGGCCTCTCAGTTCCTGCCCTCTCAGTGGGAGGCCTCCCTGCCCCGGCCTGCCTCCTCCAGCAGCCCAGCCGAGGTCTCTAAGGAATGCCGCCTCCCGGGCCATTTTCTCCCCTCCAGCTTCTGCGGCCCCGGCCCCACTTCCAGCCTCTAGCCGGCTCCCTGGCTCCCTACCCCCAACCGGTTCCCACTTAAATGCTTGCAGGCCTGTGTGCAGGCGGGAAGCCCCCTCCCCCACAGGACCACCTCAGTCACGGCCCTGACCACAGGGAGGTCGGGTCTGGATTTACTAAAGGACCCCGGAGGGGGAGCCTGGCCCTCGCTGGCTGCCTGGCTTCGCCATGGGGTCGGGTTTCTGCCGGCCGGTGGCTCTGGAGAGAGACAAAGGGCAAAGTCCTGGTCCCCACCCCCACCCAGCAGCCCCCGGCGCGGGTCCCCTCCCCCTCGGGGCCCAGCGCGGGTAGCCGAGGGCCCCCGAGCCCCGCTGGACAGGTTTGGAGCGAGTCGGGGTACCAAGAGGTCTTTGGCGGCAGAACATTCTGGACTGTACTGAGCCCTGCAGCAGAGGCAGCGGGGGGCATCTTCTGTCCCCCTCCTAGCGCTCTGCAGCCTCAGCCCACCCAGAGCCTGGGGTGGGAGGGTGAGAGCTCAGCTCCCCCGGGTGAGGTGAGAGCGGCTGGGGAAGGGGCCGCCCCACGGGGCGCAGGCGGCGCCCGCTTCAGCCGGGCAGGCCGCGGCGCACTCCCCTCCCCCAGCCCCAGCTGCCGCCGCCCTTCCAGGCACCTCTCCTCCTCCTCCTCCTTCCTCCTCCTCCTCAGTTGCCCGCCCTGCCGCCGCCCGCCGCTCCCCAACCATGGAAGGCCTTGCGCGTGCGGCTTACGGCCTCTTGGAGGCCTCTTGGCTCGTGGAGACCTGCCCTTTCCTGCCCGAGGATGGGTCGAACCATCTTAGAGAGGGCACCGTCAATCCACCCAGACAGAATCCCTGGCCTGGGGAGAAAGACCTCTACAGAGAGGGTATTTTGCCCCACCCCAAGCCAGGCCGAACTCAGGAAGGGCATCCCTGTCCCAGGAGAGCTGTTCTGATGAAGAACTACGCCGCTAGGAAGACACAAACACCCAGCCTCCTTAGGTTTCTGACCACCAACAGGTCTCTGTTGGATCCCTCGAGGGACACAACCAGAGATTCTCTAGACTAATAGGAGAGATTAAGTTATTTTTTAAATGTATATGCAGATACATTATCATCCTTACACAGGGAACACTAAGGATTCCAAGGACCGCTCTGTTTCCAGTAGGGTCTTTTTCTCAGAGCAGTGTTGGGAGTTGCAGAAGACTGATTTCTTTTGAGGCAGATCTAGTTTCCTTTCCTTCTGAGATTTACACCTCAAAATCCTTGTCTTGAGAAGCTGGGTTGTTCAAGCTCGCTGTTCCCCTCTGAGGAGAGACCCCCGTCTCTCCGTTTCCCAGGCATCCCTGAGGATGCAGTAGCTCCATCCTCAGCCAGGTTTCTGGGCCCCAGAGTGCCCCAACCAGTGGGCTCTTCAGCTCTCTGGAGGGATGCTCACACCGTCACGGCCGGAGCTAAACCAGCAGCTCCAGTGAGGTGAGGCTGGGACCGGAGATGTTCTTTCTGCCCTCCCTGCACCTTTTCCTGTGTCAGCTTATTAACCTTCCTCACCCCAAAGAAGATCCTGGAGACTCTTCCACTGCCAGCCAGAGAGGGATGGTGAGCAATGTCCCTGAGGGTTAATTCTCCAGCCCCCCACATCTCTGCCTCCAGCGGGAAGGCTCAACTGTACTGCCCACATTGGGTCACCTCGTTCCATTTGTCCCCACACTTAAGGTTTATTGTAGTTTCTCCACATCTCTCCCCCCCATCTCTTTGCTCCAGCTCTCCTTCAGGAACCACTCTAAGGTTAAAGGGCAAGAGTCTAGGCAGACAGCTAGCTGCTGGGAGAGGGTAGCAGTTGGCCCAGGCAGACTTGGATTTGTCTAGAAAGATCTGGGCTGTCCCAGAGCTTCTGTTTTGGCCTCCTCGTGCTGCCCAGATGGGCAAGAAAAAAACCTGGGGGCTTGCTTGTTAAAGCATTTATTTCTGAGATATGCGAATTGAGCAAAGTTTTGCTTTCTACCCCCCTTTCACACCTTGCACACTTTTGCTGCTTTGCCTACCCGAGACCTAGATGACATTTTGCAAGATGAAAACTTTTGGTGACTACTGTTTTACCCTGCTAACAAATCTGACAGCCATCCAGCCGTATTATAGGGTAGTTAGCTCTTCTGCAAGTTAGATCCTGTGCCCAAATTAGAGCCGCATGCAGTAAAAGCCAGTTGGCACGCACTTAGCCATATAGAATATGGGCACTTTTCCTGCTACTGACGTCGGGGCCATACAAGCTTCTGCTGTATTAACGCTTCTCTTCAGAGAGAAAGCAGCATAATTTGGTGAAATGAGCACAAACAACCTAGGAGAAGAGCTGAATTCTAGTCCTGCCTCCAAGTTGACAAGTCTGTTCCCTTCTCTGAGCCTCAGTTTCTCCATGTATGAAGTGAGAGTGACTATTTAGGATCCTTGCAGACTTGGGTTTACCCCTCTCCTTTCTGCTTCCATGTGTGCATCTGATTTTCTTCAACTGGAGCTTCTTGGTGATGGGTTAAGGGGTGTGTGTGCATGCACATGTGTGCCAAATACATTTAAAAGACCTTGTGCACGGCGTCACAGAGGTGTTCTGGTGGTGTCCTGGCCTTCCAGTTCCCCCCACAATGGATTTCTTCTTAGTGGTGGCATCTGCTCTGCCTGGTCCCACGCTTCCCAGTAGGTCAGTATTTTCCAACCCCTACCCCTGCCCGCCTGCCACTCGACGGCCCGCCTGTCTGGCTGCCCTGCCTCTGGATCAGCCTGGCACAGAGCCCTGGGCATGGTGCCAGCTTCTCCTCCCCTCCCCGGCCCCGCCCCCTTTCTCAGCTACTGCCATGCCTGAAGCGTGCCAGGTCCGCCCCCTTCAGAAGTTTTCCTGGACAATTATTTTTCTTTTTTTTCCACCACCTCTCCACCCTATAGGGATAAGGAGGAGGGGTGGAGAGGGAGGACTGAGTCAGTGGTGATCTTCTAGAAAAGGCAGAGGTTGGGACTTCGGCAACTTATAGTCAGGAGGAACAGCTGGGAGGGGGCCAGCTTTGGGAGGGTGCTTCTGCTCCAGTGTCAGCCACATGGGACCCTCTTGCTGAAGAGTCACAGAATCACCCACTTCTGAAGGGGTCCAGTGGACAGCCCTCCTCACCCCAATTAACCTTGTCCGTTCTCTTCTCTTACACCAAACCAAACCAAACGAAACCGGGTTCCCTGCTGGACTGTAAACTCTGGGAGAGCAGGAGCCTGTGCCTGTCACTCTGTTCAGTGAGGTAGCTCAATGCCTGGCTATGTCTGATATAAATGGGATCTGAGCCACTTACCTAAAGTTTTAATTTTCCAACAGCCGCATTAAAAAAGAAACAGGTGAAGTTAATTTAAAAGATATGTTTAACCCAGTATATCGAAAAATTATTTCAATATGCAATCAATGTAAGTAATTATTAATGAGACATTTTGTCTTTTAGGGGGGTCCTAAAGTCTTAGGAATCCAGCTTGTACTTTATTTTAGAGCCCATTCCAAAATTCAGATGCTAACCCCAAAGTTTAGACACAGCCTTATAAACTTTATGAAGTTGTTTAGACTTCATAAAGTTTACAGTTGAAAAAAAAAAAGTTAAATTATGTAAACACTTAAATAAAATTGAAAATTTTGGTTCCTCAGTTGCACTAGCCACATTGCCAGTGCTCCGCAGCCACATGTGCTTGAGTGGCTCCTGTGTGGACAGTACAGGCCCAGCACATCGTAGCTGCCAAGGCAACATCTGTGGAATGAATGGCTCTGAGCAGTTGCAGTCTCTCCAGAAACCGTAACCGCCTTTTTGACCACTGACTAGAAGTTGGTACCTGTTAGGTTAAGTGGTGTGTCTCTCCAGGTTTAAACATCTTTGTTTCTCACTCTTCCAGCATCTGAGTTGTAACCCCAGCCCCACTTCCCTGGCTAGCTTTGTTTCCAATGGCCTTGGGCTAGTTCCTTCCCCTTGTTTTGAGATGCCTGTGAGCTTGACTGAAGACATGGACATCATTGGGATGAAGTTAAACGTGTAGATGGGGGCCGAGGGGCAGGGGAGTGTATCTAAACTTTGGGGTTATGGATGGGTTCCAAAGTCTTCATTATTAACCCCTGAAATCTTGAAATTGTGTGCAAATTGTTTGCATTTTTCTGGTGGTGTGTTCTTGCTTTTCATCACATTCCCAATGGGAACCTTCTCAAAAAAAAAAAAAGAAAGCTTAAGAACCAGTTATTCAGACCATTAGTGCACAGAAAATCACTATTAAGAAGTGTTTCCCTGTGGGTAGACAGGGTTGATCCTTGTCTGGGGACACAAGACCCTGTAAGATGGACTAATCCTACTCCTTGTTTCCTAGATATGAGAAACTGAGGTCCAGAGAGTTGAGGGCTTGACTTGCCCAGGACCACACATGGAGCCGGAAGCTTGGCCTGGGGGAGGGGTGGAGGTGAAGGATCTAATCTGAAGATCCCAGTTTAATCCTACTTCTCTTACAGAGATGAAAGTCCAGGCTTGACTCATGCCAGGGGCCCTGGAAGGATTAGGGGCCCCAAGCTTGAGGAGATTCCAAAACCTGCTGCTGCCTTCCTTACTCTCCTCCTTGCCTTCAACTGGCTTGCCCCACCCTGGTTTAAAGGAACTCCTCACTCCAGAGAGGTGAGGCCATCAACATGATTGAAGATGGCACCCTCCCTTCTGTGTATGAAAGCAGAAAGGAGCAGGTTTGCAGGGGATTAGAAAAATCTCACTCTCAGGGGCTGTTTTCAGTCCTCCTTACCCCCAAGACCTGGGGTCCCTGTTTCCCATGTACACTCTGCCCTCTGGGGAGGCCTCATTCTGACAGGGTCCCATCTAGTGCATCTGTTCCTTCCTCCACCGGACCCCAGCCCATATCTCTTAGCCACTGGTAAGTTCCTCACCAGGTGACGAATTCTTGCTAAATAAAACACCAATAGGAAAACGTTAGTTCAGACTAGTCTTAATGAATTTCTGTTATTTTGGAACCTTTGACTTCAGAACTGGGTGAGCTAAAATTACCTTTATTTTGTTTTTGTTTTTACCTTTTTATTGTGGAAAGAAATACAAACATGTAGAGAGGATAATGTAAGAAACCCGGTTCGTACCACCCATCACTTAGATCTAACAATTACCAATTAATCCAGTATGTTTTCATTTTTCCCCACCCCCTGATTATTTTGAAGCAAATCCTAGACATGTCATTTTATTTTTAACTATTTCAATATGTATATCTAAAATATAAGAACTTTACAGATCACAGTATGATTTTAAAAGATGAACGATAACGTCTCAATGGCATCAAATATCTAATCGGTGTTCAGTATGCCATAGGATCACTGTGAAACTAACTGTGGAAATGTGCAGCTGCAAAAACAAGTTAACAGCTTAAAGAATTATAGGTGGGATGTTTTGACTTACTGGATAGCAACACCCATGCAGCAAGCCCACTGTTCACTGTGTTGTCTGAACTCTTCGTATTTTCATTTTGTCCTCCTGCCTAACATGAGAGTACTTTGGCAAAGGCTTTTTGTCTCCTTCATGCCATCAGAAAGGCAATACAGGGTCAGTGCAAAGAGCCTGGAATCAGACAGACGTTGGGCTCAAATCCTGGCTCCTGCTGTTAGTGGCTCAACCTCCCCGTCTCAGGGCCCTGGTCTGTAAAACAGCCCAGATGCCACCTTCGTGGGTGATGGGAAGGTTATATGAGACGATGAATCTCAGAGCCTGGCATCTGGTAAGCACCGCTCTAGTATTCCCTGAATGTTCCCTTCCTTTAAAGTTAGGCTCCTCCCTATTGTGACCTGGTTTCCTTCCCCTGCAGTCCAAGTCGTGACAATTCTCTGAACTCTTGAGTGTGAAAGGATGAGAGAGCTCCCAGGCCAGGGAGAGTTCTCAGCCTTGTCCCAGGCCCAGCTCCCTGTCTGTGCTTCCTAAATCTCTTACTTCCTACTTAGCCTCTTAGGCTGTGGCAAGGATGCTTTCTCCCTCTACCCTCTCCTGAATCTCCCCTGGGTTTTCAAAGGATGGTCACTCAGTCTCTGTGGCCCTCATGCCCACTGCTTGGCCTGGCAGCGTCAGAGAGGCGGGTCCTCTGTAGTTACCACCCCGTAGGACCGGATAACTACTCTGGATCAGGGCAGGCGGAGGGCACCAGAAGCCACAGCATGTTGGCACCCAGGGAAATAACTAGGCTGGTGCAGCCCTTGCCGTTATTGCCAGGGGCTGGCAGCTTCATTCTTTCAATAAACGGATTTATCAGCTACAGGAGGGTGAGGGGAGTTAATGAACTCTGGGAGTTCTCTTTTCCTTTTCTGAATGATGGCTGTTGGTTTAGGCACTCAAGGAATATAGAAAATGCTCAGGGGGTATTGCCCTATTACCTGTAGGGCAAAGACACTGCTTAACCCTGGTAGGAGCTGGTCTGCTGGACTGGACTCTAGGCAGTGGTATTTCCCACTATTTTCCCTTCAGTACTGAAGTCTTTAAATACTTTAACAACTCTTACCATCCTGCTAAGCGGCTCATTGTTAGCCCTGCCTGCCTGCCTCTTTGCATGCTGGTCTGGACACCTGCCTCCAGGGACTGGGTCATGGATTGAGCACTTACTACCTGGCAGGCACCCTGCTTCACACATCTTGTCTTTTAAGACCTCACAAACGCCTCTTCCAAGTTCCACAGGAGGTAACTAAGGCACAGAGCTAGGAAGAAACCAGCCAGGGCGCTCTTAGCTTCCCGCTGGATCCTCCCAAGTCCTCAGCGCACTCTGGTCCAGCCCACACTGGGCCTTCTTTCTCTAAGTGTGTGTGGAATGAATGAGACAGAGACCTAGGAAAGGGAATGCGGGTTACAGTTCTCAGCAACGCCCCATGTGCTTTGGGCCTGAAAGAAATTAGGTAGCACCATACTTAATAGAAACCAGGCCAAGGGCTTAAAAGACAAAGGTTCTTCATGGCCTCTGTGCCTCCCTGCCCTGCCTGTTGTGTTTTAATCAGGGCTGGGGGCTTTGCCGGAAGGAGGCCTGGAGGGGCCTGGAGTGGGTTCCCAGGGTGAGGTGTGTGCCCTGGAGGGCTGGGTGAGTCTCTGCTGGTTGAGGGTGGGGGAGGGCTGCCAGGACGTCTTTTCTTTCATTGGTTGGGTGGCCCTGCCCTCCTCCCCCCTCCCTCTCCTGGAACATTCCAGACATTCCAGACAATCTGCCTGCCATTGCTTTCAGGATATGGATTAACATCCCAGCAGAGATTTGATTTCAACATTGCCACCCCTCTTTCCCTCCCTTCTCCGCCCCCAATGAAAAGAAAGCCCCTAAAACTGGGAGTTCGAAGTGAGAGGGAATTTTTGACCTTTGACCTTAGATTACACTAAGGGACCATCTTGGAAGAGCACACTTCAAACTGGGCTGCTAAGCTCCTGGGGTTGATGTAGGCCCTTATTGGTTTGAACTCCCAGGCAGGCAGCCCCCACCGCCCTGCCCCTCATCCAGAAGTGCTCACTGCAGGTGGGCAATACCTGTTACGGGTGTTAAGCTAGGTCAGTGTTCTCAGTCTTCCAATGGTGTGATCATTTTGTTCCCCCAACTCTCCAGCAGTTTGGCCTTTATTGTGAGGGTTCTTGCACTTTCAGTCTGTCCATTTGGTCACCAAAGGAGTTGTGTGGGGAATCACTCACAAGGGCAGATGTGGTGCTCCCACTTGGCCAATGAATGGAATCACAAAAAAGTGCCCTGGTGGGATGCGAGGACCTGGAACTGGATTTGTTTTTGATCTGTACTATTCCATCTGCTATAATCTGACCTCCTTAGGTCAAGCTGATGGGCAGACCAAAGAAGACAGGCACAAAGGTTCTCTTAAACACTTACATCGTCTCTTCACCAAGTTATTTCATCCCAGGAAGAGATTTCCGTAACATGTTGTATGGATAAAGACTCTCCACACAGAATTGCCAAGTTAGGATGGATCTTAGAGACCCTGCTTATTCCATTTTACAGCTGGAGACATTTGAGGGGTGAAGTGAGCTGGCCCAGGACAGCCAAGGGTGACACACTCACAGCTAGGACTTTAGCATCCCCTTTCCCTGGTCCCTTGTGTTTCGATTCCCCCCTCCCCCCAGCTTGGCCTGAGCTGGCACAGTCCCCACTGCCTATCAGGTGGGAATACTGAGGCCTGAATCTTAAGTGGCTTAATCTGGGGCAGGTTAAGGCAGGTTAACTTACTTTCTAGTTCAGCTTTTGCTTTTGTTCTAGCCACTAGAATTTCTTGGACCTTCTCCTTGAACTAAGGGTTTGTGATTAAGGATATACAAAGACATCGATGATAATTGACCAGCACATCAAGTCAATTTAAAAGTCTTAAACCCAGGGATTTAGGCACTGATTTGGGAGGTGAGCAATTGCCCTGGGAGTCAACCCTGAACCTGAAAGCCTTCCTCGGGGAAAATCACAACTTTTAAGAGGCATTTTAAAATGGGAAAAGATGGGAAAAGGTAAGAAGAAAGTACCATATAGTTAACTGGGATGGGGAGGTGTTCATTACGCTGAGTTATGTGCCCTGTTTATCACTCATTAATCAGTCCCATCCACCGATATATTACAGATGCACCTGTTTGCACAGTTGAAGTACTGAGTCCAAGCCTTTTGCTAAACTCTATAAATACTTCCTAACACCACCTACCACTCTGAATAGGTAATTTCCCTGTTTTACAAAGGAGGAAGCTGAGCCTCAAAGAAGTTAAATAATCTTTTAAGATCAGTGCTGGTAAGTGGAACATAGGTTGAAATCCCTATCCGTGCCAAAGGCTTACCCCTTGCACCGTCATCTTGCTGTACTTTGCATATGATGTCTCCCCTAATAAACTAAGCACCTCGAGGCCAGGCATTTTGTCTGTTTTCTTTTTTTTTTTTGAGACAGAGTCTCACTGCGTTGCCCGGGCTAGAGTGCTGTGGCGTCATCCTAGCTCACAGCAACCTCAAACTCCTGGGCTCAAGCGATCCTTCTGCCTCAGCCTCCTGAGTAGCTGGGACTACAGGCATGCGCCACCATGCCCAGCTAATTTTTTCTATGTATTTTTAGTTGTCCGATTAATTTCTTTCTATTTTTAGTAGAGACGGGGTATCGCTCTTGCTCAGGCTGGTTTCGAACTCCTGAGCTCAAACAATCCGCCCGCCTGGGCCTCCCAGAGAGCTAGGATTACAGGCGTGAGCCACCGCGCCCGGCCTTGTCTGTTTTCTTGATTGCTGTGTCTCCAGCATGTGGAACAAAGTACTGCGTGAAGTAGATACCAACTAAATAGTTGTTAGATTAATTAATCATTAATTATGTCTTATTTAGCTTGTATTTCTAGTGCCTGGAACAGAGTAGTGATAAGATGCTTGCTGAATAAAGGAATGAGTGAGAAAATAGTGAGACAAACAAAACAGCTGTGATTTTTTTTTTTAGGGATTTGTGGATGCTTGCCGCCGTCTGATTCTGCATTCTTGTCTGTGGTAGCACGGATAATAATTTTGGTCTCTTAAGTGAGGCATCCCTACTCCATTCCTAAGAGGTTACCATTCTTAGATTCTAAGACTGTGGTATTGGTGAGCAGAATGTAGGGAGAAAGAAACTGGGACAAGGATTAGAAATTAAGGTCACAGGATCCTGAAGCATCCAGAGCTTTCTCTAACTGTTCCCTCTTTAATTTCAGGAGTCGGAAAATTCAGATCCGAAATATTCCACCCCAGCTCCGATGGGAGGTAAGTTTGAGGGAAACTCAATGGGGTTGGTTAGTGGAGCCTAGGAAGGAAGTCTGCATCATTCTGCCTGAGTTGGCAGAAATGGCTGGGGAGGTTCTGGTCTGGGCTAGAATGTCCCCACTGGGTCTCACCCTTAATCCAGAACTCCACCTTTTGGGATGTCCTAGCGGTAAGAGGCATTAGGGAGGTGGGAAGGGTGTTCCCTGAGCCCTAAACTTGGTGACAGCAGAAGTTGATGTAGAACCCAGGTAGCCCAGTTCTGCTTTCCCAAAAGCCCTTTATGTACATAGCTCAAGTACATTCCAGATACCCCTCAGCGTTAGTACCTCAGAAAGGGCAAACTGAACAGGTAATAATACTCAGCCCCACCTGTGGCTCTGCTGGTGCCCACTGCTTTGGGGTGTGAGGTGTCCAGTGGCTACTTTGCAACACTCCTGGGATGCTCAGAGTACCTTTCCTCCTTCCTCCATGCTTCCAGGTCCTGGACAGCCTACTGGCTCAGTATGGTACAGTAGAGAGCTGCGAGCAAGGTAAGAGTGGGCTGTGGGCCAGGTGAGGAGGGTATTTGGGGGACCTGCTCTGCTTTACTTTCCACGATTGAATCTACCTGGAGACCAAAAAAAGGAGAAAGAGAGGGAGATACACTGGCCTTGGAGCCCAGACACCTGTCCTTGGCTTTGGCTCTGCTGCTTGGCACTGGAACCAGGTTTCTCTTCTGTTTAGCAGGCGGCTTGAACAAAGCCACTCCTTCCCAACATGGAATCTCTAGGCTCTTAGGGATCAACCAAGGTAGAAGTGGATGCCCCAAGATTTTAGAAATAGTTTAAGAATAGAAATTGTGTATTCAACCTCGGTAAGTCTGTAGCCCTTTTACTTTAAAAGCTTCATTATTTCTTGTTTTTGGCTGGAATAGTCAACTGGTCATTACTTTCTTGTTAGAAGTTCTGATTGGCAGCTGCCTATGTCTTTGGTCAATTAAAATGAAAAGCAGAGAGGATTTATTACTTAGTTAATATAGTTCGATGGGTAGGCAAAATCAATGAAGAGTGGGCCCACAGAAGGAAAAATAATAAGGAATTCTAGGTCATAAAAAGTTTGCTTTTTTTTGGATGTTTCTCCATTATGAAGATTACAAATTCTTTTCCGAGGAAATGAGCCTCAATAAAATGCGGAATGGTTTTGGTTGGACATAAAGTGGTCTTGATACTGGTTAAGGTTTGGAGATCTCAAGAAATCTCACTTTTTGAGATTTAAATACTCATCTCCAAATTCTTTGTGGAAAGGGGCAAGCTCTAAGTGATTATAAATGATGACACTCTTCGTCTGCCCGAAGGTAAAGTGCTGAATCTGTCAAACAGGTTCTAACCTGCCCTAATCCTGTAGCTTGCCTGTTATCATAAATACCAGGACACAAATGGACCCACTGATAACCACTGCCCGGTACTGTTCACAGCTTTGACTAATGAATAAGTCACTCCTGGGCAAATAGAGAGTAAGATTGAGCAGTGGCTTGGGAGCAAGTGCATGCTGAGCTTCACTGAGAACTGCAGCAGGAGTCAACACCGGTTCAAATTTACCCAAGGCTCACTGGGGAGGTGGGGAGCTGTATCTGGAAGGGTATCTGCTACCTGGAGAGAATAGTATGGGAAATGTTTGACTTTGTTGGACAATAAAGGAAGTCCTTGAGTCTGTTTAGATGTCGCTAAGTGAGATCTACCCTATTTAAAACTGCCCCCACTCCATCCTCTTCAGCCTGATGTTTATTTCTCCATGGCGCTCATTGCTGTCAAATGTTCTATGGAATTTGCTTATTTATCATGCTTATTGTTGTCTCCCTCTACTGGGACACATGCTCTGGGAAGGCAGAGGTTTTGTTGGTTCACTACTGTATTTCCAGTCACTGGAAGATTGTTCTTGCAGGACCTTCCTCCTCCCTAAGGTGGGCAGGCCTGAGGGGTGAAGAGTGGTCTGCACTGTAGTGTCTTATCTCTCCTCAGTGTTGTGGGAGCAGAGGCTTGTGTCCCAAGGTTGAGCAAGCCCAGGGGACCCTAGTTCACAATACATCGATACGTAAGAGACGTTATTTTTTTATTTTTTGAGACAGAGTCTCACTCTGTCATCCTGGGTAGAGTGCAGTGGCATCATCGTAGCTCACTGCACCCTCAAACTCCTGGGCTCAGGGGATACTCCTGTCTCAGCCTTCTGGGTTACTGGCACTATAGGCACACACCATGACGCCCAACGAATTTTTCTATTTTTAGTAGAGACAGGGTCTCGCTCTTGCTTAGGCTGGTCTCCAACTCCTGAGCTCGGGTGATCCTCCGCCTCTGCCTCCCAGAGTGCTAGGATTACAGGTGTGAGCCACCACGCCTGGCCCGGGGAGGTTAATTTTTAATTGGAAGTGAAAAATATTTGCCCGGATTGCTTGGAATGCTATTATCAGCTTTGCCAGCCCATTCTCCTCTATGTAGGAAAAGAGTAGATGAGGAATCAGATGAAAGTCAAAAGATGCTCATAGTTAGAGCTAAGGAGCTTGATGGGATTAATGGCTAGAATCCCGAAGCTACAGTGGCCCAGTGTGTCCATGTTCACTGCCAAGATGTTTGGAATACTCAAGGCAGGAAATCCTTTTTCCTGGAAAAGATGCAGATAGATTCTTTTATTTTTCCTTCTAGACTCCACAACAGCCACTCCTGTCAGTCCATTTGGCTGAGTTAATACACTGTGTCCTTGAGGATATAAAGGCCTCTAGAATGGATTTGGGTGTTCCCTATGCATCTTTAGCCATATCTTTGCAGACCTTTTCTTAGGATGTTTACTTCTATAAATTGCTAATCTCACCCAGTATGTGTTGATTTTTCACTACTTTAGTTTAACTTTCTACAGGGAAATTGACTCCCAGGTTGGTGTGTGTGTGTGGTGGTGGTTGCCCTGCTGTACAACTGCTGATATGGCAGCTACACCCTTTTATATACCCACTCCCTTGGGAGCAGGGCGAGAAAACCAAAGGAAAATGCAAGAAGATTAATTTGAATTTTCCAGTAGCCCAGGTGAAAGCGGTCTCAAGAGAAAATGTTTTTTTTTGCCTCTTCATTCTAGTATTTCCTAAGTTTAATGCCTTCTTTTTTGAGACAGAGTCTTGCTCTATTGCCTGGGCTAGAGTGCCGTGGCATCAGCCTAGCTGACAGCAACTTCAGACTCCTGGGCTCAAGTAATCCTTCTGCCTCAGCCTCCCGAGTAGCTGGCACTACAGGCATGCGCCACCATGCCCGGCTAATTTTTTTATTTATATATATATTTTTAGTTGTCCAGCTAATTTCTTTCTATTTTTAGTAGAGACGGGATCTCACTCTTGCTCAGGCTGGTCTTGAACTCCTGACCTTGAGCGATCCTCCCGCCTCAGCCTCCCAGAGTGCTAGGATTACAGGCGTGAACCACCACGCCTGGCTAATTTTTTCTGTATATTTTTAGTTGCCCAGCTGATTTCTATTTTCAGTAGAGACGGGATCTCACTCTTGCTCAGGCTGGTCTTGAACTCCTGACCCTGAGCCATCCTCCTGCCTCAGCCTCCCAGAGTGCTAGGGTTACAGGCGTGAGCCACGACTCCTGGCCAAGTTTAATGCCTGCTTGACCTCAGAACATGGAAGGTTGGGGTTGGAATTCGATAGTGGGGCCTCCAGATTTCCCTGCTCTGATGCCAGCCTCTGTTTACTCTGCAGTGAACACCGAGAGTGAGACGGCAGTGGTGAATGTCACCTACTCCAACCGGGAGCAGACCAGGCAGTGAGTGACCGGGAAAGTGGGGCTGCGGGGGTCTCTGTGTGGTGTTGGGAGCCGGGTCCCTCTGCTTCCAGGGTCCCTGTGCTTCCATCGGGGGTCCAGGCAGGCTGGGGTCCCCAGCTGGCCTCAGATTGTGGGCCAGCCAAACCCAGACTCCCTTAAAGGGTTTTTTCAGGGTGTGTCTCCTTCGTGTCCTTTGTTTCAGGGATCTCAAAGGTTCAGAAACTCTTCTGGATTGACAGCAAAATACATTGAAAGGAGGGACCCAAAGCCTTCCCAGGGGAAGTGGGAAGTCAGAGAAAAGGTCCATTTCAGATAGTCTCTGGTTGCCCGGCGCCGCGGGGTCCTTTGCTGTGTTCATGGCGCCATCTAGTGATGGTGAGGGGGAACTGCGGGGTTTAAAAAGGGTTCGTTGAAGTTGCCATGCGGGGCAGACATTTCATTGCAGTGATGATTGTGAACCCAGTTGAGGATTTGGTAAGATCCTCCCAGTCCCATCGCACCCACAATTTCTAGCTCCTTATCCCTTTGGTTGAGCAGTTAATTAGGATTCTCACCCACTGGTATAGACAGACTGCCTATTTTGTGCATTACTCATTTAAAATCACATCTGACCTGGTTATAGGCTTTTGTTACATTGTGCTTTTGGTGTTTTTCTTGCTTCTTCATGTGCTGCCTCCTCCAAGCTAGCAATACTTTGTAAAATCCCACCACTTTCTCAAACGCCTACCGTTTTCTTTTTCATACCTCCCGGGCTCGGAATTTTTCAGAGATTCCTGCTGCCCCTTGTAGCCATGTAAGATCCTTTGCCCGACTGTAAAGATCATGTCAGCACTTGCTCATTCCTTATTGCCTGTTGTTGCTTGCTAACATTTCTAATAACCACTGCCAGCCTTGGGAATGGTTGATGCTTGTCCCCTCCCTTCGATCTTATTCAGCCCTATTTACAGATCTCCCAAACACTGAGACTCTAGTCTCCAAGGGATGAGCAATCCATTCTGTCTCCGGTTCTTCCTTATTTTCCATGTAGTTTTCATTAACCAAGAGAGGTGCCAGACTCTCAAGAGGTTTAAAAACAACAAATCCCTTAATTTATCCCATGAGTTTGCATGTGATTCTTACATGAGTCCTATAAGAATGAAGTTTTGGCTGAAACTGACAAGCTGATCCTAAGATTCAGTGTGAGGTAATGCAAGGGACCCAGAATAACCATAAAAATCTTGAATAAGAACAAAGTTAGAAGACATTAACTTCCAGATTTGAAAATTTATTTCAAATCTACGGTAATCAAATCAATGTGGTAGTCGCATCAAGATAGACATAGATCGATGGCACAGAATTGAGAGTCTAGAAATAAGGCCTTACATTTATGATCACCTGGGTTTTTTTTTCTTCTTTTAAACATATGTGCTAAGAAAGTTCAATGGGAAAGAAACAGTCTTTTCAACAAATGGTACTGGGGCAATTTAATGATATTCACAGGTAAAAAGATGAATTGAATGCCCTACCATAACACCATACATACACACAAAACTCAATATGGATCACAGACCTAAATGTACTAGCCATAAGGTAGGCAGGGCACAGGTATTAATATCAATTTCCCACTTTATAGCTGATGAGACTTAGGTCTAGACTAAGTTGTGAGTTACCCAGTTCACGTAACTAGTGAGCAGTGGAGTTAAGATTGGAATACTGGTGCTCTAACTTAATTGAATGTTTTTGTCCTACATTTCATTAGGGTATGGCAGGGCCAGATTAACATTTGGATTCTGCATACATATTAATATATTTCAGTCTCTTTTGACCTTGTTTTCATTAGCTCTTAGGTCATTAAATATGAAATATCTGATTTCAAATCAAAAGTTTAGTTTATTATATCTTAAACAAGAAGCTGTACAATTAATCAAAGTATGTACCTAAACTATCCACACAGTTTTGCCATCTTAACAGTTGCTTGTTTATGTCAGCAAGTGAAGAAGCCTGGAGATTGAGCGGCAATGAAATTGTGAAAGGTATTTTCCGCAGCTTGTTGAGCATTGAATATTTTTTCTTGCAAGAAGTGGGCCAAAGCCTGGAAGAAGCAGTGGTAGTCAGTTGGTGAATGCAATGGATGACAGAAAATTTCCAAGTCCAGCCTCTGTAGTTTTAGCAGCGTTGTTTGTGCAACATTTGGTGGAACTTTGTCTTGCAAGAGTGACCTGTCTCTGTTGACCAGTCTCGGCTGTTTAATCACAGGCATCCTCATTATTTCATCCAGCTGGTTGCAGTAGACATCTGCTGTAATGGATTGACCATTTCGTGAAGCTATAGTGGATAATTCCAGCACTGAACCACCAAATAGACACCATTAGCTTTTTTTGATGAATATTTGGTTTTGGACTGTGTTTCAGCACTTTCTTTGTCTTTATCCAACCATTGTGCCCAACGCTTGTGATTATCAAAAAGAATCCCTTTTTCATCACACATAACAATATGGTGTAGAAATGGTTCGCCTTTATGTCTTGACAGCAAAGAAAGACAAGCTTCGAGACAATTTCTCTTCTGACACTCATTTAATTCATGCGGTACCCGTCTGTCCAGATTCTTTACCTTGTTGATCTGTTTCAAATGGTCCAATATTGTTGGAATAGTAATGTCCAACCTTGCTGCTAATTCATGGGTAGGTTGAGACGGATTCGCGTCCACTACAGCTTTCTGCTCATCATCATCTACCTTGGTCTTAGGTTGCCCACGTGGCTCATTTTCAAGATGAAAGTCACCAGAACAGAACTTCTCAAACCATTGACACACTGCGTTCAGTAGCTGCATCCTTCCCAAACACTTTATTGGTATTTTGAGCTATCTGTGCTGCATCGGTTCCATGATGGAACTCATGCTTGAAAATTACACAAATTCTTTTATTTGTCTGTGATTTCACAAAGATTGCTCTAAAAAAAAAAAAAAATTTGAAAGATAATCACAAGCCAAACTGTGTGTTTAAAAAATTGAGGGTGTTTCTTCACAATAAAAATAATATAAGAAGTGTGAAAGTAAATGTCAGCAGTATTAACTGTCTAACTTAGTACTTAAGGAAATTCGACATTTCATACTTAACAGCCTAATATAAGATTAGGATTTTGTAGTAGTTAGCATTTTGGTAGGACTCTTCAATCCAGAAGGTGTATGTGTCAGCGTTGTCGAGCCCTTTCAGGTACATGGTATGCTCTCCCACTGACATGGGAGTTCTTTGAGATCTGTGCTTAGTCTTCCTTTTTAAACTGGGAGCACCCTATACTCCCTGTTGGACTGGGAGCCCATCTCTCTGATCATCTAAATGGAAAGCCTTTGAGAACAATAAATCCCAACCAAATGTCAGGAATCACTATATCTATTTGCTTTTCCTTGATGTCTTTGATGCCATTTAAACTGGAAGGTCCTTGAAGGTGGAGGTGGGGGTGGTGGGCAGGTGGTTTTCTCCCTTTTTTGAGTGTGTTCCAAGTTGTAACTCTGTAGAGTGCTTTGCCAGAGGAGAGCACCTGATGTGATTGGCTTGGATAGGCATGACCCGTAGACTCTTCATCTATCCCCAGAGCCATCATGAAACTGAATGGCCACCAGTTGGAGAACCATGCCCTGAAGGTCTCCTACATTCCTGATGAGCAGATAGCACAGGGTCCTGAGAACGGGCGCCGAGGAGGCTTTGGCTCCCGGGGTCAGCCCCGCCAGGGCTCACCTGTGGCAGCAGGGGCCCAAGCCAAACAGCAGCAGGTGGATATTCCCCTTCGGCTCCTGGTGCCCACCCAGTATGTGGGTGCCATCATTGGCAAGGAAGGGGCCACCATCCGCAACATCACAAAACAGACTCAGTCCAAGTGAGTACTTGGGGAATGGAGGCTGGGTGCTGGGGACTGTGGCTGGTACCTGAGGAGGCTCTTGGAAGCATGCTGGGGGCATTGACATTTGGCTCCTAGGAAATGTTGCTTGGAACATTCAGGGGTCACTGCTCGCAATCTCAGCCTCCTGGGTAAGGGTGGGCGGATGGGGAGGGAGCATGGGTCTGGGCTGTGACATTGGTTGGCCCCACACACTCGTTAGCAAGAAGGGTTCTATAAATTTCAAAAAGAAAAGGCTCAAGCAAACCCAGCCTTGGTGAGTCATCCACTCCTCAGTGCTTTGATTTCATGACCGCTTTGTGGATTGGCCACCCTGCCCAAAGTCGGGACCCTCAGCAATAGGTCATAATTATGTCCCAACTCCCCATTCTGCCATAACCACTCCTTTTCTCTAATTTTTATAAGCTGATCAGTATACTCAGTGGCAAAATACAGGTCGCATTATGTCCTTATTCATGGTAAGTCCCATTATTGTTTAGTTTAAGTTTGGGACGATGTGTCTTCCCTTTATATTTGTTTCAAGGGAAACATAAAGAATTTTTTTTTTTTTTTTTGAGACAGAGTCTCACTGTGTTGCCCAGGCTAGAGTGCCGTGGCGTCATCCTCGCTCACAGCAACCTCAAACTCCTGGGCTCAAGCGATCCTCCTGCCTCAGCCTCCCCAGTAGCTGGGACTACAGGCATGCACCACCATGCCCAGCTAATTTTTTCTATATATTTTTAGTTGTCCAATTAATTTCTTTCTATTTTTAGTAGAGACGGGGTCTCGCTCTTGCTCAGGCTGGTTTCGAACTCCTAAGCTCAAACAATCCGCCTGCTTCGGCCTCCCAGAGAGCTAGGATTACAGGCGTGAGCCACCGCACCTGGTGAAACATAAAGAATTTAATGGGACATGTAGCTTTAGAGCTGTGGGCTGGTAATCCCCACCCTTGCATCCAGTGGTCCCCAACCTTTTTGGCACCAGGGACCGATTCATGCAAGACAATTTTCCCACAGACCAGGGATAGGGGGATGGGTGTCATGGATGGGGGGAGGGTGGTGCAGAGCTCAGGTGGAAATGCACCGCCCGTTTCCTAACAGACCATGGACTGGTGCTGGGCCTCAGCCTAGAGGTTGGGGACTGCAGCCTGCCTCTGTGTGATAGACTGAGACAGTCTGGTCTGCAACAGAATCCAGAGTAACAGACTGGTCATATTTCTCTGGCCCTTTCTTTGCCCTTCCTGAATCTGCACTCGATCAGCCTTGTTCTAAGAAGAGCAGGTTTTATGTCTTTGATAGAGGAGAGGTGGAGTGAGCCTGAAGAACTGGTGCCCCTGGGGGCTGCTAACCACTGTTGTCCTTGTGGTCCTCAGGATAGACGTGCATAGGAAGGAGAACGCAGGGGCAGCTGAAAAAGCCATCAGCGTCCACTCAACCCCCGAGGGCTGCTCCTCTGCCTGTAAGATGATCTTGGAGATAATGCATAAAGAAGCAAAGGACACCAAAACGTAAGGCTCCAGCTTTCCTTGCATCTTCAGGGACTGCCAGCCCCCCTCCCCTCAAACTTGTTAATGGCAGTAACACAGAGATATAGGAGACAGGCAGAAATTGTATAAAAAGATGTAAACTGAGAAATGCCCTTCTCCTTCTTACTCCCCTTGTATAACCTTGAAATTCTGTGCACTCACAAGGGTGTGTGTATTTGCATGTGTGTGCACATTTGTGTATATCTCTAAGGGGATCATACTGAACATGCTGTTCTATACTTTTTCATTCTCTGTATCAGTACTTGTCTCAGTACGTATTGACATCCCTCATTCTTGTAGCTGGATAGAATTTCACAGTTACAGCTGTTCTTAGTTCATTTAGCCAATCCCTGGATTTCTTGATGGGTGTTTGGATTGCTTTAAAATTTTCCTTATAGAAAACAGTGATGCTACAGATTTATACAAACTGGGAGAAAAAAGAAAAAAACAGTAACGCAAGGAATCTGTTTATATATGTTCCTTTGCACACTTGTCCTTTAAAAAAAATAGCTTTATCGATGTTTAATCGATGTATAATCAGTCACACACATTTTAAAAGTGTGTTGTATGATAAGTTAAAATTTAAAATGTACGTACCTATACAAGCCACCATCACAATTAAGATAAAGAACATGTCCTTGTGCTCCTTGGCCGTCGCTCTCTGTCCCCAATTCCCTTATCACTAAGCAGCCACCATCTGCTGATTTTGTAACCTTTTACTTGGAAACACCCGCTCTGGGCTGGGTGGTGGCTGTGCCTCCCCGTCTCCTGCTGTTGAAGGAGCTCTTGTCTTCCCTGTCTTCCCCAGGGCTGACGAGGTCCCTCTGAAGATCCTGGCCCACAATAACTTTGTGGGGCGTCTCATTGGCAAGGAAGGGCGTAACCTGAAGAAGGTGGAGCAGGACACAGAGACGAAAATCACCATCTCCTCGTAAGCCTCCCTCCCGTGTCTCTCTCTGTGCGTGGGAGACGCACTGTGGCCCGGGGCCGGCAGTATCTCATCATGCCCCCTTAAATTGGGTGCTGTTTCCTGCCTGTTGAAGGAAAATAGTTAAAGAAGTGGTAAAAAGCATTCTTTTCTTTGAGCCAGAGTATCACTCTGTTGCCTGGACGAGAGTGCAGTGGTGTCATCATAGCTTACTGCAACCTCAAACTCTTGGGCTCGAGTGATTCTCCTGTGTCAGCCTCCTGAGTAGCTGGGACTATAGGTGTCCGCCACCACACCTGGCTAATTTTTATATTTTTTTGTAGAGGTGGGGTCTTGCCCTTGCTTAGGATGGTCTCAAACTCCTGGCCTCAGCAATCCTCCCACCTTGGCTTCTCAGAGTGCTAGGATTACAGGGGTGAGCCACCGCGCTTGGCCAAGAGCATTTCTCTCTCTCAGAGTTGGAGCTCGCCCATTCCCACTGCCATGTGGGTTGTGGGGGTATTGTAGGGGCTGCCTCTACGGGATTTTCCTGCCACATCACAGCCTTCTTCTTCTGCATCTCGAGGGCAGCCAGCAGCTAGGAGCCAGGGCTTTGGGGTTTCAGGCCTGTCTGCCACCATGAGAAGTGGCCTGACCTCAGTCCCTTTCTGTTTGTGTCGTGGGCTGCCTCTGCACACGCTGTGCCTCCTCATTTCATCAAAGACTAGCCTGTGGGCAAAGCAATGGTTCTCTTCCAGAAAGGTGCAAGAAGCGGATTGCATAGGGCCAATGGGGAGACTTGGTGGCACAATCCTCCTTCCTGCTTGACCAGCAACATATCCCATCTGTGACTGGATTTGTTGCTAAGGGAGGGGTCTCAGTTAGGTATTTTCACCCCTCTGCACTTCACTTCCCGCCCTGGTTACAAACTGGGGACACGGAAGGCTGGAAACAGAGAGTTATGCAGAAATGGGGGACCCGTGACCCAGTTGAGCTCTGGCCTGGTCCCAGCCTGCCAGCGAAAGGCTGACGCTGCTCTGCTCTGCTTTTCCGCCAGGTTGCAGGACCTCACCCTCTACAACCCTGAGAGGACCATCACCGTGAAGGGTGCCATCGAGAACTGCTGCAGGGCTGAGCAGGAAATCATGAAGAAAGTTCGGGAGGCCTACGAGAATGATGTGGCCGCCATGAGTGTGAGTGCTGGATGGCTTGCCCTTTTCCGAGTCTGAGCAACAGCAGCTTGTGGGCACAGGGTGGCAGATGATCCTCCTGCCTCAGCCTCCCAAGTAGCTGGGACCATAAGCATGCTGTTGCCACATACCTGGCTAATTTTTCCATTTTTTTTGTAGAGATGAGGGTCTCACTATGTTGCCCAGGCTGGTCTTGAACTCCTGGTCTCAAGGGATCCTTCCACCTTAGCCTCACAAAGTACTGAGATTATAGGTGTGAGCCACTGGGCCTGGCTCATCTGATTTTTTTAAAGAGGAGTAGGGATGGGGTAATCAAAGACCAAAAAGGTTCAGAACCACTGAGTCCTAGAAGTCAAATGGAGCTCTGTCTCCACCCCTCTTTCTCATACAGGGGCATCAGTCACATGATGGGGCCATGTGTCTGTAGTCTGTCTCCTTCAGAGTGGACTGAGCAGCCAGAGAGGAAGGACTGCTGAGGGTGTACAGCGGGTGGGCTTCTCTGGTTGTGGGAGCTAGTTCCGTAAGAACATCCCGTTGCTCACCACTCCTCACCTGTGTGCACGTGGGCGTGTATGCAAGCATAAGGTCAGGCAGGTTTTTGTGCAAAAGCATGTCATTGTCATGTTTTTGGCTCACTCTTCCTGGGGCCACTCACCCTTCTGGTTCAGCCAGGGCCACCTCCAAGGGACCACAAGTTCCCGTCAGGATGAGCTGACCCCCTTCTCCTCACCTTTCTTCCTCAGCTGCAGTCTCACCTGATCCCTGGCCTGAACCTAGCTGCAGTAGGGCTTTTCCCAGCCTCATCCAGTGCAGTCCCGCCACCTCCCAGCAGCGTTACTGGAGCAGCTCCCTACAGCTCCTTCATGGTAGGTGGAAGGTCTCGTTACAGGGGAGCGCTCAGCCTGCGGTGGCCTCCCTCGAGGGGTCTGGATCCCCATGGGAGTCTGATGCCTGGGAAGTTTGCAGGGAAAGGGAGGGGAGCTCTCGCGGACATCCCTCCTCTGCATTCCTCCCAGCCCTGCATTCCTCCCAGGCGCTCTCCCAAGTGTCAGTTTTGCAGAGCAGGGCCTAGGGTACTGCGGGGTGCTGGCAGCTGTGTTCCCTCGCACTTGCTGGGCATGGGAAGAGGTAAAGAGCTCACAGCATCCCTTGGCAGCCCGAGTGGCAGGTGGGTGCCTGCACTCTTTACTTCTCAAGGATGTAAGCCGGGGAGTGGAGGGGCTTCTGGGCTCTGCCCCTTGGGCCCCTTGGTAATAACGTATCCTGTCCTGGCAGCAGGCTCCCGAGCAGGAGATGGTGCAGGTGTTCATTCCTGCCCAGGCGGTGGGCGCCATCATCGGCAAGAAGGGGCAGCACATCAAACAGCTGTCCCGGTTCGCCAGCGCCTCCATCAAGGTGACCTGCTCTGTGGGTTTGGGACGGGAGGGGGCTCCGCTTCTTCCACCCTCTATGTCTGCTCCCAGATTCCCATGGTCTTGAGAATTTGCATCTCGTGTTAAGGACCTTTCCCCGAGGAATGTCAATCTCCTCTCCTTTGGACTTTGCTTGGCCTCCATTGGATGCCTTCCGTGCCTCTGGGTTTTCAGGCAGGAGGCAGGGTGGTAGCACAGGAGAGCTTTGGACCTGCCACAGACCCGAGTTCAAATCCCAGCCCTCACCTCCCAGTAAGCTGTGTGACCCGAGCATCACTGTCCTGGTCAGTACAGTGCTATGAAACCACGCAGCCAAAGCCCCTGCCTCACAGTTTAACACTGGCTTAAGTGTTAGTTGTCTTTCAGCTTCCCTGGCTAGGGTCAGGGGAGAGAGAAGGGACAATCTGTTATAGTGAAATGAAGGTGCTTTTAAATTTCACAAACCTAAATCCAGTTGTTTCAGTGGCCTTAAAAGCTTCGGGAAAAGCTGCACTTGTTTCCCAAGTGGAGGTGCAGTCAGTGCCCTCCCCATCTCATCCGTGTCTGACTCTTGACTCCACGGAAGGCTCCCGAGAGATTGGGGAAAGGGGAGGGTGGAGGAGGCCCTACGTACAGAAACTGTCTCCGGAGCAAGTCCTTCTAACTGCCCTCTGCCCCCCTAACAGCTGGTGTGCGCGGGCAGTGACTTGGGCTTCCGAGTCTTGGTTCTTCCCCCAGTCTTCAGAATGGGCAGTGGGAGTAAGGGTGGTGGCAGGGAACTGGAGGAAGTGGAGATGCGGGGGGTCTCTTCCCGAAGAGGGGCCCTCTTTGACCAGCTATTTGCTTTGTAGATTGCACCACCTGAAACCCCCGACTCCAAAGTTCGTATGGTTATCATCACTGGACCGCCAGAAGCCCAATTCAAGGTTTTGATCTTTATTGTTTTTCCAAGCTGGATACGGGGAATTGAGGTTGGGTACTTCCCCTGAGTGCAGGAAAGGGGCTGGGGCAATTTCCCATTAACTGTCAAATCCTCGGCACATCTTTAAGCCTTCCCTGTGGGATATAGGGCTGCACAGCTACTTGGCAAGTTGGCATCAAACTTCATTCTTTTGACTTCCATTTCCCTTATCACTTCTTGAAGGTCAACACGAATTATGGGAAAGAAGGAAGTCTGAGGGCTGCTTCTTTGCACTCTGCCTTAGTTACTACGGAGGCATTTGATGTCAAATTCCTGTCTCTCCTTTATGTCCCTGCTACATTCTTAGCTTCTTGAACTTCTGGTTAGATAGCCAAAGAGCCAACACTTGACCTGACCTTCATGAGGATAGAGGACTGGGACAGCTCTCTAGGCCACTGTGCAGTGTCAAGCAGGCCTGCCTTCTGTGACCTCGATGAATTGCCATCCAGGGCCTTGAAACGCTAGTTGATGCCACGTCTAGATAAGTGCAGTCATTCCAGACCCCATAGGTCTGGTTTGTGGCTTGTGAATTATATTCCTCTGGGAAATAATTTTTTCCTCTGGGAAGTTTTTATTCAGTTACTCATAACTCACAATAATCTCCTCGCCAAGGTCTCTAGTATTACAGATAAGCAGGAGCACTGACAGGCTGTCCAGCTGAGCTGAGCCTTTCCCATTACCTGCCTTAGATGGTCGACCCACCTAGGATGAGGGGCCTGTGGGCCAGAGAAGGATGGGCTGGATCTTGGGGGCTGCACTGGCTGTTTACTGCTCTTCCCTTTTGTCACAGATACATGGCCTGCTCATTGACAATTACCTCCTCTTCCCAGGCTCAGGGAAGAATCTATGGCAAACTCAAGGAGGAGAACTTCTTTGGTCCCAAGGAGGAAGTAAAGCTGGAGACCCATATACGGGTGCCAGCGTCAGCAGCTGGCCGGGTCATCGGCAAAGGTGGCAAAACGGTGAGCCATCAGGGCCGGGCGAAAGCCCTGGGCCTTGGTCTCCAAACCCAGTGGCTCTGCTCTGGCCGCTGCTCCCAGTCCTGCTCAACCTTAGGACTCCTGATTTGCCCATTGACTTAATTCTTCTAACTCCCCTCCTGACTGTTCCGGTGTATACCCACTAGTCACCTGCCCCCTGCTCCGCCCTCCACCCCCACCCGTGCTTCTTGATGGCACCCTGAGCTTCTCTCTGGCCACCCCCAGGTGAACGAGTTGCAGAATTTAACAGCTGCTGAGGTGGTAGTGCCAAGAGACCAGACCCCTGATGAGAACGACCAGGTCATCGTGAAAATCATCGGACATTTCTATGCCAGCCAGGTACATATGGTGTTCCCCCATCGTGGGAGGATGGCAGGAGCCCAGGGGGCAGAGAAGTGGAGACTCCAGAGGTTGATCTGCAGAACTGTGACAAGTCCTGTGTCTTTGACCACGTCTACCTGCCTCTGGGCTGGGTCATTCCCCTCTTTCAGGTGCAGGAGTAGAATGAATAGATGACTTATACCCTCTTAAGGGAATGTGCTTTGACAATTTTCATGTATAGTATACATTATATATAGCTCTTATAATATATATGTTATACATTATTTATTAATGGTCTTTCCTGTTGTCTAACCTTAGTTCTTCCCTAACCCATGTTTGCGTTGGATATGAAATGAAATTGGTATTATCTATCACCTAGTCTTGATCATGGAATAATAATACACTAATGACACCGTGGATTGCGTTTTTCAGATACAGTCCCTTTGCTGTTCCCAGAATGACTGCTCGCTCCTGGTTTCTGTTCTTACTCCTTTCCTCTTTCTAGAGCTTATCATCACTGCCCAGCAATGGAGAGAGACGCTAGAGCCCAGAATGGAAGGCCAATATCAGGTTCAAATTTTGCTGAACCTCAACGAGGCCGGGAAAGGGTGATTGACAGCTAATGGGGTTCTCCTAAAATCTAACCCCCCCCGCCCCCAGTGCTAAAACTGGAAAGAGACTTTGGAGACTATTGAATGCAGTTCCTACAGTTCATAAAGGATCACAAGTCTCTGTAGGCTTGTGGCCACTTGAGGCTGCTCAGGCAATCCAGGGCAGAACTTGGCTCCCATGCATCAAGAATGTGGGTTTCAGAGCAGGGGGCTTTGAGCTCAAACCCCACATAGCCTCTCTGCTGCATGACCTTGCACAAGTAACTTTCTCTGATAACTCTTTGAGAAGTATTAATAAGAGCCACAATAATAATATCTAACACGTATGGGTGCGTTGATACACCCAGCACTGTTGTATATACACAGTTTATATATATTAACTCATTTAATCCTCACAACAACCTCATTTTACAAATGAGGAACATGAGACTTAAGAGAGTAAATGATGTATCCACGGGTACACAGAGCCAGGCTGTATGAAATACTGAAGCAGTTTCAGCTGATCAGAGTGAGGATTGAATGAAAAACTAAAACATTAAGCCAGGGCTCATGGAACTCATGTAAATACTGATTTCTACATTCTTCCAACCCAGATCAACTTTCTCTTTAACCAGGATAGCAAACACCCAATTTATAGAGTGAAGACATTGTGGTAAATTTCCATGAAACGAATCCCATTTTGCAGTTGATTTCCCTTGTAAAACTTCAGTCATAGGGCAAAAACTTTCAAGAAGGAAAGAGTTAAAGACCCTGATCTTTTGATATTTCATCCATTTTCTCAGTGGAGCTCATGCCATAGCTGGGCATTGTATTCATTCCCTTTCCTGGGGTATTTACACGAATAGTGGATTTGTGATGACCTCTCCTCATTGATGACCCTGTACTACATTTAATATGCTAATGTCTAGAAACTCTAGGTGTTCCATTTTGGGCTTAGTAACATGTGTTGACTTTGTCACGTTTTAGATTTCGATAGGTGGGTTTATGCTACTGTCTCTCTAACCCCTGCCGCCCCCCATCGTCACCCCCAGCCACTTCCCCAACCTTGTTGTATTATCTAGTGGATACTCCGGCTCTGCCAGAGGCAAAGAAACTTAAAGTCGCTCTGACCCTCACTTTTCCTCTTTCTTCTGAGTCCTGTGTATCTGCTCTGTTGTTGCGGGTGCCTGGATCACAATGGCCTCTCCCTGCGGAAGGCTATCTCCTTGGAGATCCTCACACCCTTCCTCTTGCCTGTTCTTGCTGCAGATGGCTCAGCGAAAGATCCGAGACATCCTGGCCCAGGTCAAGCAGCAGCACCAGAAGGGACAGAGTAACCAGGCCCAGGCACGGAGGAAGTGACCAGCCCCATCCCATCCCATCGTGTCCAGGACAATGGGCAGCAATGGAGAGCGCACTCTCCCCGGCAGGCCTGAGAATGAGTGGGAATCCGGGACACCGGGGCTGGGCTGTAGATCAGGTTTGCCCACTTGCTTGAGAAAGATGTTCAGTGAGGAACCCTGATCTCCGCGCCCCAAACACCCAACCAGTTGGCCCAACACTGCCTACCCCTCGGGGTGTCACCATTGAAATTCTAGCTCAGGGTGCTTTTAAACGTGGATTGTTTAGGGAAGTTCCAGTGGGAAGAGAAATAAAATTTCCTTCAGGTTTTTAGAACATACAGAGGGGTGTTTTGATCAGCCTCAGAGGATGGTTTCTTTCTTGACCCTAAAATCTTTCCAGCCTTCTTCCCCCTGTTTGGTTAATTGATTAAAATACCTCCATTCTCATGCGCTGACATCACCTCTTCCTATGTTGTTTTATCTTTATGGCTACCAGAAAAAATGCATTGCTTTGCTTACTGTATTGATTCAAGGGAGAAGACCCATCTGTATCTGTTGTTTAATTTCAGTCCCTCCCTAACCAGTCAGTAGGTACAGTAAGGAATAAGGAAGGGGAAGAAATGGGGAGAAAGATGTTTAAAATGTATCATAATCCACGTTTAAAAGGAGTGCCCTGCTGGCTGATCTATTTCAGATCACCATCTTGAAAAATTGGCACAAGTGAAATCCCCCCACTCCACTGGGGCTTCTCCACCACAGTCATGGCTCTGCCCGTGCAGGTCCCACGTCATGTCCAGGTGCACGTAGGTGGTGTTGATTGCTCACTGGGTAGGGGCTGACCGCTGTCCCTGATTCCCATCATTCTCAGGCGGATTTTATATTTTTTTAAAGTCTATTTTAATGATTGGATATGAGCACTGGGAAGGGGACACCGACTCCCCTTGATAAAGTCTCAGTTCCATGGAGGACTTGAGTGGCCCCAAAGGCTGCCACGGCGCCCTCACCCCAGCCCATTTGTTCCCGTAAGGGCTGGTTCCCAGAGGCAGGGCTTGGTGGGCACTCAGCCATGGCACTGTTTCCTTGGTGGTGGTGGGACTTGGAACCCAACCCTGAGCTCCCCGTAAAGCTAAAGTCCATCATCTGGCAAATTCAGTAAATTGGAGAGTACTTGCTTTTGTTTTTATATTCTAGAGGAAAATTTAACCGATGGCTTCTGCCTCCATGAATCATTTATTGGCATGATGAAAAGTGTGTCTAAAAAGCAAAATTCAGAATACCAGCAGCATTATACACAAAGGGGTAAATAAGCTTAATTTATTAATTTCCCAGGCTCAATAAGATCCGTTGGAAGTTTAGCCCTGGTGGAGGACAGCAGCTATCAGTTAAATGAGGTTAGGCCTCCCCTCCTAATATACTGACAATGCATATTAGCCAGGTAATGCACTTTAGCTTCCCTGGACAATACTAGCAAGTGTGCTGGGAAGGGAGGAGGGCCTCTCTCTACACGTGGGAAAGCCCATGCGTGGAGTTCCCTCCCTTCCAACATTGCAACAACAACAACAACAATAACAACAAGACAACCACGACGTGTGGGCGGAGTCAGGCAATGCTGTGTGCGAAGTAAACTACCTCAAGGTATGAAGTTACCTCAGCATTTATTTTCCTTTTTGTTCCCCCAACCCCATTTTTTAAAAAAAAAAAAAATTTTTTTTTTGATTTTTTTCTTTTTGCAGCTTGCTGATATTTTATATAAAAAGAAAAGCAAAGCAAAAGAGAAGCTGATAGTCTTGAATATTTTATTTTTTTAATGAAAAGAAAAAAATGAGAAAGTTATGTTTCATAATTTCTTACATGAGCCAGCTAACCCTTTAGGAACTCTCTATGGAGAACAGGACCGGTGGGAAAGGCAGTGGGGGCTGGCCCCTTGGGAGGAGGCTGGAGCTGAGAGGGAGGCCCAGGCCTCGGAGAGCCCAGAGAGGTAGAACCGAGAGCCTTGCCTGGCTGTGATCTCTGGTTTCTGGAGCCCCAAGCTGCTGGCCTCTGCTGAAACATCCTACTCAGTAGGACTAAAAGGCCTAGCAGAGCTGTGGGCTCTCCGTGGCTAAACAACAATGTCCAACAACCAATTGGCCCTTGGACACCCCTCTTTCCTCCTTTGGTTAAACAGCATGCCAGCCGGTTTTTCCCACCAATGGTGCTGTTGAGATATTTAAAAATATTGCCTCCGTTTTATCGAGGAGAGAAATAACTAGAAAAATATACCCTTTAAAAAAATCTATTTTTCTCCGTCTAAAAATATGGGAGCCAAGATTCTGTTCATGGAAGAAAGACAAGGCCACCCTCTCACCCTCAGAGAGGTCCACCTGGTTTGTCGTTGCAATGCTTTTCATTTTTTTGTTATTATAACGTTTCATTTCAATTCCATCTCAATCTTCTTCTTAGTCTATATCCATAGGCCAAGGGGCAAACAGACACTCAGCTAACTGCCCCCCTTCTGTCTCCCTGTCTTCTTTAGATTGATTTGTTTGATTTTTAAAAGTGGACCCAAACTTAGGGAATTCTTGATTTAGGGTGGTGGTGGGTGGCAAGGAGAGGCAGGGGATATGGGGACGTGACTGGGACAGGTTCCTGCCTTGTTATGGTCTTACCACTTTCTCCCTGTGACTTTCCTTTGCAGCCCCCAGAACTAACTGGCCCAAAGAGAGGAGAAGCAGGAAAGCATTTAGGGATCCTATCAGGCCAGTAGAATTAAGCCTCCCCACCTGTCCCAGCCACAAAAAGGGTCTCCCAACGTTCCATCTCTGGCTCTATATGCTTTATCCCAGGATGAAGCAGATAACATTCAGACATCGGCCATTTAGTGATTTAAAGCGAATTTCCAGCAGCAAGCATGCTTTGATATCTGGTTCAAACTATCATCAGAAACAAAGAAAAAAAAATCCCACAGTACCTGAAATGTGATTGTTGCAGTGTTCAGTTTCCTTGGGGACCTGCTTCCTTCACACCTTAAGCCCGAGTCCTTTTCGTTTGGCTGATTCAGCAAGCAGAAGAGACCAGGAAGTGGGGGGCGAGGGGTTAGAAAACTTCACTTGCTTGGATTAGGAAAGGCTCCACTCATCGCTGATTTTTGCCCAGCAGGAAGATCGTGGAAGTTACACTACCAGGAAGCAAAAGGAATACGGTTTGGTGATTAAGGGTTAGCGGGAGGAAGGGCCTGCTTGGTGGGGGCATCCTTTGCCCTTAGGCTAGGTCTTGGGGCAGCGCCTTGCCCTCCTCAGCACCTCCATTTCCGCATCCTCGGTGAGATAACGAGCTATTGTGAAAAGCACTTGGGAGATTTGGATGATTTGAGAAAAGCGACTTGAAAAAAAAAAACCATTTCTGTGCTCTAAGATATATATGTGTGTGTGTGTGCTACATATATATTTTTAAGAAAGGACCATCTCTTTAAGATATATTTTTAAATTCTTTGAAATACAAAGAAAACCAAAATGGTTTGATTCACTGACTTACTTTGAAGCTGCATCTGCCAGTTACACCCGATGGCTTTAATCCCCTCTAGGGTCTGGTTGCCTTTTGCAGTTTGGGCTGTGGACACTCAGCTCCTGGGAGGGGTCTGGGCAGGAGAGAGCCATCTGTAAGGACAGGGAGTTTTATCACCTTTCCTCTCTTTCCTCCCCTCCTCCCAGTCCGAACCAATCTTTTTTCCCTTTCCCCTGAGCTCTCCACTTCTGGGGGCAGTTGGGAGCTATTCTCTTCCCTATGCCTCGCTATTGGCAGGAAAGACCCCATGTAAAACCCAGAGGACACTGGAGGGGGACACTCCAGTTGGTTCTATGTGTCCGTTTTCCTCTGTGCCAAAGACAGACAGAGGCTAAGAGAGGCTGTTTCTGAATTGGAGCGACAGCCGGCTTCTGACACACCTGGGCTGTGTGAGGGGAAGGGCTCCTGGAAGTGGTGTGAGCTAAGGGCGGGGCCCTCCCCTTCCGCGGCTCCTAGGGGACGTGGCAGCGGTCATGCCAAGGGCTAAGTAGCCCAGAAAAGGGTCCGGGTCCATTGGCTCCTGGTTGCACTTTGGGGACGAGGGAAAGTTTGGGGCTCCAAATAGCTCCCCCTTGCGGGACTGCTCGGTCCCCTGCCCCCACTGCAGAGATGGCGCTGCGCGTTCCCTTCAGGCCTGGCAGACGGGCAGTGAGGAGGGGCCTCAGTTAGCTCTCAAGGGTGCCTTCCCCTCCTCCCACCCCAGACATACCCTCTGCCAAACTGGGAACCAGCGGTGCTACACAACTACCTCACAGAGCCCCAGAGGGCCGCTCCAGCCTTCCTGATCCGCGAGAGACGCTGGTGCCTCTAGGCAGCCCTTCCTCCCGCCTCTGGTGGAGGGGGGGTCTCCTTTCTTTCCCCTGAAGTGTTTATGGGGACGTCCTAGTGGCTTTGCCATTCAAACCACAGGCTACCAGTAGAAGGAAAACAGCACAGCCTGACACAGTAATTGCAGGAAGATTGAAGAAAAACCCTCATCAATGGCAGGGGACATAAAAGCCATTTCCCTTACAAATACTCGATGATTTAGATGCAGAACATTTCTCTTGTATTCAGACTTAGAGTAACACCAGCTGAAACCTTCAGTTTCTTTCCTTTGGATACGTAAGGCTTCTCTGTGGGGTAAAGGACGAGGGAGGAGACCTCATGTCTGAAGGGGGACGTGGAGAGTGAGAGCCCCAACCCTGACCCTCGGGCCTGTGCACGGCTTTGGGGCACAGTCTGACGGTGCCAATACTGGCACCTTAGTATGGTGGAATCCGGACTGACAAGACAAAAGAAAAAGGATTTTTGTTTTCTTGAAGGAAATAGCAGGAAGCTCCTCGGGAGCACGTGTTTTGAGTAACCACAGGTAATGGATGCTACGAGTATAAATGGATTAACTACCTCAATCCTTACAATAAGATTGGAACCAAGGGCAGGGACTCATGCTTAAGGGTGTGAATCCCAGCCAGGAATGAGTTGAGGCTTGTGCCACAAAAGGTTTGTCCTTGGGGAACAGGCAGGCCTGCCAGGATCCCCCCTCGTATCGTTTGGGTTGGAAGGGCTGGCCATTAGGTCCCCCTTTCTGCCTTCCCTGCCCAGGTTTCACCCCCTTTGCCTCCAGCTTGCCCCTCACTCACCTACTATAGCTTTGTCGGACCAGGTGGTGAGGAAAGGAATCGCCACCTCCCTTCTGCCAGAGGGGGCTGGCTGGAGGCGAGACCTGGGGCTTAGCCTGGAACCACCACTCAGCCCCAAAGTCACGAAGCCTGGGGAAGCCAGACCCGAGACCTCTTTGACAGGGTTTCTTTGAGATCCTCCACCTCTGCTGTTTCCCTTCCCAGTCTTCAAGGGGACAGTGGCTCTAGAAGGACGAGAGATGGTATGGGATCCTTTGCCCTGGGAGAGTCTGAGGCCCAGTCCTTCGGACTCGCCCAGGCCGTCTTTGTAGTCGGGGGAGTTCCACTGGGCCACCCAGCCCCTCCCCACCCTCTAATGGACCTCCTCATAGAAGCCCCATTTCACTTTTGTTTTATCTACCTCTTAGCAAAACAATAGAGATAAATTAGGTAGTGGCAACTCCACTTGCTTAGGTTAGGGGGGGAAAAAGATTTCTTTTTCCAAAGGAAAAAAAAAATATTACCTTACAAATACTTTCCAAAAAATTAAAAAAAAAAAAAAAACCAAAAAAAAAATTTTTTAAAAAGAGGGAGACATTTTCCAGTGACCACTGGATTGTTTTAATTTCCCATACTTTTCCAAACTCTTCTCTGTTTTCTTTCTTTTTTTTTTTCCCCCATAAATAAGTTTCACTCTTTGGCAATTTTTTTCACTTGTTTAAGATAACCTGCTAGCCCTTCTAACAGGTACAGCTTTCACAGCCGCCCCTGGCTCGTCTCACCCCCACCCCATCCTGCCAGTGAGTCCTACCTGTGCTTCTCTCCCCTTCACCCTCCTGGCCAGGTGACTCCAGTCACCGCCCCACCCCCTACCCCCAAGAAAGGCTCTGCGTGTGTTAGGGGTGCTTAACTCTTGACTCACCCTTTCCCCCTGTGGGGGCTGGGGAGCCACTTGTAACATTTCTGTGCAAATCCTTATGTAAGCCACTGCTATGTAAAGGCGCATTCAGAATGAATTTCAGCAGATGATGAGTTATCGTAATGAATAAACTTCCTCTACTATCATTTGGATTCTTTCCTTTCTCCAGAATCTTGATCCTGGTCCCTGAAACCAGAGTGAGTCAAAAGAGCCTCCTTCCCCGAGGCAAAGTGGATTGGTGTGCAGTCCTGGGACGTCACTTATTCAGGAGAGGGAAACATTTATTTTATGGATGCAAATCGGGAAGGGCTGGAGGGCTCCTGCTTGTGACTCTTTTTAAAAATGACTGCTACCTTCTGTAATTGCAACAACTTTGAAAATTGTATTTTACTGGAAATCTGCCAGCCATCACCACCCTGATTTTGATTGTACCCTTCCTCCCATCCTTTATCTGTTCTCGACTTTGTTGGGGGAGGTGGGGCAGCTGGCTCAGACTTTGGAGTTTTTCTTTTGATGGATGAACGAACACTCCAGTTCTCTTTCCCGTGAAGGTTGTTTCAGCCATAAACCACTTCATTTCGCTATTTCAATTTCAAAATAAAAGGAAACTTATATTGAAAGCCGAGTGTGTGTGTCTCTCAAGTGGTTTTGGGTGGGACCCGAGACACTCAGACCTTCAGAGGTCAGCTTCCACATGAGAACTCTGTTCCCAGGAGTTTGAGGTTGCAGTGAGCTATGATGATGTTACTGTACTCTAGCCCAGGGCGACAGAGCGAGACTCTCCAAAAAGAAAAAGAAAAAGGTAGCTAATACCTCAGCTGTTTGTGCTGTTGTCTCGGGCCATGGGACAATATTGGTGAGCAAGAGCAACACCATTCCTTTCCCTGATTGACCATGACCATGATGAGTCTGGTCAACAGGGAAGGAGATGGTCCTAAGCTTTACCTTCTGGGACTTGGCCTGAAGAATTCTAGGGGGTGGAGACAGATGGTAAAAGTCTTGATGTATGCCATGTCTTTTTTTTTTTTTTTTTTAAATTAGCCATAAAACCAACTGGGCTTTATGCCTTCTGGAGGAGACAGTGTTGACAATCTTTTCTAGCTCTTTTATGGTGACTGATTTTCCATCTCTTCTCCAACCACAGCAAGTATCAGAGGTTGTGGCTATTTCATGGGGAACATCTGAAAAGAAACAGCCACAGGGATGTCATAGGATTGCATGTCATGGGGAGCTTTGGGATTCGAAGGGCTCTCACAGGTTGTGATGTCTGGGGGAGCATAGCTGTCACTCAGGTAGGCATTGCTGGGCTTGGCCACCTTTAGGTAGACAACATCATACGTGTTCTTCAGGGCTGCCACAGCATCCTCGTGCATGACATCCTCCAGGCCCACACTGTTGACCGCCAGGATCTTGTCTCCAATCTGCAACCTCCCATCCTTGTGGGCGGCACCCCCTTCGATGATCTTTGTTACATAGATGCTGTTATCTCCCGGAATGTGCTGGTTCCCTACGCCCCCTGCGATGCTGAAGCCAAGACCTGGATGGTGGGGAGGGCAGAGGTGGGTGCCCAGGTGCTTAGGAAGCAGGCCTTGGGGCATAGACTGTTGTGATGGGGTTAGGGACAAAATGAGTTACTACCTTTAGGCCCCTTGATGAGCTTGATCTCCATGACCTTCTCAGCTGGGGGCTTCCGGCGCATGACATAGAGGCGGACGATGGAGCCTGCCTCTTTGAGGGCCTCCACCGCCGCTGAGTGGGTAACCTCCCGCACGTCCACTTCATTTACAAACAGGATGCTGTCGTTGACCCTGAGGCGGCCATCTTGGGCTGCAGCCCCGCCAGGAATGATCTTGGTGATGAAAATGGATGGGTCGTCACCGATGTGTGGGTTATCAGTGCCACCTGCGATGCTGAAGCCCAGACCTGAGTTACCCCTTTCCAATGTGATCTCCTCGTATTCCATCTCCCCCTCGGTCCCATTCACTTGCAACTCATATCCTGGGGCTTCTAGGGTGTCTGTGTTGACGATCACGGGGGGAGAATTGGCCGGCCCTTGGGGGTTGCTGCAGCTCCGAGGCTCCGAGGGCCGCACTGGGGAGGGGGCCGCCAGGGTCTCCTACCTTGAGGGGGGAGAGGTGGGCGTGGCCCACGACCCCGTGGACGGCCTCGAGGTGGGACAAGTTCCTCTCCGCCACGTGCACCAGCTCGGGGGCGTTTACCTGGTTGGGGAGGTGGGCCGGGCTGTGCTCCAGAGGGGGCGTGTCTTCATCTTGGTAGCGGTATTTCTTGCATGCCCCAGGCAGGGACCAAAGTCAGGCCCTTTAACTGGAAGGTACTTGGCATCGCCCCCCAGGCAGGACAAGGCTAAGCTTAACCAGCTCTTCCTTCACTGGCCTCCATGGTTCCCAAGCAGTCAGCAAAGCTATGCCATGTCTTTTATGCTGTGTGGCTGTGGCTCTGGCCCTCCACTCCTGTCCTGCCATCTCCGTAATCTTGAGGAACTGACCTCTGGCTTGCCCAGAGGTCTTCCACCCCATTCAGTGGCTTAGTATGCTGACCCTCCACTGTCTACGCTTAAATCTGTTAGGGAAGGTCTGCCCTGGTCCAGAATCATATTGCTGACAATGAGACCTTCCCACATTCCTTGTCCTGTGTAGGGAGTGTGGCTTTCCTCCAGGCCCCATTTCATTTTTGTGTGTTTTTAAGGGATGGGGTCTTGCTATGTTGCCCAGGCTAGAGTGCAGTGGCTATTCACAGGCACCATCATAGTGTACTACAGACTAGAACTCCTGCGCTGAAGCACTCCCTCCTCAGCCTCTCATGTAACTGTGACTCCAGGTGCATGCCAGCTTCTAACGGTCAAGTTCCAGTTATGACTGAATCTACCCATTGGCCACTTTTCCATTGCTTCGAATCTGGTATATATTGCCATCTCCTGGAAAATGTGTTTTTCATTCTCTCATTCCTAACCATTCCAATTTGCTAGGTAATTCTTTGGTTTATTTCCCATCATTCCTCTTACAAATTCACTTGTTTTTCCATCCCAGCCAACACTTTGCCATTCCACACCGTCCTACTCCTAACAGATGTCAAGTTGTGTCTGCAGCCTGGACTAGTCCCTGAGGCTCAGCACTATCAATCCATCCCATGATTTCCAGTCCTTCAGCTGTGGGAGTGGAACCTGAGGCCGTAGAAATGGTGAGTCAGTTTGAACCTGCTCTGAAATGGTGGAGTCGGCTCTGAAAGTTGTGGAACCTTTTATCCAGGGCTCCCTGTTGAGGATCTGTGGGTGGGACTTCAGTCTTGTTTTTTTTTTTTTTTTCTGAGACAGAGTCTCACTTTGTTGCCCGGGCTAGAGTAAGTGCCGTGGCGTCAGCCTAGCTCACAGCAACCTCACACTCCTGGGCTCAAGCAATCCTTCTGCCTCAGCCTCCCGAGTAGCCGGGACTACAGGCATGCACCACCATGCCCAGCTAATTTTTTCTATGTATTTTTAGTTGTCCAATTAATTTCTTTCTATTTTTAGTAGAGACGGGGTCTCACTCTTGCTCAGGCTGGTTTCGAACTCCTGAGCTCAAACAATCCGCCTGCCTCAGCCTCCCAGAGTGCTAGGATTACAGGCGTGAGCCACCGCGCCCAGCGGGACTTCAGTCTTGATCCCCAGTTGACCCTCAAATGACATGGGTTTGAACTGCATGGGTCCACTTATATGTGGACTTTCTTCTTCCTTGGCCACCCCGGAGACAGCAAGACCAACCCCTCCTCTTCCTTCACCTCCTCAGCCCACTCAATATGAAGGTGACAAGGATGAAGACATTTATGATGATCGACTTCCACTTAATGAATAATAAGTATGTTTTGTCTTCCTTGTGATTGTCTTAATATTTTCTCTAACTTTATTATAAGAATACGGTATATAATACATATAACATGCAAAATATGTGTTCATTGATTATTTGTTACTGATAAGGCTTCAGGTCAACAGTAGGCTATTAGTAGTTATGTTTTGGGGGAGTCAAAATTTACATGTGAATTTTCAACTGTGCAGAGGGTTAGTACCTTTAATCCCCATGTTTTTCAAGGGTCAACTGACCTTTACATTGGAGCATGATGCTACTAACCGTCTTTCTAGTTCATCAGTGAAAAATAATGCAGAGAGAAAAAATGAGAAGAGAACTTACGATTGCCCTGCTAGAGGTCATGGGAGTATGGACCACCACCCATCCTTGAAATCATTTAAATAGGTCCTAAGCTAGACAAGGGGGATATGTGCTCCTGGCTCTTGGGGACAGTTTTACCTTGAGTTTTATTTGCAAGAGCAGGGTTGAACAGAAACCAGCTGTCCCAAACAGACTGGGTGAAGGTGACTAAATCAGCATTACAAGAAAGGTAGGCAAACTAGTGAACTCTTCTTTTGAGGAAAGAGACAAGAAAGTGCCTCTGCTTTTCAAGAAAATATGGTGCATGGGTGTGTGCTCTGGAAACAGAAAGCTCCCAGGGGTGGCTGACAAACTGACTCCATCAGCTGCCTCCAAACTTCCCTGCCGCAGTAGGCCACTCCATGTGACCAGGAAGAAGTTGGCTGCCACACAGTTGGGGAAGCCACCCAGGGGCTAGAAGAAGCTCACTTGTTGCTGAATACAGTAACCATTCTCACTCTGTTCCAGTAGTAGCTTAACGGGTTTCTGGCCACACCTGCCTCCTGCCTTCTTGCAAAAGGCAGAAGATCTGTGTCAGGGAACTCCTTTCTAAAGTGTTTTTGCACTATCCTCCCTTCCTTCATCCCTTCCTCTGATGTGGTGTGAACACCTAACGTGTCAGGCAATTTATAATGTTCCAGATGTGTGGTTCCTTGCCCATGAGGAGCTTAGAGTCTACTTGGGAAGGACAGCTAATGAAACATCTTGGAATATCACGGAGTGCCTATGTAGAGCTATGGAAAACGAGGGAGTGATTGATGAATCACTTGGGACAGAGGGGCTTGGAGGGCAGGAAGTGGGCAAAGAGCTTTCCAGGTGGAAGGGAGTGATTCATCTTTGTGTTGGCAGAATTTAGCACAGGGCCCAGCAGATGGGTGCTCAACACGTGTTGGATGAGAGGTAGGCAGGGGCTAGTGAGAAGTCCACTGTGGCTGGAGAGAGGCTGCCGCAGAGGCAGTATGGCTTAGGACCTCGAGGGCCTAGTGTTCTGCACTATGTCATCCTGGAGGCTACCGAAGTAGCCAAGGTATTGGTGACTGTAGCTACGGGAGCAGATGATAGGGCAGGAACATACTGAGGAGACCAGAGAAATGGTCATGCCTCTGAGGTTCAGAGCTTCAGAAATGAATGGACTACAAAAGTGAACACAGGTTTGTGGGAGAAGCTATTGAGTTCGGTTTTGAACATACAGATAAAAAGGTCCAGTAAAGCATGGGAACTGTGAGTTCCCAAGTGCATTCATTTATTTAAGATAAATATATTGTGTACTTACTATACACTAAACATTATCCTAAGGACTGAGTATGCACAGTTTAGTCCACCAAATAATAATGATTAACATATACTAACTGCCAGGAAAAGTGTTCATGCATTACCTCATTGAGTCTCCAGAACAAATCTACTGAATGGACCTTTTCCATGTTACAGACCGTCTCAACGCCACCTCTCTGCCCCATAGCATATAGTTTATTTCTTTTCTTATAGCATATATTCCATTGTATTTTATCTTCAAAATGCGAATCAATAATAATAACAACTGAGGACACGTAGAATAACAATATTCTATATCACCTGCCCATAAACACTGGGAAGTCCAGCGGCTAGAGGTAGGATTGGCGCCTTCAGGTGTAAAAAGTGAGTTTGAGGCTGAGTTAATGGGCACTTAACACCAAAAGTGAGTGCAAAGCTGTGTTCACCGTGCAAGTTGCTCTCTCTACTTCCAGCTACCGCATAATCCCTGTGGTACCTGTGTTAAAACTTGGTCTGTGTTTCTGTAAAAAAAGGTCCTATTAGAGGCAAAACACTTGCAGTGCCGGGCGCCGTGGCTCACGCCTGTAATCCTAGCACTCTGGGAGGCCGAGATGGGAGGATCATTTGAGTTCAGGAGTTCGCGACCAGCCTGAGTAAGAGCGAGATCCCATCTATACTAAAAATAGAAAGAAACTAGCTGGACAACTAAAATATTTAGAAAAAATTAGCTGGGCATGGTGGCGCATGCCTGTAGTCCCAGCTACTTGGGAGGCTGAGGCAGGAGGATCGCTTGAGCCCAGGAGTTTGAGGTTGCTGTGAGCTAGGCTGATACCACGGCACTGTAGGCCAGGCAACAGAGCGAGACTCTATCTCAAAAAAACAAAACAAAACGAAACAAAAACCACTTGCAGTGCAGAGGGAAAAGAAAAGGATAAAGTAACTTTGCAAGTGAGGCTCCAGCCCATTCACTGTATGAACTATTGTAAAAATGTGTAATTAGTACTGAAACGTGCTACAGGTTTGAACTGTGAATGTGCATAAAGTGTTGGAAAGTTCCTCTGGTGTCCAAACTTTTCACTCTGTAATGATGCCTGTGGATTGGCAAGTTAAAGGTCTTATTCTGAGTGGCTGTGACTGACTGCTAGTAGCAGCAACCATAACCCATAAGCCCAACAAAACTCTGGACCTGCTTGCCAAGTGAAGTGTCTGGAAACAATGTAGGTGGGTTTATAACACCGAATTTCTCTGGCAGTCAAGGAAAATCACTTCCGTCTTTTATAAAGTAAGAAACTCTATGTTCCTGATACAAAATTTGTAACTCCCACAAAAGTTGGCTAAAGAAGGCCTGTTTGTCTTGTTGTAAAAGAGGCTGTATTAGTTTCCTAAGGCTGTTGCAACAAATTACCATGAAGTCTGTGGCTTAGAACAAAGTTCTGGAGGCCAGGGGTCCAAAACTGAGGTGTCCGCAGAGTTCCTTCTGTAGGTCCTCAGGGCTAATCCATCCTATGTCTCTCTCTTGGCTTCTGCTGGTAGCCAGCAACCCATGGCTTCCATTGGCTTATAGACACATCACTCCACTCTGCCTCCATCCCCACATGACCTTCTTCCCTGTGTCTCTGTCTTTCTGTCTCTTATAAAGACACTTGTTGGATTAAGGGCCCACTCTAATCCAGGATGATCTCATCCCAAAATCCTTACCTTAATATCTGCAAGAACACCTGTGCCAAATAAGGCACATTGTAAGGTCCTAGGTGGGCATATCTGTTTTTTTTTTTTTGAGACAGAGTCTCACTCTGTTGCCCAGGCTAGAGTGAGTGCCGTGGCATCATCCTAGCTCACAGCAACCTCAAACTCCTGGACTCAAGTGATTCTCCTGCCTCACCCTCCTGAGTAGCTGGGACTACAGGCATGCGCCACCATGCCCTGCTAATTTTTTCTATATATTTTTAGTTGTCCAATTAATTTCTTCCTATTTTTAGTAGAGACGGGGTCTCACTCTTGCTCAGGCTGGTCTCGAACTCCTGAGCTCAAACAATCCTCCCGCCTCGGCCTCCCAGAGAGCTAGGATTACAGGCGTGAGCCACCGCGCCCGGCCGGTGGGCATATCTTTTGTGGGGGCACAACTCAACCCACTCCAGAGGTCATACTACAAGGAGCTTGGCCTACTGCTCCTGACAGGTTGGTTGGCAACAGTGGATTTTTAACTCCCTCCCAAATGTTGACAAGATCATGTTGTCCTTTTCCGAAAAAGACAGGTGAGACCAGCAGGCCAAGCAGCCAGGTATGGATCAGGATGCTTGGATGGTATTGGCCTTGGGTTTGGTGACAAGGGATCGAAGTGGTACCTGCCTGTTGCCCTGAGACACTTAATGCCTTGCGTCGGTGGTTAGAGATAAAGGGGAAAGGACCCCATCAAGCTAAGAAAAGCTAAGAAAAGCACGCTGACACTGTGGTTGTCATTTACACTTTTATACCACTGGAAAAATAAAACTGCTTCCCTCCCACCCGTAGCTGTGACCACAGATGAGATACTCCCTGGTCAGCAGGGCCGGTCAGTTATGCAGAGGTGTACTGAAGTCCACTCTTGCAGAGAGTGGGAGGAAAGCAGGAACATTAGAGAGAGGTTTGGGCAAAAGCCCAGTGAGACTACAGAGGTTGGCTCCTGGGTTACAGATTAGGAAGCCACACCAGTTGTACTATTTGAGAAGGAGTGGAAATCACGTGGTTGCCTAACGACTGACCCAGTGCTCCAAGCCCGCCTGGCCACGTCCACCTTGCTGATGACATGAGCGTGGAGGGGGAACATGTAAAGACCACTCAGGGCTGTTGCAGTCCACTTTATATCCACAGTGAAACAGCGGTCTCCTCAAGAGGAGTTTTTGTTGCCTGGTAGGTACCCATGGCAGCAGACCAGATAGCTTTTAGGGTCTTTGTAACTCCAGCCTGGATTTATAATGGAAAATAAGAGTGTCTAGAGGATGAGATAGTCACTCAGGGTCAGATTAACCAGTTTTTCACAGACAATTAAATTCAGAAAATTTACTGGGCAACACATTTTTTGGAATAGAAGCCTGGATACAGGCCAAGGTAAATGCCTTTCAGGCTAAATAGGGGAGAAAGAAACAAATTGAAGGTCCAGCCCACAGGACAATGTGGACCTGGCAACCACTCCAGGGCGGCCCCAAAGATGAGATTGATGGTTTGCACGTGAGGGACATTCTCTCTCACTTTCAGGCCATGAGAGGGCCACAGCACTTAAAGCTTGGGCTGTAGCAGGAGAAGGTACCATGGCCAGCTTTGGCATTCACTGTGGACATGCAGGAGGAGGACCAAGAGGGCCTAGACGTCCTCGCTGAGTCCATGCTGTTTGGACTGGTGTTGATCCGATGCCTTCTCGTCATCTCTCTATCCAGACGTTATCCCCTTCAAGAATAAACAGGACTAGGGCAGAAGCCAAGGTCCCTTCGTCCCGCAGGAGAGCCAGAGGTTTCATGCTGGGCAAGGTGTGTTGGGGACTTGACGGCAACCAAGGTTGCTAAACCTTTTCAGTCTTTTTGGATATGAGTCCATGTCACTGTGGTACCAGGAAGCACTTGTGGACATGGCTGGAAAACTAACTGGATTTTGAAACAACTCTCAGACTGAACAATGGACAGACATAACTCTGTGAGTGAGCTCTTCAGGCCAAGGCCTACTGGAGTAGGTGTCACTATGTGGCTTTGAAATGTAAGGAAAGTTCCCAATGGAGTAATGCCACAATTAGAACAGTGGTGGTGGGACCAGCACGCAATCGGGAGCCCACCAGGCTTCCCCAGCCCAGTCCTGTTGTTACAGAGGATCCTGGGAGGTGGGGGGAGGGGGAAAGGAAGTCACTACACTGACCAAGCAGCTAACGGAGGCAGAGGTGCTTACGAAATGATATTGCCTTATAACTAGCCCTGTGTGGCCAGGGAAAGAAGCCAACAGGATGTGGCATCTCACTGTGGAGTACTGCAAGCTCAATGTGGCGTGTTCCCTGTGCCCACGGTTCCAGATACCATCGCAGTCCTGGAGTCCATCTCGCAGACAGAAGGGGCCTTGTATGCAGGGCGAACGTTGCTAATGCCCAGGACAGACTCTCTCCTTTCGCCAAAACTTCAGTCAGCCTCCTCTGAGTCCTCTGCTTGACTAAGGCTGACCTTGGGTTTCCCTCTCTGTCCCTGTTGAATCCAGCGTGAGCAAGAATCTTGCTAAGTCAGTTTAGGGAAAACTCCCCTCCAGTGGTACCTGACCACACTGGCCTGCCCTCTGCAATGATCCTATCAAGTCAGTTTCGCTGGAAATCCCTTCTCCGTGATGTTTCCTTTTAGGAATTTTCCTCCCACTGACCCCCACCCTGCTCCTTGATCATAAGTCTCTACTTGTCCTCCTTGGAGTTGAGTCTCGTCTCTCTCCCCACTTGCAAGGCCTCATTGCAGGGGTCCCTATACCTGTCACTGTGACCCCTCCTTGAATGAAGTCAGCCTTGCCATCTTAAACAAGTGTCATGAATAATTTTTTCTTTAACACCAAACTTCGGCATCCTGCTGCACACAGATGATCAGAGCCAATTTGTCCTCACGTGGCTGAGATTACGAAGTCTTTATTGTGCTGTGGCCAGGCGACCTAGACTCTCCCACCACTTTTTATCAGTAGTTGGGCTAAAACCTAAAAAAGGTTGAAATCTCACCAGAGTCTGATAGGAAGGGCAGAGGGCAAGCTCGCTGACTGCCTTAGTTAAGAAGATTCAGTACCTGAGTGAACAGGGCCGGAAGATTAACCCAACATAAACCAGGGATCAGCCAACCAAGTAAAGTTCTTGAGAACTGTCAGGGGCTCAATTGTGTCCCTCCCCCAAATTCATATGATGAAGCCCTTATCCCCGGTACCTCAGAATGTATTTGGAGATAGAGCCTTTAAAGAGGTGATTAAATTACAAGGAGGCCGTTAGGGTGGGCTTTAATCCGATCTGACTGGTGTCCTTTTAGGAAGAGGCCATTTGGACACACAGACACTGGGGGGTATGCACACAGAGGAACGACACATGGGCAGGTGGCCGTCTGCAAGCCACGGAGAGAGGCCTCAGGAGAAACCAGACTTGCTGACACCTAGATCTTGGAGTTTCAGCCTTCAGACCCCTCAGAGAGTAAATGTCTCCCGTTTAAGCCCCCGTGTGGGGTGTTTTATTATGGCAGACCTAGCACACTCGTATAGGAACCACGTGGGCTGATGCTCAGAGAACGATGCCGGAACCTGGTAAAGTAAAACTGCTGCCTTGAGACCTCCGGCAGACAAAAAGGAGGCACAGCACCTGCTGGGACAGTTTGGGGACTGGAGGCAGTTCCCACCTCACGTGGGGACCTTGCTCAACCCACTACGTAAGCCGACGAGCACTCCGACATTTAGAGGTTGGTGAGTTGAAGAGGAGTAAGTCAAGGGCACCGAGGAAGTAGCCAGTGAGGTAGGAGGAGAACGAGGACAGGGCAGCGTCCTGAAGGCCGAGTGAGTGAAGTGTTTCTGGGAGGAGGGCGCCATTAGCTGATAGGTCAGGAAGTTGAGGACTGAGACTTGACCTTCGGATGTAGCAATTTGGAGGCTTTCGGCGACCTTGATAAAAGCAGTTCTAGTAGACTGCTCAGTGCAAAAGACTTACTGCAGTGGGTTTAAAGGAATTCGAGATAAGACCACCCTTCTGAAGAGTTTTGCTAAAAAGTAGGAGGGAGAAATGGAGTGGTAGCTTAGGGGACATGGGGTCAAGGGAAGGTTGTGGGGTTCCGTTTTGTTTTTGCTTTTGTTTTTAAGATGGGAGAAAACTAGCGTGTTGTTTGCTGATAGGAAACTAGCTGGTGGGGAAAATCTGACAAACAGGAGAAGGGTGTGACTCTCTGGGGAGAGCACCTCATGAGGGTGAAAGGAGGCGGGAAGTGGAACACCACGCAGAGGGCTGGCCTTGCATGTGAGCGAGGACCGTCTGTGAGCAGTGACAGGAGGGACAGCGGAGCACCTGGCCACAGGCACTGGTGGAGGTTAGATGTGTCAGTGAGAGTTTGTAGATGTTCTGTCCCGATTGCTTGAAGTAGAAAGCAACACTGTTGGCTAAGGATGAGGAGGGGACAGAGTTATCGGACGTTTTAGAAGAGAAAGTGTGAAATACGTAGTCTTTTAAGAAAGGGGGATGATCTCTCCAAGTTCTCTGACCAAGGGCGCAAAGCGATGCCTGCTGTGGGGTAGGCCCAGGGAAGGCGAGTCCATCGGAGGCTGCAGAGGGGCCAGCCCCAGGGCCCAATTCTGAGAATTGCTGTGAAAATTGCAAGCCCCTCCTCCCCATTCCCCATCACCGTTTGTTGGCTATTTTTCTCCATAACACATACATACATCCTTCTAATATTTTCCATAAGTCATTAGTTTTGTTTATTTGTCCTTCCTTACTAGAATGTAAGTTCCATGGGGCCAGGATTTCTGTCTGTCTTGTTCACCGCTGTGTCTCCAGTGTGTAGAAGAGTGCCTGGTCCGGCTGATGTCCGGCTATGTCTGCTGAGGAAATGTGTGGGTGAATGGACGCACCTGCTACCCGTGCAGAGAGTCCTCAAACGCACGGTCAGCCACAGCTAGTTCCAAATAAGTGTCTCTCCCAAGGTCTCCTGGTTAGAAGCTTCATTTTAGTGTCTAGTATCTACCCATAAAACTGCTTCAGAAAGAGTAACGCGGTGATTCTGAATGCTTTAGGCAGTTGGGAATGTGTCCTTCAGATACGGGCGTGTCATGCTTTCACCGTCCTGATCCTTCCTCCCCTCTGTCACTTGAGATGGACAGAGGGGCTCGCTGCGAAAGGGTATGGTGGAGACCAGCCTTAGAATCAGAGGGGCTGCTGACCCGGGGCTGTGGCTGGAGGAGGAAGAAGGGCCAATCTCACCAGATACTATCATGGGCAAAAAGGCTTCTCCAGTCCTCTGTCTATAAGGTTAGGATGCAGCTAAAAGGGGGAGAGAGGCTGGTGGTCCGGGAAGGTGCGTGGGGCCTGGTGTGGGTTATGAAAGGCCCTGAAGGGAACGCAGGTGATCAGGGCCAGGGCTCCAAGTCACCTTCCTGGAGAGAGTGGGCAGCCTTTGCTCCCTCCAGCTCCTTGAGGAAATGAGAGTAGTTTCTGCCATGAACAGTGTCTTTTCTTCTCTTTCATCTTAAACCAGGTTTATCTAAACCCAAATTATGCAGTTTTGCATGACCAGGCTTTTGCACAGCGACCAGGGCTCTGTGTCTCTACGCCTGGGGCTCCCCACGCCAGGAAGTGGGAGACGGACCCGCTCCGATCTCCCCCTCTCTCCGCATCCCTGTTTTGACCGGCAGGATCCCGTATCCCGTTACATTTGGTCCAGCCCAGGACAGGGTGCGAGATTTGGTCTAGCACGACATTTCCTCTGTGCAAAGCTAACTGATTTAAATTAGGTAAAATCTAACCATCTTGGCCACCTGGGCAGAACTCTGGATTTAATTAGCTGAAAGACGTGCATCGCTAATGAGGTTAAGTGGGGCGATGCGACAAAGCAGAGCCACGTGAACACCGTGAGCAGAGAGTTGTGGGGCTGGATAGGACCCCTGTTATTTTTTTTTATTTTATTGTTTATTTATTTCAAAATATTAAGGGAATACAAATGTTTTTGTTACGTGGATACCTTTTATAATGCTTAAGTCGGGCTTTTAGTGTGCCCATCGCCCAAATAGTGTTCACCGTACCCGATAGGTTTTTAGCCCTCCCCTGCTCCCCACCCCCATTATTTCTAAACCCCAGCAAGTGGGTCTTGTTCTGTTGTAACAAGGTGTAAGGCCGGCCTATGATGATGTTGCAGAGAAGGCTCCCTTGGGGGTTCCCCTCGTGAGCCTATGCCAGGGCTGAGTCACTGCTCTCTTGGCAAGGAGAGGGAAGGTCCCCAGGTATGCAGATTCTCCCACCAAACTTTCCACCCGGCAGCCTGACCCCTGGTGGGTGGGCTGTTTCCAGGTGCCGCACTATTTCATTACAGTTAGCCGAAGTCTGTATTGGGTTGTTTCCACTTTTTGGCTATTATGAATAATGCTGCTATAAACATTCCTATACCAGTTCTTGAATGTGTGTATATTTTTGTTTCTTTGGGTATATAACTATGAATGGAATTGTGAGTTATGTGGTAACTCTGTGTTTAACTCTTTGAGGAACTGCCAAACTGTTTTCCAAAGTAGCTGTACCATTTTACTTTCCCACCAGCAGTGGACGAGCCTTCCAATTTTTCTACATTCTCACCAACACTTATTGTCTTTCCTCTTCTGCCTCAGCCTCCTGAGTAGCTGGGACTACAGGCATGTACCACCACACCTGGCTAATTTTTTTCTATATATTTTTAGTTGTCTAGCAAATTTCCCTCTATTTTTAGTAGAGACAGGGTCTCGCTCTTGCTCAGGCTGGTCTTGAACTCCTGACCTTGAGCGAGCCTCCCGCCTTGGCCTCCCAGAGTGCTAGGATTACAGGCGTGAGCCACCGTGCCTGGCCTATTGTCTTTCTTTTTGATTAGAGCCACCTTAGTGAGTATGAGGTGGTATCTCATTTTGGCTTTGATTTGCATTTCTCTGATGGCTAACAATGTTGGGCATCTTGCTTCCTATGACTTAGAAATTTTATTTTATTGAAAGAACCTTTAAAGACTTATTTAGACATTTAAAAAATATTATATACTACTCTTATGCATACATAAAAATGAAAATACATGCATCTTTTCACCTAATGCTTTTAGCAGCCGCTTACAACTGCCTAGATTCATTAATTCATTAGGGATTGCAATATTATAATATTGTAATTCTATCATTCATTCTTTATTTTATTTTATTTTTAATTTTTTGTTACATGGATGAATTGTTGGGCTGAGTGAGGTGGCTCACACCTGTAATCCTAGCACTCTGGGAGGTTAAGGCAGGAGGATTGCTTGAGCTCAGGAGTTCGAGACCAGCCTGAGCAAGAGCAAGACCCCGTGTCTACTAAAAATAGAAAAATTAGCCGGGCATCATGATGCGTGCCTGTAATCCCAGCTACTCGGGAGGCTGAGGCAGGAGGATCACTTCAGCCTGGAAGTTTGAGGTTGCAGTGAGCTATGATGGTGCCATTGCACTCTAGCCTGGGTGACAGAGTGAGACTCTGTCTCAAAACAAAACAAAACAAAATAACCATGGGTGAATTGTATAATGCTGAAGTCAAGGCTGTAAGTGTACCTGTCACCTGAATAGTTTACATTGTACCTGATAGGTAATTTTTTATCCCTAGACCCTTCCTTCCCTTCCCCCTTCTTAGTTTCCAATGTCCACTTTCTTTATTTATTAACTGGAATATTTCTATAATAAAAACTTTTCCTCATAAACTAGTTGGTTGCCCTGAAAAACAGTTATTAATAATACAGGAAGACAGGATGCTTGAAATTTTCAGAAAGCTTTAGGCCAAATTTAATTTAACAGGAAATTTTGTATTCAAGAAAGTAAATAAGTGATGGTGATTTTGACAAGGGTGGTAGCTATGGCAATGAGAAGTGATCAGATCTATAATGGGAATCGAGCCTTGCTAACAGATTGGACAAGAGGGAGTAGGGAAAGAAAGGAATCAAAAATGATTTCCAGATATTTGGCTTGAGAAACTTGTTGGGAGATAGTGCCATTTACTGAACTCAAGAAGACTAGGTTTGAGACCAGCCTGAGCAAGAGTGACACCCTGTCTCTACCTAAAACAGAAAAAATTAGCAGGGCATCGTGGCATGCGCCTGTAGTCCCACTTACTCAGGAGGCCGAGGCAGGAGGATCGCTGGAGCTCACGAGTTTGAGGTTGCTGTGAGCTCTGATGATGCCAGTGCACTCTAGCCAGGGTGACAGAGCCAGACTCTGTTTTTTTAAAAAAGAATACTAGAAGATGATCAGGTCTGGGAAAATTCAGGAGTTTTGTTTTGGACATGTTAAACCTGAGATGCTCAGGTTGCTGTGTTAAGTAGACAATTAGACATGCAAGTATTGTTTAATAAAAGAATTTGGCTGGTCTCTTCCTTGGTTCCAGGGAGGTAACCTATAAATCCACAGAATTTCCTAAGTGATAGAAGTGTCTTTGGTATCCATAAGCTCCTGGGACCTTAGCAGAGTTTATGCTAAAGAGATGACTCAGGATCAGGGGGCTGGCTGTGATTAGGGGGTTGGGGTTTGAGTCAGGTGATATCAGCCCAAGCTCCAGGGAGGAGGGGCTGGCTGGAGACGAAGTTCAACCATATAACTAATGATTCAATCAATCATGCCCATGTGATAAAACCCCAGTGAAACCTCTGGATATCCAAAGGTTGCTGAGCTTCTTGGTTGGTGAATACACTGATGGGCTGAGGGGTGATGTGTCCTGATTCCATGGGAGAAAGTCTAGAAGCTTTGCATTTAAGACCTTCCCAGACCTTGCCCCATGTGTCTCTTCTGATTTGTAGCCATTAGAATAAAACTTTAAGCGTAAGCATAGAGTTTCCTGAGTTCTGTGAGTCATTTCAGCAAATTATTGAAACCAAGGGGGCAAGGGAAGCCCACAATTTGTAGCCAGTTGGTCAGAAGTTCAGATGGCCTGGTCACCTCTGAACGGGGCATCAGAAGCAAGGGCGGTTTTGTTGGGGACTGTGCCCTTAAACCTTTGGAGTCTGCGCTAACTCTGGGTGGTTACATCAGAACTGAATTACAGTATTGCGGAAGTCAAGGTCAGGGGAAATGGTAAAGATAGAGATTTGATAGTCATTGGCGTGGAGATGGTATTTAATGCCATGGTCTGCACAAAATTTCCTAGCGATACTGTATAGCTGGAGAAAAGGAGTCTCAGGGATGACCTTGGGGTAACATTTTGAGCTTAAGCAGAAAAGGGGCCAGCAGGGGACACTGGACGGCAGCTGAGAGGATGTAGAAGTTTGGAAAACCTGAAGGACATGCCCAGGTGGAAGCCAAGGGAAGAACAAGTTCCTAGACAGAGGGAGCGGACATTGTGCTAAAATCTCCCAAGAAGACATAGCACAAGGCCCAAAAGGTGACCATGGCATTTAGCTACATGAAGTTCTCGGTGGAGTATTTGCCACCTGAGTGTCTTTCCTGTCTCAAAATTCACAAGCTCCTTCCTTTTTCATCCTCCTCCTTGGTCACTTTGGAAGAGGGCATTGAAGAGTGTGCCCTCTGTGTTGGCTGAGAAGCTTTTTTAACCTCCTGTCTGTAGAAGCGAGGGGCATACAGGTTATTTGACATCTTCAGTCTCTTTCAGTCCAGGTTTGGGGCACTTTGCCAAAATAGTTCTCTCAAAACACAGTATTTTCTATGTATTTAATTTCAGATAAATTCATGGGCCAAAAGCTATGTCCACAATTCTTTCATGTTTTTCTCTCTGGACTTAATATCAGATACTAAATAATTGGCATATCAGGCTTCTGTGGGACCACACAGTTACTCATTCCAGGAACCCTTTTGTCTAGCTGAATGGAGCTACAGGCACCACCACAATCCTTTCAGAAGTCTTGAAAAAGAGTGTGATAGCCACATTCTTGATTTAATCTCTGCACCAAGGCCATGTGGTAGGTTGCAAAAATGGCCACAAATTCCTCCAATTGCCCTATACACACCCCTTTGCATTGTGATCCTGATGATCCTCACAATAAGAGATGGATTCTTTTTCCCAATCATTTAATCTGGGTTTAGCCAGGTGGCTTGCTCTACTTAGCAAAGTGATGAAAGTAGAGACTTGAGAAAGTTTGTCCTCTCTTGCTGATATTAGGGACCCTTGTGCCACTTGCGAAGAAGACTGCTGGAAGATGGGAGCCCAGATGGAGCAGAGATCAGCAGGTCCAGCTGGGGTTCCTTATGTTAGGCAGATAGCGAGGGATTCCGGGTCTCCTAGAGATGAAAGTGGGTGCTTTACCTTGGTGTAATTGCTCCACCCTAATCCTCTGCATACCTGGGAGGAAGAAATACCGTACGATCTGCCAACCATAACTAATGCAGTGCGCCAGCTGCAAAAGAATGCAGGGGATTCTCTAGCTCATGCATGAGCCAAGCAGCATAGGTACTATAGAGTCCAGAAACTGACCTAGAACAACCCATGTGCGTAGTAATGCAACTCCCAACTTTCCAATCAAATGGTTCCATGGTGACGTCTGAGCCACTACGGAGGTCCCTAGAAGAAGCTCTTGGATTTTATCCTCCAGCATGTGACATAAACCAGAACAGCCTACATGTATCACAGGAAAGAGCAAGCCTGCTTTTGGTAGACACCATAATAGTCCTGAAACGCATTCCAGTTTGTTGGCTTAGATCATGTACTCACTATTAAACCCACTCTCATGGTCTCCAGCAGGGGTCAGCAAACTTGCCCACTGGCAGTAGTCCAGCTCATGGGCTTTTTTTTTTTTGAAATAAAGTTTTAATGGAGCATAGCCACATTCATTTATGTATTGTTCATGGCTGCCTTTGTGCCAAAACAGCAGAGTTGAGTTGTCCCGACCCGCGGGGTAGTCAACGCGGACCCTGGAGGGGGGAGTGGGAATTGCGAGAGGCAGGAGACACAAGAAATGGAGACAAGACAGGAGTCTGATCAAGTCTCGTTTATTGGCAGTAGGGCAGAGGCTTAAGTAAGGCAGAAAGAGGAAGTAACAGTAAAGGGGCGGTGCTTTCCGAGGCTCTGGCTTTCCAGCCAAAGGATTTCCATATAAGGAAACCCTCAGGCGGCTTTCAAGGGCTACGTCATAATGGGTAAATAGAAACTTACAAGCTCTTTCGCGGGCTTTTGCAAATGCGCGGGCTCGGTCGGCCATTTTAGATAAGCAGGCCGATCCACATGGCTCGCGGCCATCTTGGATAAGCAGCTGCCGGGCCTCATGGCTCCGGACATTGAGTAGTTGTGACAGAGACTGTATAGGTCACAGGGCTTAAAATATTTACTTTCTGGCCTTTCAGATAAAAAGTCTGAAGACCCCTGGTCTAGAGAATCCAATGCACTGATTGGCTTTGGTTCTGTGTTGCCTTCTACCTCTGGACCCCACCCAGATCACAACCAGGGATTGTTACCAGAGGAAAGGATAACGGACCCTGGCTAGGTGAATGACAAATGTTCATTACAGTCCATCCCTCTGGCCGTCCATCCCATTCTTCCATCCATCCATCCATCCCCTTCTTCCCGTATACTTTCAAAAACGCCCTCATAGGCCAGGCGCGGTGGCTCCCACCTGTAATCCTAGCACTCTGGGAGGCCGAGGCGGGTGGATCGCTGAAGGTCAGGAGTTCGAGACCAGTCTGAGCAAGAGCGAGACCCCGTCTCTACTAAAAAATAGAAAGAAATGATCTGAACAACTAAAAATACATATATAGAGAAAAAATTAGCCGGGCATGGTGGCGCATGCCTGTAGTCCCAGCTACTCGCGAGGCCGAGGCAGAAGGATTGCTTGAGCCCAGGAGTTTGAGGTTGCTGTGAGCTAGGCTGACGCCACGGCACTCACTCTAGCCAGGGCAACAAAGCGAGATTCTGTCTCAAAAAAAAAAAAAAAAAAGAAAACGCCCTCATTTACATGCACTGCTCTCATTCCCAAAGCCCAGGTCCAGGGTGTCTGAGTCTGTGTGGTCATGTCCACCACCACCCTGGTCTATCACCCCTGGGAGCTCAGAGTTCTCATGGGCGCCAGTTCGACCTCTGTAGTAGGCGGAATAACCCACCCCGCCACCAGGATGTGGACAAGGACTTTGAAGATGTGATAAGTTCAGGATCTTGAGGTGGAGAGATTATCCTGGATCAATCATCTAAGCAGGTCCAATGTGATCACAGCAGTACTTACAAGTGAAAGAGGGAGGCAGGAGACAGTGAGCCAGACGAGGAGACGCGGTGAAGAGGAAAGGCGTCCATGGACCAAGGTGTCTTAGTCTGCTAGGGCTGCAATAACAAATGCTACAGACTGGGTGATTTAAACACCAGAAGGTAATTTTCTCACTGTTCTGGAGGCTAGAAGTTCAAGATCCAGGTGTCATCAGGGTTTGTGTGTGGTGAGGCCTCTCTTTGTGGCTTGTAGAAGGCTGCCTTCTTGCTGTGTCCCCACATGGCATTTCCTCTGTGAATATAGGGAAAGAGATCTCTGATGTCTCTTCCTCTTCTCATAAGGACACCAGCCCGCTCAGAGGGTCTTACGCATCTTTTTTCTTTTTTTTCCCCCGGGAAAATGTCCATTTATGCGAAATTGCTGGAGTTACAAAAATGCAACACATCTTTAATGATCATGGATGAGGTATTTTATGATTTTCACGTAAGATGCAGGTGACACACTGAGCAGACATGAAAGAACTGTGCTCTACTGTTGTGACAAAAGGACGCAGACAGAACTGTGGTTCTATTCAACTTTAGGAAACTGACAAGACTGATTTGATCTTAAACTGAATTAGTGCATCTTTTTAAAAGCCAGCAAGGGTTACCTCCCAGGTGGCCACGCTTGTGGGGCACCTTTACGGAAAAGAGGGAGAGCCCCCAGGGGCCAGTGTGGTGCCAGTCCACACGCCACACCCCCAGTCACCAGAACACAGTGATGGCCTCTTCACTGAAGTCAGCAAGTCTCTGCTGACAAGCTGCCTTTCCTTTCCCCACCTTGCAGGAAAGGCAACCCTGGTGCAACTGCACCTGTGACACCTGCTGATGGCAATGGGAAAGTCCATGTCCACCTTTATGACCACCGGCTAATAAAGCTCGAGGCATAATAGGTCCTGCCTCTTCCACCTGCAGAGGTATTTCCAAAGCTCCTGCTTAATTGCTTGGAAACACCTAGAAATATCAGCCTGTCACTGAGTTGCCAGTGTCATAAAAAGCAACTCCCTTGCTATCAGGGGACAGAATCCACACAGCATTTCAGGCGGGCTCCACCCTGCGTCTTCAGAACAGCTCGTAAAAAGCCATAAACACTGGGGAGATGGCGAGCAAACCAGCACACTCCCAGTTGCGCAGTAAGTGCGGTCAGTGATCTGTGAAAGGCACTGGTGAGTGCGAGCAGTGATGACACGCAAGACAGTCTTACACCCTATCTACACGGCAGATCGGCAGATGGCAGAGCAGCGCAGCTCGAGGGTCCCTGCAGCTGCCCTCCTCAGGCTCTGCCTTGGGGAGGGGCCCCTCCAGGAAGTCTGAGCCCAGGAGGATGTTGGCGATGATGGGGGAGCAGGGGCCGGGGAGGAAAGACTGGAGCCAGGCGAGGGCACTCCTCCCCCGCTGCAAACACCTGTTAGGTGGGGAGAGTGGGCCTTCCAACCACCCCTCATTCACAGCCTCTAGGAAGGCGTCCCCTTCCTCCAGGCACAGTCCCCGGAGGACCCGAAGAGGACGTGAGCCCCCACTCTGGAAACTCAGACTGGCGCCGCAGGGACTTCATTTCTGGTTTGATCTGCTGAAACAGAACACCCCAAGGCCTCAGTTTCGGGGTGCACTGATTCAGCGGGCAGAGGCTGCAAGCCAGTTTAATCTCTATCTCAAGGGAAAGGGCAGCCCCAGAGAGCTGTCAGCATCGGGGGCTCGCAGCCAGCTCGTGCTGGCGCCGGTATTCCCGAGGCAGCCCTCCTCCAGGGCTCCATCTGCCCTCGCTCCCCGCGGCTCCGGTGTCCCTGCCCCGCCGGGAGGGTTTCAGCCGGGGTGGGGCAGAAAGCGCCCTTAAGGCCGGCACCGCTCGCCGCTCTCAGGGGCCAGGGGTGAATCTTCCCACTCAGCTCCCCTCGGGACAAGAGCTGGTCTCGGAGTGTCCAAGAGGAGCCCAGCCCACGGGCTCAATCCCAACCTTCTCAGAAAACCCGCTTCACTCAAAGTAACTCCGTGACACCCCCATGAGCTGTCTGCCGGCTGGAATCTTCCCGTCTGTCCGGGCCGAGGGCCTTGGGCGGGAGCCGCCGGGCGCCGGACGCCAGGTGCAGGGGCAGCCCTAATCTGCAGCGTTTCCGGGAAGACGCGCGCCCGCCTGGGTCCCGGCGCCCCCGGTAAATTCCTGAAACAACCGCTTCCAAGAAGGCGCGAAACTGGCAAGGGCGGGCTGCGGCCGCGGCGCCCACTGCGCCCTAGGTTTCGCATCCGAGCAGCGGCGGTTCCCCGGTCTGCGCCCGCGCACACTCGGGACTCGCGCTCCTTTCTGCGGTCACACTTCAATTAAAAAATGTCCTCGGCTGCCACCGCGGGGTAGAGGGGGCTCGACAAGCCCAGAGCGCGCGGCTGCCAAGGGCGGCCTGACCTTCACCGGGCGGGGGGCTCGCCGGCCCGGCACTGGCCCCGCGCACAGGTGTCGGCCCGCGCGCGGCTCGCCACCCGCACGGACGCTGACTGCGCTGCGGCAGCCGGGGGACCCCTCCACTCACCGAAGCCGCCGCTCCATCCCGCTCTGCCCCGGACGCAGACTCGGCTCCTCCGGCCCCGGGCGGCCTCAGGACGCGCAACTGTCCCCAACAGATGCCTGGAAGGGCCCAAGGGCCGACTCTCTCCCGCCTCTGCAGTGGGGTCGCGGGATCGGCGACCGCCGGGCTCGGGGCCAAGTAGAGACTGGCGCGGTTCGCGCCGAGCTCGTGGGGGGCCGGGCCGGGACCGACCCCGCCGGGCTGCAGGCGCGCCTACCCCAGGGCGTCGTCTGGGCCAGGGGACCGGGACGCCGCGGGGTCTTTTGTTCTAGAATAGGGGGCGGCGGACGGTGGGCACCGGACTTAGCCTGGAGAGCCTGCCCCCAGCCGCGCCCCCGCACGCCCCGCCGGCCCGGGAGGGGAAGGCAAGGGAGGGGAGGGGAGCGGACGGACGAGGGCCAGGGTCCGGGACGGGTCGCGCCGCGCGGACTCACCTCCGCTTCCAGGTGCACAGGTCGCTGGAGTACTGCGCGTCGGCGCCGCCCAACAGCACGGCCAGCGGCAGCAGCAGCGGCAGCGACGGAGGCGAGCCCGGGCCCGGGGCTGGAGGCCGCGGCCACAGCTGCCCCGCGCGCCCCCAGGCCACCAGCGCTGGGCCCCGCATGCTCCGGCTCGGCTCGCCGCCCGGCCCCGCATCCGCTCCCACTGAGCAGACCCTCAACCCCGGCGCGGCTGGGCTGGGCGGGCTCCGAGCCCTGGCGGGTCACGTCGAACGGCCCCGCGTGCCCCGCGCGGCCGCCCGCCCATCCCGGCCAGGTCCGCCCCCGGGCCGCCCAGCCGCTGGAGCCGCTGGAGCCGCTGGAGTCGCGCGGATGTCCGCGCCCGTCGCTGCCGCCTGAACCTCCGAGGGTCTTACACTTCTGACCTCATTTAACCTTTATTACCTCCTTCTAGGTCCTGTCTCCAAACACAGTCACACTGGGGGTCAGGGCTTCAACATGAGGGGTTGGGAGAACACAGTTTAGTGCGTAACACAAGGAATAAGGGCAGCATCTAGCAGTTCAGAAAGGCCAGGAATTAATTCTACCCTAGAGGCTCCAAAAGGAACACAGCCTGCTGACTCCCTGATTTGAGCCCCGGGAGACCTATTTCAGACTCAGGACCTCCAGAATTGTAAGATAATAAACTGTTTTTTTTTTTTTTTTTGAGACAGAGTCTCACTCTGTTGCCCTGGCTAGAGTGAGTGCCGTGGCGTCAGCCTAGCTCACAGCAACCTCAAACTCCTGGGCTCAAGCGATCCTACTGCCTCAGCCTCCGAGTAGCTGGGACTACAGGCATGCGCCACCATGCCCGGCTAATTTTTTCCATATATTTTTTAGTTGTCCAGATAATTTCTTTCTATTTTTTTAGTAGAGACGGGGTCTCGCTCTTGCTCAGGCTGGTCTCAAACTCCTGACCTTGAGTGATCCACCTGCCTCGGCCTCCCATAGTGCTAGGATTACAGGCGTGAGCCACGATAAACTGTTGTTTTAAGCCACCAAATTTGTGGTAATTTGTTATAGCAGCAATAGGAAACTGATACAATCTCCTATGTGGTTCTACTTTCTTACATTCATTTTAACTTATGAGAATTCGGCTTTTTCAACCCTGAAAGTCTCAGATCACCAAATCCTGTGGATTACAGCCACAGGCAGGAAGGGCTATCCATGGCAATATACATTTGACCCTCTCTTCTTTCAGATTAGCTGGTTTGAACCTAAACTTGATATTTTTTGGTGGTATCTCATATAAGACTTTGCTAAAGGCCATATGAAGTAGCTATCATAGTCCCGTATCCTGGAAATTTTCTACCAATTCCCTAAGTCCTTAAGCCCCAGGAATCACATGGTCTGAATCCCAAGATAAATTAGGCAAAAAAAATTTTTTTTTGATCATTCACCCACTGTGAATGAGCATCATGGGGGACAGACTGTGATTCACAGACTCTGTCCTTTGTGTAAAGGACCCAAATCAGTTTTAGATGGCCCTGGCTAATGAAGGACTTTCTCTTCTCCCTTTGACGCTGCCTTTGATCCCTGAGCTTTTCTAGTCTCTTTTGACTTTCCCAGGATTGGCTGGTTTGTTTGCTGGCCTGGCCTGTGTAAAAGCGACGTCTTCCCTCTGGAGTTTTATTCCTATCTCTGGCGCTGATTTGAAAATTGGAACCTGGTCATATCTCAAGTCACAATTAAACATGTTTGGGGTGAATGATACCTCTCTGCATCCAAGAGACCAGCACTGAGGTCCTGGAGAACACAGACCTGAGAGAGATGAGGGACTCTGGTCACTTTTCTCTACCTGCCAGTGAGTGGGAGGGATGGTGAGCAGAGGGGGAAGGAGAGTCAGGTCACTTGGTCTAGAAGAGAGAGCATTTCCCGGGAATCAGAAGGTCGGAGTGTGAATTCTACTACATCCTACTTCACAGAAGGCCCTCTGCTTTCATTCCCCTCCACTCTAAAGAGAAAACAGCAACAAAGGTATATGGCATCATCATGACCAAGAATGTTTACTATCCCTAACTGAGTTGGAATGGCAAGCTGTGCTTCCTACCGAAAATGCTTTTCTCTTCCTATTCCTGCCAGCCTAAGCTCCAGCCAAAGCAGAAGTGACTCCCATGAGTTTGTGCCCAGGCTGCAGAGGGAGGCTAGGCAGGCCTGGGAGTGAGCGTGCCCTGCCAACAGGAGATGTGGCTTCTGCTGAGATTCTGGCTGCTCTCAAATAGTGCTTTCTTCTTTCTAGGAGGGGAAAACATGCCATTGGGTAAGCAGGGTATGGAGTCATGAAGCCTGTCTTCCTTCAAGACTCTGTAGGTGCTGTTGTCACCAGGGTGGTAAGAAAGTTCCAATCAGGAATTGGCTCCATAGGGGATCTGGCAAGTGTCCGGCTGAGGTGGTGACAGCACACCCCCAGGGGTATGCCTGCCTCCTGGGTTTTCTCCTGGGGCTAATGCCCTCATCTTTTTCACAGCTGGTGCAGTTATGCTCTGAGTCCTTTTTCCTGTAATGGAGCATCGGTGTGGATGCCCCCTGAATGTTTACCCCCCATAAATTTCACTGGAATAGGCTCAGTCATTATTAGAGCCAACGTTGATCTTGTTTCTGTTATCTAGTATATTAGTTACAGCTCTCATCTTTGAATCACCTACAAAGTGTCATAAATATGCAAATTAATATTCTTCGTTATTCTAATTCTGGGTGTTGGTGTGAGAAGGTGGAGACTTTAAGAATCTCTACATATTACAGAGAAAGGATGGGGCAAGAGGAGAGAGCAGAAACTGAGGCCCAGAATGATGAAGGGGCTGCCCAAGGATACACAGAGCTGGGGTCACAGTCAGGTCTCTTGTATCTGGGTTTAGGGCTCCGCCATGTCCACTATGCTGACACTGATAGCCCCAGTCAGAAATGGTGGTGTCTTATAAATGCCTCTTGGTCTTTTACTTTATGTCTATTGTGTCACCTATAAATGTGAGTCTAAACTGGGCAAACTCCAGAATCCTATCAAGGAAGATGTTTTCTTCTTTTTTTGCTACCTTTTTTTTTTTATATGAAGTGGGGGAGCAAGGAGGGGTGTTCAGTTTCCTTTTTGTTTTTGTTGAGACAGAGTCTCAATCTGTCACCCTGGGTACAGGGCATCATAGTAGCTCATTGTGCCCTCCAACTCCTGGACTCAAGCGATCCTCCTCCTGCCTTGGCCTCCCAGAGTGCTAGGATTACAGACGTGAGCCACCACACCCAGCCCATTCTCAACTTTTTTCCTGTCTCTCCTGTGTCCTTCCCATTCTCACTAACCTGGACCCTTCCCTACACCCAGACAGCAGAGGAGCTGTAGGGCTCTAGCTCTAGCAGACCTGGCTCCAATTCCCTGTGTCCTCTCAGAGTTCTGAGTTCCACTTTCCTCATGTGACAATGAGACAAACACAACACTAAAGACCCCAAGACTGTTCTGAGCATCAAATGATATAATGATATTCATTCATTCCTTTCTCCATCAGATAGTTTTTGAATATCAACTATGAGCCAACTCCTTCGCTAGGGATGTGATGGAGAAGAAAACAGAAGTGGTACTGCCTTTTAAGGAACAAGGGAAACAGACCGTGAACGAACACATGCACAAATATACACAATTACGAATTCCTATTAGGACTGTGACCATAAAGTACTGGGTGCTATAAGGACACCAAAAGAGGACTCTGAGCTAGTCTGGAGGCCGAAAAAGTCCTCCTTGAGGAAGTGACATCTATCTATCTATCTATAGAGACATGGTCTGCCTATGTAGCCTGGGCTAGAGTGCAGTGGCATCATCATAGCTCACAGCAACCTCAAACTCTTGGGCTCAAGTGAGCCTCCTGCCTCAGCCTATGGAGTAGCTGGGACTATAGGCATGTTACACCACATCCAGCTACTTTTTTGTAGGGATGGGGGTGGGGGTCTCAAACTCCTGGCCTCAAGCAATCCTCCCACCTCAGTCTCCCAAAGTGCTGGGATTACAGGTGTGAACCACCATGTCCAGCCAGAAGTGACGTTTAACCAGAGAATGAAGGTAAAAGTCAGACAAAAGAAGCACGGCTGAGTGGAGGAGTCTTTGGGGAGAGAGAATAGCAGGTGACAGCTTGAGCAAGCTTCCTGGCTCACTGAATCTGAGTACAATCTGTTTAGAACTCTCCCCACAATTAAGGGCATAACCCCACACACCCACAGCTTGATCCTTGAGCAAATGACACCACTTCCTTCTTCCCTGAGATTATGGCACACTAGGGTCTTTTGTCCCTCCTCCTTCAGTCCTCTGAAGAGCTGACCCTTCACCTTCTTCCTTCCTTCAACATACATGTATAAAGCATCAGCAAGAACTAGACTTGAGGAGGAGAAGGAGGAAGGGCTAGTGACTATGTGGGTGAGAAAACAATCCTTCCATTTACACAGTTTATGCAGTCAATGAACCATGCCTACTCGGTGCCATGCCTGTGTGAGGCTCTGGCAGCAGAAAAACAAACAAGACGCCCTCATTCCTCTGAAATGATGAAGCTGGTAACAGACTGATACCACCACTTTGGTGGGGTGGCAGAAGTCATTCAACTTCCTTCTTCCCTGAGCGCTTCTCCTCTTGACAGACAGTGCTGCTGTACCTGGAAAGCGATGCAGAGTTGGCTTAACTACTCTTCTGGGAGCACCTTTCAGAAGACTCAAGGACATGAGTCATGCACATGAAGCTTTAGGACATGTTGGATGGATCTGAGTTTCTCCCACAAGGGACAAGTAGGTAGGAGCCTGATTGTGAAAGATAGAGATTTTGGCCTTTGGCTTGTCAAGACGAGTGCCAGAGGTGGGTATACTGGGCACTAGGAGTAGCTGGAGCCACCAAGCATAGCGGAGATTCAAAGTATTTAAGAATTTGCCAATTTGTCAAAGGTGACAGCCAGAAATGGGCCCACAGCCAGGGAGAAGTATAAGTCCTGCCATGGTGGTAAAACAGTACCAGTCACAGTGAAAAAGTCTGGGGTCACAATTGGGAGAGGCCACCCGTGGGCTGACCCCAGATAGGACCTGCAATGTGATGTGTACGGGTTGGCGGCCGCCGGGGCTCCACGTGGTTTGGGTGGCCATCTCTTCTCCAGCTCTCAGGGCCGCTGCAGATGTTCTGCTTGGCTGTGGGTCTGGATGCCCAGGGGACCACAGCCACCTCGGCCATGGAGTGCTGCATGGAGACCCTGATCAAGGTGAAAAACAGGGAACCCACCCTCCCTTAACTAACTCTCCCTTCCTGCTAGTCATCCCCAGAGCAGGAAGAGACACTCAGCAAACCCAGAGAATTCACCTTGGAACCACAATCACAGATCACCGCCCTTGTGTGAAGCAGAATGGTTGAATTAACCTCTCCCCCCTTCCAAGTCACAGGAAGAGCTGGTGGGGGAAGAGCTTTTCTACTTAGATAGAGCTGGCGATGGGGAAGGGCTTTCCTATTTAGACAGAGTTCAGGGCAACCAGCACTGGCTTTAGAGACAGAACTCTTGGGTGCAAGTCCTAGCCCCATCACTGGCCACGAAAACTTGAATGAGTCACAAGCTCGGTTTTCCTGTCTGCAAAGCACCTGACAGCATTGTTACAAGAGCTGAATGAAGGAGGATAATGTATGTGAAAGTCCTTTATAAGCCACAAAGTGTTATACAAATGTCCTTTTTTTTTTAACCACGGGCACATGATCACTACAACTTTGTTGACTGATCTTGTCAACGAGAGGATAACATCCCCTTTTCAATCCAGGGATAGAAAATAGTTATCTGGGGGCGGGGGGAGGGGAGGGTCAGAAAGAAAAAGAAAATAGTTATCTGCAATTGCTACTTCTTTGGGAGGGAGTCTGCTTGAGGGACTCCCTTCTCTTCTCTGCCAGCTGCTGAAAAGCTCAGACCTAAATTTGGGACTCACCTGCACCAAGGTTGTAGATCATGCTGCCATTTCTTTTTACCCTCTTTCCAGACTCATTTGGTTAATTTACTGATCGCCATTTTTCTCTTTTATTTACACGACCTTGTATGTCTCCTTATCTTAAATCCTTTTGGGGAAACAGCAAGGTATAATTAAGTATATATCGTACACACTTAGAAACACTGCCCATTTTGCAGGCATTTGGCACACCATCGCTATGTCTGCTTAAACATTCTTATGTTTGCGACTTAGCTGGGTCATTAGAATACAATACAATCGGACTTAAGATGAGCCGCTGGAAGCCACGAGCGCCGCACCTGGCTTATGGAAAGAGTCCCGCAAATGCTAATTTCATCTGAAATTCGGCAGACTCTTTCCTCCAGGCACTGAAGGCTTTATGTGGCCGCACAGGTCCCTGTGTGTTAGAGGGATTCAACCACACTCCAGCTTTCCTCTCCCTGGCGTCTTTTGCCAGGACAGTTCGGGTGAAGGGTGGGGTGAAGCAGGAGGGTGGAGGCGGGGCAAAGGCGGAGTTTGGCGACCCCAAGTGTGAGCGGTGAGGTTGGTGGGCGCGCGGACACAGCCTAACCAGGAAGGAAAGGTCGGGGCCGCGGCAGTAGAGAGCTAGGAGTGGGCGCGGGGATTGCGTTTCTCTGTAAGATGGAGAGCGCAGCCGGGTGACCGCCGGCCCCGCGAGGAGCAGAAAGAGGTCCGAGGTAGAGATTGGGCGCGGGGCTTGGGAGCCGTCAGGAGAGAAGCGCTCGCGGAGGGTGCGCCGCGGGTCAACCGTGCGGAGCGAGGTGGCTCCCGCACCCTGCGGAAGATGACCGCGAGCGGGAAGGCAAGCGCGGGGGACGCCACTTGCTCTTGATCGGGGAGGGAGACAGGACCGACCCCAGGTCACCTGAGGCTGCCTGCCCAGCCTTGCCCGCCCCTTTCCATCCTGAGGTTTGGGTCAAAGGCGTAATCTACACGATCCCCTTCCGAGAGGACCCCCGATTATCCGCTCCGCGTACTCATGCCGTGCAGTCCCGCCGGCCTGGGGGCGAGCAGAGGCGTCTTGTATTCTTAGTTCTGAGTCCTCGGGACAGAAGATGCTCGACTCGCGAGGGTCACCCAGACTCGGTTCGTATCCTAGTGCCTCCACTGATGAGCTGGTTACCCCACGCTACCTCAGTTTCCTCGTCCGAAAGGTGAGGCTAATGACTGTACTCACCTCTTAGGGCTGTTGTGACGAATAAATGACACACGTAGATAAAGCGTTTAGTGCCGAGGCCACTACTTAGACAGTAAGTACCATAAGCAGGGCTCATCACTGTCACCTTCTGGAGTTCTGGGAGTGGGTCAGTGGCGGGTCTGTGTGCTGCAAGGTCCGCTGGTCCCCAGACCATGACAAAGATGCTCGGACGCGCCAGCGCCCCAGGCTGGGAGCCCAGAAACACCTAGGGCGTGGGCGGGGGTGAGTGACGTGGGCGGGGACCGTCCCAAGCTCTCACGGCTTGCGCCACCTACCCTGCTCCCCCAGAATTTGCCCGGGTCGGTGCCTGGGCTGGGCAGTCTCTGGCTTGGCTGGCCAGCTTGGCGAGGTCCGGCCGTCTAAGGGCGTCGGGATTCGGGATGACTTCGGACGGGTGAGTGTCGCCGGAGCAGAGGAAAGTGGGAGGTCGAACTTCGCCAGCCGGGCGCGCGGGCCGTGGGAGCTTTCTGGTGTCTCCCGGGGTGGGGGGGGGCAGGTGCGGGGGCCGCAGACGCCAGCGCGGAGGCAGCCGGCAGTTGGCATCTAAATTAAGCCCAGCGGGTTCCCGCGTAGGTGGCCGCCGCAGCCAGGGGACAACGCGTGCTGATGCTGCTGTTAGCCTGTGGTTCGGTGCAGAAAGGCTGCGCCCTCAGGAACCCGGAACGCTGGCTTTTCGGTGGGGAAAATTCGACGTGGGGTTGCCTTTCGTGGTCCAGAACGTGTCTTGGGGATTCGGCCTTGGAGGCGCGGGGTTCGGGGCTTGCGGCTTGGAACCCGGAGACGCTGACCAGGGCTGGAACCCCTTTCCTACGCCCGCGGTCAGCTGGCGGATGTGGGTCCCGGCCCCTGTACCTCCGGCTCTGCGCAGTTGGGGGTTCAAGGCTTCGTCCCTTCCGCAGCTTCCCAAAACAGTCCCCACAAAGTAAGGGAAGAGTCACTTTTCCGGTCCAACCACACAGCGGCAAAGCAGAGTGCGTGTCTATGGTATAGCCTGGCGTGCTAAAGAGCCTCTAAGGAGTGATATATTAATAATAATTAATGGGGGAAGCGGCGTGGTGGCTCCCGCCTGAAATCCCAGCACTTTGGGAGGCTGAGGGGCAAGGATTGCTTGAGGCCAGGAGTTGGAGGTTGCAGTGAGCGCTGATGATGCTACTGCACTTTTTTTTTTTTTTTTTTGAGACAAAGTCTCACTGTGTTGCCCTGGCTAGAGTGCCGTGGCGTCATCCTAGCTCACAGCAACCTCAAACTCCTGGGCTCAAGCGATCCTTCTGCCTCAGCCTCCCGAGTAGCTGGGACT
>NW_012135969.1:6689389-6698166 GCF_000956105.1 Propithecus coquereli
TGGGACTACAGGCATGCGCCACCATGCCCGGCTAATTTTTTCTATATATTTTTAGTTGTCCAATTAATTGCTTTCTATTTTTAGGAGAGACGGGGGTCTCGCTCTTGCCCAGGCTGGTCTCGAACTCCTGAGCTCAAACAATCCGCCTGCCTGGGCCTCCCAGAGAGCTAGGATTACAGGCATGAGCCACCGCGCCCGGCCTGCTACTGCACTCTTGCTTGGGCGACAGAGCAAGACCCTGTCTAAAAAGAAGAAAAAAAAAAGTCAAATTGGGCGAAATTCTTTATGTCTGAATTAAAATTATTAATTCATACTTACCAATGAAAATATTACCCTTACCAAACAAAAATATTACACCTGGAAGTTTGCACTGTTTTGCTGATTAAAAACTCGAAGTGGTCACACAATATGACAGACTTTAAGTAATTAAAGCTTGGTTTCTTAATCTTTATTTTGTTTATTTATTTAGTTTTTTTGAGATGGAGTCTCACTCTGTTACCCGGGCTAGAGTGCCATGGTGTCAGCCTAGCTCACAGCAACCTCAAACTCCTGGGCTCAAGTGATCCTCTTGCCTCAGCCTCCCGAGTAGCTGGGACTACAGGCATGTGCCACCATGCCCAGCTAATTTTTTTTTTATATATATATTTTGTTAATTGTTCAGCTAATTTCTTTCTATTTTTTCAGTAGAGACAGGGTCTTGCTCTTGCTCAGGCTGGTCTCAAATTCCTGAACTCAAACGATCGGCCCGCCTCGGCCTCCCAGAGTGCTAGGATTACAGGCGTAAGCCACCACGCCCAGCCTCTTTATTTTTTTTTTTTATTTGTTTTAGTTGATACTTTGATTTTAAATTTTCTTCTCACAACTGCTCCAAATTTGGAGAAGCCTCTAAACATCCACAGTTTTTCAACCAGTTAATTTCAGCAGTCAGAGACAATCTCTTTTTCCTGTAAAAGAAAGAGCACTTTGTTCAGTCCAGTAGTATTGATGACTTCCAAGGTATGATAAATTTATACCATACCATTATACCATTTGTACCATAAACTAACTTCCTCATTTCCCCTCTCTGCTAGGGCATGGCAGAGGCCACGGGAATGATAGACTTTCCCTTTGACAAGTTGTAATTTTTTCCCCTCTGAGATTTTGCTGACATTTGCATATTATCTTTAATAAGAAAAAATTAGGCACATGCGTGCGTGGGGTGTGTGTGTGTGTAGGGAAAAAGAAATAGTAGTGATAACTGTATAATGGGATAAGTCTCATATTGTTTCTTTCTTTGGCTCAATAAATCGCTCTGATTTAGAGAGAGCACAAGTTTCAGGGTGACCAACCTGCTTTTATTCCCAAATTTTATGACTTGGGATTCTTAAAAACCAAACGTCTTTTGTCATATTCACAATAGCTCAAGGGTCTGCCTTTTACCCTTTCTGGGACAAAACAATTTTTCCATTTCTTCCTATTTCCAGTCCAGTGCCTTAGGTCCTACACCAGGCTTTGACCTTTAATACCTAAAACTAAATACATGTCAATTCAGAAAGAAAGAAACCTTCTGACTTAACTGCAAAACTCTGGGAGAGATTCCTCACCTGAAACTTCAGAATATTTACGAGGAGAAAGCTACAGACAAAACCAAGTTGCCATTAATGAGCATACATTATGTTCCAGGTGCTACACTTTTCAGAAATTATCTTTATAAGCATTACGAGCCAGTGAGGCAGTCTTTAATATCCCCACACTGATAAAGAATACATGGCTCAGAGCAGTAAAGAACTTGCCAATTCAGGAGGATCACTTGAGCCCAGGAGTTTGAGGTTGCTGTGAGCTATGCTGATGCCACAGCACTCACTCTAGCCCGGGCAACAAAGGAGACTCTGTCTCAGAAAAAAAAAAAACTTGCCAATTTACTTGACCAGCTTGTACTTTGTGATTGCTGGCTTAACACAGAGCAGTTCCCTTAACAGGATAGAGTACTGTTAACTGTTTTCCTATTGCTCCTTCCCACGCGGGCATAAGGGATACCAGAGCGTCCCACTTTCACTTTTATATGTTGTGACTGTTCTTTCCCCATGAATGCTGAAGGCAGAGAGCAAACTCCCGTTTGATAATGAGCCACTCCAGGGGCTTAGTAGGAAGCCTCTTGCTCATTACAAGGACCCAGGGTTCCTAACCTTATCGCATCTTGCCTATCCTCCTGCATCCCCCGAAAGAGCACATATGTGCGCGGGAGAGGACTTGTACTGAGCATGCTACGCTCCAGCCCACCGGAGACGCTGGCTTGAAGAGGTCTGGGAGAGGGTGGGACTCTCCACTCTGCTGAGTGTCACAGTCACAAGGGCCTTGGAATGAGGGGTTCTTCCTTTCCCACCCTTTCCTGCACCAACAGAAGAGGCAACCCAGTTCTTGGGAGGGCGTGTGCCTCCAAGGCAGAGCATGCTCACCCAGCTGCCAGCGTCTGAGGCGAGCAGTGTGGGCCTGGCCTCGCTGCCCCATCCCTGACGCTGCTTGGGCAGGAGCCGGCCTCGTCCCTCCCCGCCAAGCCAAGCCTTGCCGCCCTCTTAATCTTTAAAATCACCGTGTGGTTACTGTTTATTTTACATCTCCTTACCTGGAGGACTAGGTAATGCCACAAGGATTAGCGACTGCTCCCTAAGCCAGTTTGAACAATTCTGCATATTATAAACTTCTCTGGTTGCAAGCTTTCTCTCAGAAGGAACCCACGTAGCTGAGCCCGGTGTGTGTTGGGAACTCACTGGGTAACTGGTTTCTTCAGATTAATTTCTATGTAGAATATAATGTCTATTAAAGAATAAGTAATAAAATGTGCTCACTTGAAGCTTATGTGTATTATTAAAACTTAACAATAACTGCAGCAGTTGCTTAGAACTTCAGTCTTTTTGGGTGCAAAATCCTTTATCTCTGAGAAATTACTGAGGCCCCTAAAGAGCTTTTGTGCATGTGGGTTGTACTGATATTTGCCAAATTATATGTTAAAGCTGAGAAAATTTTAAAAATATTTATTGTCATTAAAAATAACGATCATAAACCTACTAGGTGTTAACATAAATGGCATATTTTAATGAAAAATAACTGTAATTAGCAGGTGCAGTCGTGTGCACCTACAGTCCTAGCTACTTGGGAGGTTGAGGCAGGAGGATCCCTTGCACCTAGGAGTTCAAGAGCAGCCTGGGCAATATGGCAAGACCCCATCCCTAAGAAAAAAAGAAAAAGAAAAGAAACTAATCTGTCAAAGGCTTGAGTGGGCCCCAGGTTTCTACTTCCTAGCTCACTTGTGTGTCTATTGGCTCTGCCTAGGCAAGTCACAGCATGGCAGCTGGCTTCCCCAGAGCAAATGGTCAGAGAGAAAATGTGACACCAAGATGAAAGCCACAATATCTTTTATTACCTAATCTCAGAAATGGCATATGCTATATATATATATATATATATATTGGTCATGCAGCCCAATATGGGAAGGGACTAAACAAAGGTGTGGGTACCTGCAGGCAGAGATCTTTGGAGACCCATCTTGGAGATTGGCTACCACAGGACTTTTGCATCTCTTTTTATGAGTGACATTGGTTGTGGTTTTCCTTTGTCATAATATCCTTGTGAGGTTTTGGTAAAATATTTATGCTGTTTCACAGAATCAGTTGGGGAGTGTTCCTTCTTTTCCTATTCTTTGGAAGAATAAGAAATGAAATGAAAGTGAAAAATTAATGTCGTTTTTTACACATCTCAAATGTGGAGTAGAATATATAGGGGAAGCCATTTGAGCCTAGGATATGTGTGTGTGTCATTTTCAGATTCAAGTTATTTAGTAGTTATAGGGTTATATGGAATTTTCTATCTTTGCTTGTGTCAGTTTTTACAAGTCGTATTTTTCTCTAAGAATTTACTTATTTCCTCTACATTTTTAAGTTTATTGGCATATGATTGTTCAATTATGTTCTCTTATTACTTCTTTAATAGCTTTAGGGTCCAAGTGATGCCCCTGTGTTTCTCACATGAATGATTTGTGCTTACTTTCATTTTTTCTGTAACCTTCCAAAGAGTTCATTAATTTTTAAAAATAAAACAACTTTGGCTTTGATGATCCTCTATAGTGTACATTTCCTGTTTCATTAAATTCTGCTCTTGTCTTTATTATTTTTTTCTTTTTACTTTATGTGGGCTTAATTTGCTGATCTTTTAAAAATTTCTGAGGTAGATGTTTAGCTTTCTGATTTTCAGATTTTCTTCTTTTCTAAGTATTCGAAGCCATACATTTCTCTCTAAGTAATACGTTAGCTGCATCCCAGCATATTTGATATGCAGTCTTTTTATTATCATTTAGTTCAACTATTATGAATTGTATTTCTGAATTTCCAAACACATAGGGATTTTCTAGTTATCTTTTTGTTTTTCCCGTCTAGCCTAATTGCATTGGGGTCAGAAAATACACTCCGTATGATTTAAATTCTTTGAAATTTTGGACACTCGTTTTATAACCCAGCATTTGTTCAATTTTTGTAAATGTTCTGTGTATGTTTGAAAAGAACATGTATTCTGCAGTGTTCTATGTATGTCTGTTTATATCAAGTTTGCGGATTGTGTGGTTCAAATCATTTAAATACATACTAATTTTTTGTTTGTTTGCTCTGTTGGTTATGGACAGTTGCATGTTAAAATCTGTCACCATGATTGCAGATTTGTCTATTTCTCCTTGTAATTCTTTCAATATTTTGCTCTACATATTAATAAGGGATTGTTCTATCTTCCTGTGAACTGAGCATTTTTTAACTTTGAAGTATTCATCTTTATCTGTTGTTTTAGCCTTTTGTCTTAAAGGCTAAAACACATATATTGGAGTAATATATATTGGAGTTATCAGACATACTGTAAGATGTGTATGTTTACCACGCTAAAGAATGGTAAGACGTGATTGAAAATTTTAACACGGAATTAGAGAATATGAAAAGACCTAAACAGAAATTGTAGAATTAAAAAATAAGATAACAATATTGAAAACTCAGTGGGTAAATGTAAATGAATATTGACTGCATAAAATAATACAATATATTCCCTTATATATTCTACTCCACATCTAAGATGTGTAAAAAAATGATGTCAATTTTTCACTTTCATTTCATTTCCTGTTCTTCCAAAGAATAGGAAAAGGAACACTCCCCAACTGATTTTGTGAAACAGCATAAATATTTTACTAAAACCTGACAAGGATATTATGACAAAGGAAAACCACAACCAATGTGTTAGAAGCAACCTCGGTGTCATTAAGAGAACAGTCAGACACTGCAAATTGTCTCGGCCAGGCAAAATCTTTACTTCTGATCAGAAGGGCGCATTCTTCACCATTTTATCCCTAAGGCAGACCTAGGGCTGTGTCTCATCCCATTGGCCAGGATTTTGACGGCACAATCTTGTCCCTACCTGATTGGCTAGTGTTGTTGGGGTAGGAAAGGGTAATAAGAAAGTTAAAGTTAGTAAATGTGGATTTTTGGGTATTGCAGTAAAGGAGATTAAGCAAAGGTTATTGTTATTATACAGTTTGTGCTATGTGCTAATAGTTACATAAAGCTGGATCTCAGACAGAATATTCCTTTGGCAGAAAAGATTAGGCTAAGGTCATCTCCTCCTACAATTGTCACTCATAAAAAGAAATGCGAAAGGCTAAAACTTTTGTCTTAAAAGGCTAAAACATTTGATATTAATATAGAGATATCAAATTTATCTTGGTGACACTTGGTGTATTTATCTTCCTTTTTACTCTCGACCTTTCTATATCCTTATGTTTTAGATGTGTCTCCTGCAAACTGCCTGTAATTGGCTTTCTTTTTTCCATCCAGTCTGACTTTGTCTTTTAATTGGAGCATTTAATCAATTACATTTATGTAATCATTGAGGTAGTTGGTTTAAATCTAACATCTCACTGAGTGCTGTTTGTTCAGTCTGATCTATGATCTTTTTCTCCTTTCTTGCAATTTTTGGTATTGATTTTTTAAAAATTATTCCATGTTCCTGTCTACTAATGATGGAAGTTATCCACTATTTTTACTATTTCTATAGTATTTACATGTTGATGATAGCATATCCTGGCTATCCTTGACTTATCAAAGTCTAAAATTACTTAGTGATCCTTTTCCTGGATAATGCAGAGCCCTTTGAATACTTTTAGTCTATTTACTGACTTTCCTGACTGATGTCATTGTTTTTATGATTTTTAGTTCTATATTATTTTAAACCAAACAGTATTATTTTATGCAGCCAATATTCATTTACATTTACCCACTGAGTATTCAATATTTTATCTTATTTTTTAATTCTACAATTTCTGCTTGGGTCTTTTCATATTCTCTAATTCTGTGTTAAAATTTTCAATCATGTTTTATAATTCTTTAGCATGGTAAGCATTCTTATCTTACAGTATGTCTGACAACTCCAATATCTGAAGCTCTGTGTTGATATTGCCTTATTTCCCTCATTTTTAAAATGTATTTTTATCTCCCCATGTGCCAAACACTGTCTTACGAAATAGTCTTTGGAAATAATCTGAGGTCTAGGACAACCCCTCTAGAGATAGTACATATTTTGTCTTGTGAGGCACTGGGAGCACTAGCAGTGTGGACTTGGAGAGATGATTGGAAGCCCAGCGGCCATGCCTGGGCATGCTGTCTAGTTGTGGTTCACCTGCTCTCTGAGGCGTAGCCCACTGGAGTCTCAATGCAAAGCAAAGGGGACATGCTCAGCATACTCTGCCTGTTAGTCATCCCCCCTTGGGAATCAGCAAACACATCCTCCTTCCTTAGCTGTTATCCCTTGGATCCTATCTGTATATTTTCACTATCTTCGTAGCCCTCTGATACCTTCAAGTTAATTTAATTTTTGGTCCAGCTTTTCTAGTTGTCATTGGTGGGAGGATTGGTCTGCATTGCCTAGTCTACTATTATTGGAGGCAGAAAGTTCCTTTTGCCCTAAGGCTCTTAGATGAGCCACAGAGGAGGTGGATGCTCCAAGAGACTTTTTTTTTAAATTTTTTTTTTGAGACAGAGTCTCTCTCTGTTGCCCAGGCTAGAGTGCAGTGCCGTCATCATAGCTCACTGCAACCTCCAACTTCTGGACTAAAGCAATCCTCCTGCCTCAGCCTCCCGAGTAGCTGGGACTATAGGCATGCACCACCACACTTGGCTAATTTTTTCTATATTTAGTTGTCTGGCTAATTTCTTTTTATTTTTAGTAGAGACGGGGTCTCGCTCTTGCTCAGGCTGATCTTGAACTCCTGACCTCAAGCGATCCTCCTGCCTTGGCCTCCCAGAGTGCTAGGATTACAGGTGTGAGCCAACACGCCTGGCCTCTCCATACTACTTTCCATAGAGGTTGTGCTAGTTTGTGGTCCCACCAACAGTGTATAAGTGTTCCTATCTCTCTGCACCCACGCCAGCATTTGTTGTTTTGGATTTTTTGATAAAAGCCATTCGGACTGGAATTCGGTGACATCTCATTGTAGTTTTGCATTCCCCTGATGGTTAGAGACGTTGAGCATTTTTTCATATGTTTTTTGGCCATTAGTCTTTTTGGAATGGGAGTACATAGGCCTTTAACAACTTCCTCCATGTTTTTCACTTTTATAGATCTGTTTAGGTCAGTTATATTTTTCTAGAAAGGCATCCCTTTCATCCAGGTATTCAAGAGCTAGGCTTCTCTTTGTATCTCTTGTTTTCTTCTATTTCCCCCCTTCTCTTCTCCCCTCTCAGCTTGGGGGATCAGGATAAACTGATCAATATCTCTGATTTCCAATTATGAATTACTGAGAAAGAAATTCCTACTGATTGGCCGAGCCATGGCCAGGGGAGTATCACTTAATACACACTGGACTCATGAATGTCACCTCTGGGTAGTCAGGAGGAAAGTCTTAGAGAAGGGAGGTTATAAACTAGGTTGATATTCCAAAAGTTGTCTTTTCAGTTAGCTCGTAGATTTAGCGATTGTTCTATTTTAGATTTTTCTAATTCACCACTTTCTACTTGCCTTAAGTCCTTTTTTCAGCTTTTCTTAGATTTGTTTCATTGTCCTCTTTCAAACTTCTTATTTGAATGCTTACCTTATTAATTTTATGTTTAGTGATTAGAAATATGTATCTAAAGCTTTAAATTTTTCTCTCAGTGTAGTTTTAACGTTTCATGGTATGGCCTGTAGTGTTTTTGACTGTCTTTATATTCTTCTGCTGTCCTAGATTGAAGAATTGCTTTGGAGAGTCTCTTCTTAATCATTTCCATATCATTGGGAGGAGGGCTTGTTATTGGTCTACCTTTCAATTGCATTGTCAGAATATATGATCGGTTGCTTGCTTCAGCAGCACATATACTAAAATTGGAACAATACAGAGAAAATTAGCATGGCCTCTGTGCAAGGATGACACACAAATTTGTGACGTGTTCCATAAAAATAATTTTTTAAATAAATAACTGAATATATGATCAGAACTATTTCTACTTTATTACAGTTTTCTTTGTGTCCTAATTTGTGGCCAGTTTCTGTAAATGTTCTAAGAGCTGTCTAAGGCCGGGTGTGGTGGCTCATGCCGGTAATCCTAGCACTCTGGAAGGCCAAGGTGGGTGGATTGTTGGAGCCCAGGAGTTTGAGGTTGCTGTGAGCTGGGCTGACGCCAGGGCACTCTAGCCAGGGCAACAGAATGAGACTGTCTCAAGCCGGTAATCCTAGCACTCTGGAAGGCCAAGGTGGGTGGATTGTTTGAACCCAGGAGTTTGAGGTTGCTGTGAGCTGGG
>NW_012135969.1:6698240-6721466 GCF_000956105.1 Propithecus coquereli
GAGCCCAGGAGTTTGAGGTTGCTGTGAGCTGGGCTGACGCCAGGGCACTCTAGCCAGGGCAACAGAATGAGACTGTCTCAAAAAAAAAAAAAAAAAAGAGCTCTTTAATAAAATATGAATGACATCATTTTGTTGTTGTAGTTGCTTTATATATTTTGGGGACTTGATTAGTTAAGGACTGAGAGAGGCAGGTTAGAATCTTTGTATTTCTAAGCCTTCTCCTTTCATAGCCTGCCATTCTTTGCTTTGTGTACTTTAATGCGGTTATTTAGCGGGTAAAGTTCATGACTACTGTATCTGTTTTGTGGATTACGCATTGGATCATTATAAGTGGGATCATTATAAGTGGGATAAGTGGTCCTTTTTTGGCCTATTTAATACCTTTTTTTTTTTTTGCCTTGGATTCAACTCTGCTGACATTAACATTGAAAGCCTATTTTTTCTGGATGTTTTTGCCTATCCTTTTATTTGTGATTTTTCTGAGTCCCTTTGTTGCAACTTGATTCTTTACGCCTTTATTTATCAGAAATCAATTTTAGTGACCATTACAAGATATAGGCTTAACTGACATTTTCCCTAAGTTAATATCCCCATATACATTATAAAATCAAGCCATCTATTATCTAACAATGAAAAAAGATTTTAACATAAGTTGCTCTTTTGTGTCCCAACAGCTGTAGATTTCTGTGGCTCCTCAAGATGTCAGTCTTAATCATGGGACTCGGCATTCTTTTATTTATGTTCAGAAGTGTGTCCCTTCAGGCAGAGTTCAGTAGTCTTAAGCCAGAGCCCCCACGTCCTCGGCCGGGTGTCCAGGTGCCGAAGCTTCTGCCTGAGGAACGTCTCAGGAACCTCTTTACCTACGACGGCATCTGGTGAGATATTGAGTGTTCTTTCTCCCACTTTAGTCCAGATGTCTTCCCTGCTCCTCCTGTGGTGTTCTATGCCCTATTGTGCCCATTTTACAGATGGTTTCTGTGCCTTCCTGAACCAGGATGTGAGAGATTCCAAATTGTGGGGACCAGGAAAGGGCGTGGTCTATAGGGCACAGTCTCTCTTCTGTATAGCACCCAGGAACACCCCTTAAAACTCTGGAGGGCCTGTTTGACCAAAACTGTAGGAAAGATGCTGCCTTTCTGTCCCTCTGCCTTCCTCTTCTAGGGTGGCCGAGATGCCAGTGATGTTCACATGGCTGTCAGGTTTAGAGAAGTTAGGTGCAGGGGAGAATTCAAGAGAGGGACAGTCTTTAGCCTTCACTCTTTCCCCTTCCCTCCTTCCTTGTGTCTCTGCGAGGGGTCTCTGCCAGGGATTCTAGGGTCTCAACCCAATTAGCACAGCCGGGTGAGGGAAAGGAGATTTTCAGGGTGGATGACACACTGGATTAGGCCTCAGATTCCCTCTCCCCCATGAGCTCCCCACCCCACTCAGTGCATGCTTACAGTCCTCTTGCCCGTTTTAGGCTGTTCCCGAAAAACCAATGCAAATGTGAAGCCACCAAAGAGCAGGGAAGTTACAACTTTCAGAATGCCTACAGTCAGAGCGACCTCCCGGCGGTGAAAGCGAGGAGACAGGCTGAATTTGAACACTTTCAGAGGAGGTAATGTAGACTATGAGGGCTCTTGGGTCCTGAAGTTCAGTTCTATAGAGCTTTCTCTATGTCCTGAGGGTGTGGGTCCTAAGAGAAGAGGAAAGATGGCCCCACGCAGTGGCTCACGCCTGTAATTTTAGCATTCTGGGAGGCTGAGGCGGGAGGATTGCTTGAGCTCAGGAGTTTGAGACCAGCCTGAGCAAGAGCGAGATCCCGTCTCTATTAAAACAATAGAAAGAAATTAGCTGGACAACTAAAAATATATATACAAAAAATTAGCTGGGCATGGTGGTGCATACCTGTAGTCCCAGCTACTCGGGAGGCTGAGGCAGTAGGATTGCTTGAGCACAGGAGTTTGAGGTTGCTGTGAGCTAGGCTGACACCACGGCACTAGCCCAGGCAACAGAGTGAGACTCTGTCTCAAAAAAAAAAAAAAAAGAGAGAGAGAAGAGGAAGGACCGCCCTCCCTCCCTCGCAGCAGTCCCTGGCAGGAACTATTAGGAATAAAGCAAAGAAAGGGAACTGAAGGAAGGCCGGGCGTGGTGGCTCACGCCTGTAATCCTAGCACTTAATGTAAAATGAACTTTTTCTAAGAGGAGCATTACTCATGTGCTACTTTTTTTTTTTTCTTTCGAGACAGCGTCTCGCTCTGCCACCCAGGCTGGAGTGCAGTGCATGAGCCTCCCAAGTAGTTTAACTGGGGCATAGTACGGAGCTAGCACACAGGATCAGACTGGAATGAGACTCAGATGAGTCAGGGATCTTACCCAGTATCAAGCCCCTCTCATAATGCCAAGGACACGGATAATTAATTCACAGGCACAAACATCCTCTTAATTGGCCATCCTGTGTGGATGCCCAGCCCATTCCCTCCACATTAGACATGCGCTCTCGGACAGAGGATGACAGACGTGGTCTGCAAATGCAGTTTTGCCAGACTACCTCGCGCACCACGTAAGGAAGCACGTAAGATATGAAGCGGTTCCTTCTTATGCCCCAGAGATTTGTATAGCTTAGGAGACATTCGCCAGGAAGCCAAAGATTCTGCGTTGTGGACTATGTGTGATTTCTTTAGCTGGACACATCCTGCTAAAAGCAGTGCCAGCCTTCAGGGAACTCTTAATCTAAGGAAACAGACAGAGTCCCAGTTTTAAGAGTGCTCTTTTTTGTTGTTGTTGTTGTTATGAAATGTTTTATACACGCAAAGTTTCATAAACATTCATTTAAGGACTATTTCCTCAATTCCCTTTTAAATTCACACTTCCCTGATTGATATTGAAGCTGAGTATGTTTCATATGTTTATTGCCATTTGTATTTTCTCTTCTGTTAATTGCCTAATTATGTCCTTTTCCATTGAAAAATTTTGTCTTTTTCATATTCCCATAAATATCCACTACAGTAGCCTAACCTTTTTTCAAAGTAATTTTAGGGATATCCTTGGTTCAACTGGCTCCCTGAAGGCTGCATTTCAACATATTACCTTAGTCCTTCAAAGAAGCAGCCTCACCGGATTGTGTTATGCACTTGCCTTTGACTAAATATTGTTTTTTTTTTTTGAGACAGAGTCTCACTTTGTTGCCCTGGCTAGAGTGAGTGCCGTGGCGTGAGCCTAGCTCACAGCAACCTCAGACTCCTGGGCTCAAGCAATCCTATTGCCTCAGCCTCCCAAGTAGGTGGGACTACAGGCATGCGCCACCATGCCCAGCTAATTTTTTCTATATATTTTTAGCTGTCCAATTAATTTCTTTCTAATTTTAGTAGAGATGGGGTCTCGCTCTTGCTCAGGCTGGTTTCGAACTCCTGAGCTCAAACAATCCGCCCGCCTTGGCCTCCCAGAGTGCTAGCATTATAGGCGTGAGCCACCGCGCCCGGCCTGACTAAATATTGTTAATAATAACAACAAAAAACCATGTGAAAGTAGCGACCGTGTTTGCTCTAAAAATATTGTGACTTTGGGAGAGGCTGAGGCAGGAGGACCGCTTGAGTCCAGGAGTTTGAGGTTACAGTGAGCTATGATGACACCACTGCACTCCAGCCTGGGGCAACAGAGTGAGACCCTGTCTCTAAATAAATAAACAAAAATAAGAATACTGTGACAACCACCACTCCCATATATAGTTACTTGGGACAGCTTATTTTTTAGTTCAGTGCTAGGAAAAGTTTTACTTCCCTGGTCTGCTTCTTCCTTTTGGTCATAAGGACAGCGTCCTGATTGCCAATCACTTTTTACCCTGGCCACCAAAAAGTTCAGTTGTGACTTTGGTGTTCAGCTCCTGCAGCTGGATTGGCTCCTATGGTCTGATAATTTCGTTTCTTCCTTTTTGCTGGTTGTGATTTTAATTTTTTATGTGCTTTGTTGTAAACGGCTTCTGTGCCTTTGTGGAGACTGGAGGGAGGGGGAGAAATAAAGGTGATGGGGAGAGAACAGAGGGAAGACAGGGACAATCTACTTTTGATTGTTGCACGTTGGCAGGGCAAGGCTGGGGCACAGGCACCACTTTGAGAACTCACCAAGCACCAGCGTCAGGGCAGCTGCTGATGTTTCTGTTCTCCTGCAGGGAAGGGCTGCCCCGCCCACCGCCCCTGCTGGCTCAGCCCAACCTCCCCTTTGGGTACCCAGTTCACGGAGTTGAAGTGATGCCCCTGCACACAATTCCCATCCCAGGTAGGTACATCATCAATCCCAAGAGGACCCTGGCAACATTCTTACTCTTCTTAGGCAAAATACCTGTACTCAGCACAAAGTAGGAAGCTTCGTGTGATTGCATTTGATGTTAGCCTCACTGTTTCTACAACTGGAAATCTCTCTTAGTAGCTCTGACCTCTCCCTGGGGCTCTGAGATAGCATACAAGAGGCCAGAAATCTGTGAGCCTCAAAGCATCTCAGGACATAATTGGTTTTTTGATGTCCTCCAGCATCATGGGATCAGGCAAAGCGTGAGCCCACCTCCAGGGAGTGCATTTTGAAAAGAATGTTTATGTCGGTTAAAACTGCCCTCCATCATGGATTTTTATACACCCCTCTAGTTCAGCATCACATCACTTATCAGAGCAGAGGGGAATATTATCAGGAGAGACTGGAGACGTGAGCCTGCAGGTGCAAATGTTTCCCCCAGTGCAGAGATGTTGCACACTTCTGCATGTGGGCTCTTGGCATCTTGAAGCAAATAGCCCCCACCACAGGCCCCAGAAAAAACCTCCCAGTAGGATCATGGTGGTGGTCACACCTGGGGGTCCGGCACGTCTCATGGATCTAGCTGAGTTCTCTCCAGGTATAGCATCGATGAGCAAGACAGATGCCCAAATTACACAAACCCACAAATCCAACAGGTGAAATGAGAACGATTGCTCAAGACAGAGGGGAATGCAAGGTGTCAACAAGATGGCATTTGCTGCACAAAAGGAAATGCGGGTGCCAGACAGGGGACAGAGGGGAGGGAGAAAGTGGCTGAGGCTCAGCCCCTTGGCTAGGTGGGTTCAGCTCACCTCACTTCCGCTCTCAGCATCCTTCCTTTTAAGGTGACTTTAGGTGGGCATGGCGGCTTAAGGTCAGGAGTTTGAGACCAGTCTGAGCAACATAGCGAGACCCCCATCTCCACAAAAAATAGAAAATTAGCCAGGTGTGGTGGCGTGTGCCTGTAGTCCCAGCTACTCGGGAGGCTGAGGCAGGAGGATCACTTGAGCCCAGGAGTAGGAGGCTACAGCGAGCTATGATGAGGCCACTGCACTCCAGCCAGGACAGAAAAGTGAGACTCTGTCTGTAAAAAAATAAAAAATAAATAAATAAAAGATAAGCTGACTTCACATACTTCACGTTTATAAACACCCTGTGAGGTATACGATGTTTTTCCAATTTTACGGATGCTTAGAGTTTCATAAGTTGTCTAAGGCCACATAGAGAGGATGTGTTTGAATTCAAATTCGAGTTAGTCATATTCTAAGAACAGAGATAGATTCTAAAATAAATACATTGGGGGTGAATAGTTAGTGTTTTTGAATAGCCATCTGAAAAATGATTTTCATTTTGGATGATTCTTTTTGTTATTGAGATAAAATATACATAACATAAAATTTACTATTTTCACCATTTTTTTTTTTTTTTTTGAGACAGAGTCTCTCTCTGTTGCCCAGGCTAGAGTGCAGTGCCGTCATCATAGCTCACAGCAACCTCAAACTCCTGGGCTCAAGCGATCCTCCTGCCTCAGCCTCCCGAGTAGCTGGGACTACAGGCATGCGCCACCATGCCCGGCTAGTTTTTTGTATATATTTTTAGTTGTCCAATTAATTTCTTTCTATTTTTAGTAGAGACGGGGTCTCGCTCTTGCTCAGGCTGGTTTCGAACTCCTGAGTTCAAACAATCCGCCCGCCTCGGCCTCCCAGAGAGCTAGGATTAGAGGCGTATTTTCACCTTTTTTGAGTGTCCGGTTCAGTGGCGCAGAGTACATTCACATTGTCGTGCAGCCATCAGTCACCACTCTCCAACTCCAGAGCTTTTTCAGCATCCTGCACTGAAACTCCGCACCCATCTAACATGAACTCCCTGTTCCCCTTCCCCAGCCCGTGGCAACTGCCATGCTACTTTCTGTCTCCGTGAATTTGACCTCATAGAAGGATGATTCATTGCTTATCCATTGCTTCCTTCCCCTCAGTAAGAGATACCCAGAAGGAACTGAATTAATTCATGGCATCCAGAGCTGAAGATGGGCATCAGAGGTTGTAGAGCCTTTGGGGTTGGAGAAAGACATGGAACACCATCTAACAGAGCCCTGGGGAGAGGGGCATGTGTCAGCAAACACTCTGGACAGGAGGTGACACTTGAAGGGACTGTCCCAGGATGTGTGGGAGTTATGGAGGTAGGTGAGAGCAGCAGGGAGTTGTGGTGTCTTCTCAGATGGTGTTTTTTTGTCTTCTCCCTGCCCCCTCCGTGTCCTCCAGGTCTACAGTTTGAAGGACCGGACGCCCCAGTCTATGAGGTAAGCATCCCCTTCCCAGCCCCTGTTTGTGCTTGGCATCGTGTCCTCATTCCCCCCATCGCGGCTGGACTCAGCCTGTGACAGAGCCCCTATCCAGATTAAATATCAGGCATGAGCCCGAGGTGGGAGGGGAGAAGGGTGTGTATAGCTGGTGTGATTTTTCCAGCCCTAGCAGTGGCTGGAGTTCCGGGAGGACTTACTTGCGAGACCACATGGAAGGACCCTCGGATGCTGCTGTTTCTGCTGCGAGAGGAGCTGCCAGATGGCCACAGGCTCCCGTGCTTTGTGGCCTCTGCCAGGGTTGGCACCAGCAAGACAGAGGGTGCTCTGTGCCCTGCCTTCCTTTCTCCACTTAACTGACTCCACTGCAAGGTCTTATGACCGTACAGCTGATGGGTGGGATGCAAATCGCACCCAGAACCCTAACTAAGAGGGGTCTGGGGAATGTGGCTTTAACTGTCCCCACTCCATGTGCTAGTCAGAGGTTGCAATGGGTGACGAGTGAACAGATCAGCCAAGCTACTCTGTCCTCCAGAGGCCTCCCCTGCCTGCCACTGTCACATTCTCGTCCCCTACATTGTCTTATTCCCGGCGCTCCCCTGGACCGGAATACATGTGTGTGATTACACGCTTGATGCATCTTCCCCATGAAACATAAGCTTCTTGAAGGCATTTGCTGCAGCTTTCCCGGGGCCTGTAACTAGGTTCTCAGAAAGTATCACCTGTTGCCTGACGAGTGTTTTCAGCAGGAGCGACATCGTCCAGTTTATTTTTCATAAAGATAGCTGTCTGCTGCAAGAGAGGAGAGAGTAGCCGGTGGGGTTGCGATGGGGACGGAGAGAAGCGAGCCAGTTCTAGCAGCATTTTGAAGGCAGAGCCGACAGGACTTGCTACCGACGATGGGCTGTATGCGGACGAGAGTGGAGCAGGGACTTCCCTCTGGTGGCTCCAACAGCTGAGCGCGTGGAGGTGCCATCCACAAGGCAGGGAGGACTAGGGTGAGGGCAGGAGATGAGTTTACAGAGAAAAGTCAGTCGTTCCATGTTGAAGATAGCAAGTGTGAGTTGCTTGTGACGCTTCCCAGCAGAGCAACCAGCCAGGAAACTGGGTCTCAGAACTGGAGACATACATGTTGACACCGCCTGCTAGTGGGCGGGTTTTAAAGCCTTGGGAACAGAGGACACCCTCTCGTGGGAAGGTGTAGAGGAAGAGGGCAAGAGGGTCTAGAACCAAGGCCTGACAAACTCCATCTGGAGGTCAGAGACAGGAGGAGGAGGAGTTGGCAGGAGAGATGAAAAGAGCAGTGGCTGGAGTAAGAAGTTGAGAAGAATGGTGCCCGGCACGCCAAGAGATGCGAATGTTTCCAGAAACAGGACCTTGAACCCGTGGGGCCCTAGTGCTTGAGGGGGTTGGGAGAGGCAGCTATTGCAGGGACTCCTTGGCAGAGCCGGCCCTACACTGTCAAGGGCAGCCCCGATGCTTTCCTCCCCCCGTGTGCTCTGTGGCAGGCTGGCCTCCTAGCCAGGTGCCTTTCCCAAGAATGGATATTTTGCAGCCCCTGAATTTAGCATCTTTCTACCTCCCCCACCCTAGGTCACCCTGACAGCTTCTCTGGGGACACTGAACACCCTTGCTGACATCCCAGACAGTATGGTGCGGGGCAGAGGTCAGAAGCAGCTGACCATTTCAACCAGTGACCGGAAGCTTCTGAAGTTCATCCTCCAGCACGTGACTTACACCAGCACAGGGTACCAGCGTCACATGGTGGACATGGGTAAAGGCCTGTCCTTGGGTTGCACAGTGCTTAGGGAGCTGGGAAATACCACTGGGCCCTCTCAAAGTCTTCTGCCTCCAGGAAGCCTGCCTGCTTTTAAGGTTCTTCCCTTGTTCCTGTTTCTAATCCCAGACACTTAGCTTCCCAATTACTGTACCAGGGACTTCCTCCAGGTTGCCACTGGCCCCACAGAGTGACTGGAGGAGAGGACAGATCGTTCATGCTGTGCGCTTAGCACGTGGTGCGAACTGTTCCGTTACCGATTCTCTGCAGCTCTGGAAGCTGAAGGTTTCAGCTGCCGTAGAGGAAGGAGCCAGTCTGCGCATCCGTATCTTGCACTAATGGGAAAGAGTGGAGGTGGGGGAACTCCCAGTTCCAAGGGCAGTGGCTTTGTCTCCCCCTGCCTGTCCCCCCACCCTAGAAGTTCTTGGGAGAACAATCCCTGCCACCCTCAGGGCAGCCTCAGTTTCTTTCTGGATGAATTAAAAGCACCCTTTTCTTTTTTGACTAGCTACATAGCATGTACTCGCAGGACATCAACAGAAAAAAATGAAACATAGGACAGATGACACTCATGACTGCTAACTAAAGACACAGTTCTCCCCTCCTTCAGATTTTCAAACGTTTCCCTTCACAAAATGATCCTATGAGCTGAAATAGGGTGGGTATTATTATCCTGGTTTTGTAGAAGGAGAAAAAGATTCAGATAGGAAATGGCAAAGTCAAACCGAATCCAGACCCTCTGATCCCAAGCCCACTCCCCCCACCGCATACTCAAGGTGGCAAATGTGGGCTTAGGAGGCGTTCAGCAGGCTGCCCCAGGGACACACAGCAAGCCAGGAGCCTGAATGCCATAGACTCGGCGGGGTCCTCAATCTCATCCCAGCCAGGACTCTCCCTACCAAACCTTCACTCCCCTGTCGCGTCAGCTTCCCTGGGGGCGATACGAAGTTTGATGTAGACAGGACACTGCCCCGGCTGTGACTTCATTTCTCCCTCCAGTGAGTCTGCAGTCCGAGTCCTCGGTGGCCAAGTTTCCAGTGACCATCCGCCATCCTGTCATACCCAAGTTATATGACCCCGGCCCAGGTAAGGCCCTTGTCCTCGGGGCTCTGTGGTGGCAGCTTGTGGAGCTATTGGTGAAATGCAGAGGGGATCACCTCTGAGATGGAGAAGGAGAATTGGTCGAAATAACAGCTCTGATATGATTCATGACAGCAAGCTCTGTTTGGGAGAAAAAAATTCTAGGACACACTCCCCTAATTATATTTAACTTTATGTGGTTTGTGCTTATTTTGAAAAAAAAAAATGAATTATAACATTTCGATAAGTAATAGTAATAAAAACAGAATGATACCAGAGCATGAGTAGATACATCAATAGAATCAAATTGGAAATCCAGAAATAGGCCCAATACATGTTGGAAAGTCACTGTATGATAAAGGTAGCTTTTCAGATTGAAGGGGGACGAATTAACACAATCTTTTTCTGTTAATTCCTCCATGGCTGAACTTTGACAAATTAACAAATTAATGATGGATTACTCAAGGACTCATGTGGGATAACTGTGTAGCTATATGGAAGATAAAAAGTTGAATCTGGGCCGGGCACTGTGGCTCACGCCTGTAATCCTAGCACTCCGGGAGGCAGAGGCGGGAGGATTGCTTGAGCTCAGGAGTTCGAGACCAGCCTGAGCAAGATCAAGACCCCCGTCTCTACTAGAAATGGAAAGAAATTAGCCAAACAACTAAAACTAGAAAAAATTAACCAGGCACAGTGGCACATGAGGATCACTTGAGCCCAGGAGTTTGAGGTTGCTGTGAGCTAGGCTGATGCCACAGCACTCTAGCCCAGGCAAGAGAGTGAGACTCTGTCTCAAAAAAAAAAAAAAAAAAAGTTGAATCTGGCTGAGAGCAGTGGCTCACGCCTGTAATCCCAGCACTTTGGGAGGGTGAGGCAGGAGGATCACTTGAGATCAAGAGTTCGAGACCAACCTGAGCAAGAGCAAGACCCTGTCTCTACAAAAAATAGAAAACTTAGCCCAGTGTGGTGGCATGTGCCTATAGTCCCAGGAGTTGATTGCTTGAGCCCTTAGACCTTGTTTTTTCTTCTTGGGCTCTGTGACCCTCCATATTGAACCCCTTGGTGGGAAAAGCTCTGCGAGTCTCAACTCCTAGTATTAAGATGAAAGTAGAAAAAGAATGGAAAAAAAAGATGAAAGCAGGACACAGGAAAGGCGCTAACAGGCACCCATAAAATGAACTAAGTGAAGTATCACAAGAATGGAAAAACAAGCACCACGTGTACTCACCATCAAATTGGTATTAACTGATCAACACCTAAGTGCACATATAGTAGTAACATTCATCAGGTGTCAGGGAGATGGGAGGGGGAGGAGGGGATGGGTAGATTCACACCTAATGGGTGCAGTGCACACTGTCTGGGGGATGGACATGCTTGCAGCTCTGACTTGGGTGGGGCAAAGGCAATATATATAACCTAAACATTTGTACCCCCATAATATTCTGAAATTAAAAAAATGAAGCATTCAAACAGGCCGTAGGAAAATGGCATAGTGGAGCCAATAGAACCAGGAAGTTCAACAAAATTGGGTATGTTGTAAATGTCTTTCTTTTCCAATGCAACTGACAAGCTCTTATTAAGCACCTCCCTTGTACAAGACGCATGAGGGCCACAAACACTGACAGGTCACCGCCTACAGAAGCCACAGGAACAAAGCAATCAAGACAGTGAGGTTTCCTGTAGGACAGAGCTGTGACAGCCACCCTTTTCTGTCCAGGGAGGAAGCTCAGAGACCTGGTGACCATTGCCACCAAGACTTTCTTCCGCCCCCACAAGCTCATGATCATGCTCCGGAGTATTCGAGAGTATTATCCAGACTTGACCGTGATAGTGGCCGACGATGGCAAGAAGCCCCTGGACATTAAAGACAGCCACGTGGAGTATTATACCATGCCCTTTGGGAAGGTATGGCCCTCCTAGATTGGGGGGCACCTGAGTCCCAGAATAAGAGGGCCCCAGAGTCAGGTTCTACTCTGGACAGGGCTGCCTCAGTGGGCTTCCCGAGGATGCAGAGTCCTGGAGTGGGAGGGGTGAGGACTGTCCTCTGAGTCCCCTGGCTGACTCCCGATTCAGAGAAAAACTGGGTCACCTTCACTTTTCTGCATTTCTCATTTTTAGATGGAAATTGTTTGGGGTCCTGATAAGTGACTTGAGGTGTTTGACATCCCAAGGATTCCTGGCATGTAGATCCAACAGCCGAGAAACCTCTCATCCCCATGATTCCACCCAAGCTAGGGCCTCTCTCTCCCCTCCCTCCTCCTTCCTCAGTCCCTCCCTCCCTGTCCCTCTCTCTTTCTCCTCTCTCTCTCCCTTCATCCCTTCCTCCCTCTCCCTCTCTCTCCCCCACATACCTTTGTGCAAGGACAGAGGAGGAAATGGATATTACACACACCAGGTGCCCCCTAAACTCAACATCTTCCAGGAGATACAGCGAGAGCTGCAGAAACTCTGCCAGGTGAAGAAGGACTTCAGTCAATTCATAAAGGCCACAGGGCCAAGGAAGGACATTCGAGTCTTTCTGTGTCTCAGTCTTTGATCCAAGTAGTCACTGTCCCTTCCAGTGTTTCTCTGAGACAGGGACTCCCTGGACCCAGTGGTTTGTCAGCCTGGGCTGTACATTGGATTCATCCCCACAGATTCTAATCCGAATGTGTCTGGGTTGCATGCAGCCTGGAGATGGGAATTTAGAAAGTTCCCCCAGGTGATTCTCATATGTAGCCAGGGCAGGCAACCACTGATCTAACGCGTTCCACCTACAGGGTTGGTTTGCCGGTAGGAACCTGGCCATATCTCAGGTCACCACCAAATATGTTCTCTGGGTGGATGATGACTTTCTCTTTAATGACAAGACCAAGATTGAGGTGCTGGTGGATGTTCTGGAGAAAACTGAACTGGACGTGGTAAGGGATAGTTGCCGGTTTTACCCAACTGCAATCTGTAGAGACAGGGAAGTGGGGAGAAGAGAGAGGGGAAAGTGTGAGGGAAGAGGGGAGGGAGAGGAGCTGATGCAAGAGAGGACTAAGTCAGCAGAGCTCTGGGGTCAATGGCATCACAGCAGGACTCGGCAGATGCATGAGCTCTGCTTCTGCCTCCACACTTACTTTTCGTTGAGCAAATTACGCCCCCCCCCCACAATTGCTCTACTTTTAATAAATGGTGCATTTGTGCATCACATCTAACTCCCTCCCTGGACTGATGTGCAATCAAAGACAGCAGTCAGGTTCTGTCGTACAATATTTTAAGAAGTGTAAATGGTACAAAGCTTTAGAAGCACACATGGCGCTAATGACATTAAAAAAGAAGAAGAAAATAACAAAACCATCAAAAGTCAATTCACTATAGAAACGAGAAGAAGAAAAGGAAGCAGATAAGAAGGTAAGTGGCGTGATGACCACAGTTATCTCTTACTGCAAGTGTACAATGCCCAAAGCATCTGGATCAACTAAGACATCTGTTGGTGACTCATAGAGACCAGTCCACAACAGCTTAAGCATGAGAGAAGGTGTAGTTCCTGCTCGTGTAACAAGCCACACAGGCATTTGAGTCAGCTTCCAGGATCATCCTGGACCTTCTCTTGTGGCTCCACCATCCTCATGGGCCCTGGCTGCACAGCCAGAAGGAAGGGGGAAAGAAGCAGTGGAGGGCAGGCAGGTTCCTTTTAAGGATGTGGTCTAGAAGTTGCACACATGAGTTCTAAATCATATCCCTTCATCCAGAACTCAGTCACGTGGTCAAACCTTGCTGCAAGGGAGGCGGGGAAATGCAGTCTTCAGTTGGCTCGTTGACTATATCTTAGAGAATTCACTTACTAAGAGGAAGAAGGAAAAAACAGGTGATGAGGCACAATGAGCAGACTTTACCAGGTCATCCTTAGAAGATTAAAGTTGTTTCGGGAATCGATGTCCTTGCTCATCCTGTTCTGCTCAGGCTCAAGTGCAAATACACATATTGCCCATGAGTGTGTGGAGAGGCAGCTCAGAGAGGTAAGCCGGGAGCAGACAGAGAAGGGGAGGAAGACAGCTTGAGACAAACTGCTCCCCGCAAGAAACCTAACAAGTGGGGGCCCCAGAGATGGACCAGTGCGCATAGGATGCCTCTTGCATGCACTCCAACACTGTTCTCCTAATGGAAGGGAGTGAGTAACCTTCTGGAAAGGGTGAGCTTGCTGTCGTATGAGCAGAGTACAGGTGGTAGTTGTCTGCCCTTTGCACTTGGGGTAAGTGCTGCTTACACCAAGATTTTTTGGGGTAGGGAGAAAGAAAAAGTTCCAAAAGACCCAACAGTAGCATAGTGAAAGCGGTGGCCATAACAGCAAAAAGAGAGTAGTAATTCGGGGCTGGGAGCGGTGGCTCACGCCTGTAATCTTAGCACTCTGGGAGGCCGAGGAGGGAGGATCGCTCAAGGTCAGGAGTTCGAGATCAGCGAGCAAGAGCGAGACCCCGTCTCTACTAAAAATAGAAAGAAATTAGCTGGACAAACTAAAAATATATAGAAAAAATTAGCTGGGCATGGTGGCGCATGCCTGTAGTCCCAACTACTCGGGAGGCTGAGGCGGGAGGATCTCTTGAGCCCAGGAGTTTGAGGTTGCTGTGAGCTAGGCTGACGCCACGGCACTCTAGCCCAGGCAACAGAGCAAGACTCTGTCTCAAAAAAAAAAAAAAAAAAAGAGAGAGAGTAATTTGGGATAAAAAAGGGATAATTTGGGAGGATAGATACAGAAAGGGTGCAGTGCTTGTTATAACTAAGGTGCAGTCCAGCAAGGCTTCCTGGAGGCGGCAGGATGGATGTCGAGTGTGTACTCTCTAACATGGATTTCTCTGCCTGCTGACTAGGTAGGGGGCAGTGTGCAGGGCAATGTGTTCCAGTTTAAGCTGTTGCTGGAACAGAGTGAGAACGGAGACTGCCTTCACAAGAGGACAGGATCTTTCCAGCCCCTGGAAGGCTTCCCCAGGTGTGTGGTGACCAGTGGCGTTGTCAACTTCTTCCTGGCCCACACAGAGCGACTCCAAAGAGTTGGCTTCGATCCTCGCCTGCAACGAGTGGCTCACTCAGGTGGGACGGTTGGAAGAGTGTGGAAGGGAGCTGGGCTGTGAATTAGCCTCAGAAGTTTGTTCTTCCCAAGGGCCATACCCCACTGATCATGATCACCTGCCCAGGCAGCAGGGGGTCTCCTTCCCCTTTCACCCCAAACTAGGGAGCTCAGGGTCTCTCTTGCCTCCCTCTCCATCTCTCCTTGACTTGTGCGTCTCCCGTAGGCTGTCTCTGCCTATCTGAGATACCCTCCCCCTTCCTTCCCCTACAGCTCTGTCTTCTCCCTCTTTTCCTTCCCTGCTTCATGTTCTCTTTTTCCAGAAATTCTTTCCTACTTAACCACCCTCTCTCTTTTCCCTCTTTTTCCTTCAGCCCAGGAGTCTGCAGTTCTGTCCCAGTTGGAAAGCTAATCTGTACCTCTCTGCCTGTGCACCCGCATCACTGCCTGAGAAATGAGCTTTTTCATTTCCTTTCCACTCATCAGCACGGGCGGGTTCCTAGAGTTAAGGGTGTCAGCTTCACATGGAGCTGAATCTCCTCAGGGAATAAACCGTGTCCTCTCCCCAGGACTCTCCTCCCAGACCTGGAATAGGACCTGGGTCTCTGGTGGGAGCTCCTGACTCCTTCTGCTCTCCCTGTCTTTGCAGAGTTCTTTATTGATGGGCTAGGGAGCCTGTTCGTGGGGTCATGTCCAGATGTGACCGTAGGTCACCAGTCTCGATCTCCAGCGGCGGACTCGGATCTGGCCACCCTAGAAAAGATCTACAGCACGTACCGGACTAACACCGATGCCCAATTCCGGTTCAAGCTGGCTCTCCATTACTTCAAGAACCATCTTGAATGCACCACATAAAGGAGCAGGGAGGGACACAGGAAAAGCACTAGGCTGGTCGCCTGTGGGTATCTGCAATGGTAGTTAGGGCCATGAAAAATTGGATCCCTGGTAAGATGACTATCATAATGAATCATCTGGTGGGCGGGGCAAACGGGCTTGGCACGAGTTACTGGAAGTACCAATCAAGGTGAAGGGTCATTAGAAATAGAGCAATCACTGATCGGGGCAATGGAGACTGTATTAATAACCATTATTATTTAATAGCTTTACCTTTTATGAAGCATTTGCACATACAGTATCACACATTATCTCATCTGATATCACAGAAAGAGTATTTTGGTTGGTATCCTCGATCAAAAGAATGGCTGCTGGGTCCTTGAGGGTTATTTGGTGGAAATTCTATCACAGTCAGAAGCATCATCTCCAGAGTCACTGTCATCCACACATTTTTATTGGGTTCTATCTTGTGGACTCAAAAAATGTGAATAACCCAGGGTCCTTGCCTTGAGGAGGTTTGCAGCCTGGTTCGGTTCAGTCCAGTAACAGAACAGGGCAGCCAAGGTCAGAGGATCAGAGAAGGGAGGAGTCACCAGGACCCAGGACCCACGCAGCTGAGGAAGGCTCCATGGAGAGAGCTCATGGGAGCCTGAAAGATGGCATCAGGCATCAGAGGGAGGGAGAGAGGTACAGGGGACATTCCACTGTCTCCCAGAACTAAGGCTGCCCTGGCATCAGACACAATGACATAGTCCAGAATGCCAGGGACTGAACATGCCAAGGTATCATGGCAAACAGAGTGCAGTGACAAGCCACTAAATTCCAGGGACTTGCTGACCACTCAAAACCCATGACATTTACAGAGTGGATCCATCACTCTGTTGTTGAGGAAGCCTCTATCTGTTATCTTGGGAGTCGGCAGATTCTGCAGTGACACCTCCAGTCCTGCGTTTATGGCGTCTACTTACCTGGGGACTCTTTCCTACTGAACACCTAGGGTAGTGCAGGAGCTAAAAATGTGTTCCGTGAGATATTAATAAAAATTCCTGAAAAATGTTTTCGTGGTCAAGTAATTTTGAAAAATATACCATGAGGTCTCTCCTTGGTAAGTCACAATTTACATTAGTGTATTAAAGGCTCTGAGAAGTCCTGAAGTAAAGAAATCTGTTTAACTTTTTTTTTTTGAGACAAGAGTCTCACTCTGTCACCCTGGATAGAGTGCAGTGGTGTCATCCTAGCTCACTGCAACCTCAAACTCCTGGGCTCAAGTGATCTTCCTACCTCAATCTCCCCAGTAGCTGGGACTACAGGCGTGCGCCACCACGCCTGGCTAATTTTTTCTCTTTTTAGTAGAGATGGGGTCTCACTATTGCTCAGGCTGCTCTCAAACTCCTGAGCTCAAGTGATCCTCCCACCTCGGCCTCCCAGACCAGAGTGCTAGGATTACAGGCGTGAGCCATCACGCCTTGCCAAAATCTGTTTAACTTTAATTCAGCATTTCTTAGATGTGGCTATAGACTGGCAATCATTTTTTATTCTCCCAAAACAGAACTGAGCACATTCCTCATTCCATTGTATATATCATAAAGACTCTATGGCTGGGCAGAGTGGTGGCTCATGTCTGTAATCCTAGCACTCTGGGAGGCTGAGGCAGGAAGATTGCTTGAGTTCAGGAGTTCGAGACCAGCCTGAGCAAGAGTGAGACCCTGTCTCTACAAAAAGTAGAAAAATCAGCTGGGCATCGTGGTGTGCACCTGTAGTCCCAGCTACTCAGGAGGCTGAGGCAGGAGGATTGCTTGCGCCCAGGAGTTTAAAGTTGCTGTGAGCTAGGCTGATGCCACTGCACTCTAGCCCAGGCAACAGAGTGAGACTCAAACTCAAAAAAAAAAAAAAAAGATTCTATGGCCAGAGCTTTTATAGTTGTAACTAGCATGCAGAATCATTTTGCACAGCAGCACGTGTATTTTTATGCGCAATATCATAGCTATTAGGAAAACAATATTGGATCGTCCCATTCCGATCATCCCATATGACTGCCCTTAGACCCAAGCAAGAAGATCCCCTACCTGGATCCTGTGCTTTAATGTACCCTGCGTATCACAGACATGCATATTTCCTGATGAACACCTGGACATCTCTGTCACTCAGGGTCCAGCGCTCAGCGCTAGTACAGCATGACTGATAACCCTAAACACGCACTCTCAGGACTAACGTTGTTCAGGCCCCAGGGAAATGTTTCTCCACATCTCTTGCCCTGTGTCCTCAAAACACAATCGCATACAAATGAAATGAAAATTGGTGGACAGTACTAATAGGATTTGAGCTTCAATGAGCTTAGGTAAAAGAAAAAGACAAAATTTTAAAATTTGTCAAATTCTTCCTCTTAGCATAAATAGCAATAGAGTCTGGCCTAGTTCCTAGCATCTATTTTTTTGGCCTTTCTTCCCAATTCCATTCATGGTTCCAAAAGTACTAGAAAATTTGCATGGTAGTCACAACAATTGCACATTGTGGCTTAAGATGATTTAAAAATAGTAAACAGTGGATACCTTTTTGGGCCTCCACCCATCTGCACCCAGATGCTCAAAATAAACAGCAAAAAATAAATAAGTAAATAAAAATAGCAAACAATTTGTATTACTCTTTAATTTTCATATATGTAGGTCTAGATATGTCTTGCATGACATGTGATGCTAATTCTTTACATTGGCAATTAAGTGGTTGTTGAATGGTAAAATTGCAATAATTTTATTTTTATAAAAATATTTAATGGCTTAAATTTTCAAAAATTAGACTTAAAATAATTTTATTGAAATGGATTTTGAAATGTGATATTTATTCATTATCATTTTTATTTTGTCTTTTAATTTTAATGGGTAATTTTCAATATTCTAGAAGAAAAAGAACTTCAAAAAACACAAAAAATAATTCTAATTTTAAAATTTCTTGCATTTGCTTCAGTTTGCCCTTGAAGTAAATCTTGTGCATTTTGAACATAATTACACTTTATTTATTTATTTATTTTTGGAGACAGGGTCTTGCTCTGTTGCCCAAGGCTAGCGTGCAATGGCATCATCCTAGCTCACTGCAACCTCAAACTCCTGGGCTCTAGTGATCCTCCTGTCTCAGCCTCCTGAGTAGCTGGGACTTCAGGCATCAGCCATCAAGCTTGGCTAATTTTTCTATTTTTTGTAGAGACAGGGTCTTGTTATGTTGCTCAGGCTGGTCTTGAACTTATGGCCTCAAGCAATCCTCCAGCCTCTGCCTCTCAAAGTGCTAGGATTACAGGTGTGAGCCACTGCACTGGGTCTTACACTTTAATTTGTATTATTAATAATAATTCCTTAGATTATTACTGAGTGCTGGTTCACAAGGAGCTAAGGAACACATGTTAGAATGTAAATCAACATATGGATTCCTTCATCAAGAAAGTCTTGCCATGAAAAAATAGCAACTCAACTAAAACAGTGTGCTTGAGGATGTAGCTGATTTTGATTCTGCCACAGCTCCTTATCTCGTTGTAGACTGGTCACAATGAGCTCCCAGACCAAGCCTTGAGCACACTTTAAGTAGCATTGCTTTACATTAGGGGCCAGCAAACTTTTTTGTAAAGGATCAGATAGTAAATATTTTAGGCTTTGTGAGCAACATAAAATCTCTGTAACATATTCTTTTTAAAATATAACTCTTTAGGGCCGGGCGCGGTGGCTCCCGCCTGTAATCCTAGCTGTCTGGGAGGCCGAGGCGGGCAGATTGTTTGAGCTCAGGAGTTCGAGACCAGCTTGAGCAAGAGCGAGACCCTGTCTCTACTAAAAATAGAAAGAAATTAATTGGACAACTAAAAATATATAGAAAAAAAATTAGCCGGGCATGGTGGCTCATGCCTGTAATCCCAGCTACTCGGGAGGCTGAGGCAGGAGGATCGCTTGAGCCCAGGAGTGTGAGGTTGCTGTGAGCTAGGCTGACGCCATGGCACTCACTTTAACCCGGGCAACAGAGTGAGACTCTGTCTCAAAAAAAAAAAACAAACAAACATAATAAGTGATTTTGCTGAAATGACAAGAAAATTAAATTATGTAGGATAAATGTATGATAATTTACAAATTATATATATATACACATATATATCTTTGTTTTTACTCATCAAAACATTAATATCCCAACAACTAAACACCCAGGTATATACAATAATAATTAAATTCCACTGCTGAACATTAATTTTAATAGTTTGCTAGCTTCACTTTTTCTTTTCTTGAGACAGAGTCTTGCTCTGTTGCCCTGGGTAGAGTGCAGTCGCATCATCATAGCTCACTGCACTCTACCTGAAATTCCACAATGTCTGGCTAATTTTTCTATTTTTTTTTTTTGGTAGAGACAGGGAGAGACTCTTGCTCAAGCTGGTCTTGAACTCCTGAGCTCAAGTGATCCTCCTGCCTTGGCCTCCCAGAGTGCTAGGATTACAGGCATGAGCCACTGCACCCAGCCAACTTCATTTTTGTAACTTTAGACATGAGGATGTGGGTTTTCACTGGTACTCTTGTTCCAGGCCTGGTTCCACAAAAATGTCTGCCATCTTGATTACTCACATTCTTGATTTGTGGGGAATAGATTTGTATACTTTTGTGGCAATTACAGCATTCTCCAACATCCCCCAGCAGGGACCCTTTTGATATGCTGTAGTTAACATCATTAGCATGTTCCAGGTACATTCTTTTCTCTGGCCCAAGATCTGGAACCATCTACTGCAGCAGGGAGAGATAGTCATAATGGAGCTCTGGTGGTGTGTTTGCCTATTCTGTGAGCTAGTAATACTCCTTCTCCAGGAACTGATTGACTACTGCAGAGTGTGTGTGTCCCCACTCTCTGGCTGAAACGTATTGGACCATGAAGCCTGAGCAACATAGTGAGACCCTGTCTCTACAAAATATATTTTTTAAAAAATTATCTGGGTGTGGTAGCACACGCCTGTAGTCCCAGCTACTTGGGAGGCTGAGAAAGGAGGATCACTTGAGCCCAGGAGTTTGGGGTTGCAGCGAGCTATGATGACGCCACTGCACTCTAGCCCAGGCAGCAGAGAGAGACCATGTCTCAAAAAATCAAACCAAACCAACACAAAACAAAACCCCACAACATACTGGAGCAAGAGAGGCCAACTCCCGAGCCAATGGCCAATCAAGATCGTCTCTCTTGGAATTTAACCGTCAAATCAGATTCTGTCGGGGGCTGAACTTGAGACACCCCGCTCAGGAGCTGCAGAGCTGCTCCTTTACACTGTGTGGCTTGGGGAGCAGGGAAGGCCATTGTGCAGCTGGAAAAGAGTTCAGCATGTGTACAAAGAGGCGCTGAAAGGAGAGACTCCTGACAACTTTCTGGGCTTTCCTGAGGTCTGCTACAGGCCTGCCCTAGGGCTGTGTGAGACACCATACCCTTTTCATTCCTCCTTTTGGCTTAACCTAATTTGAGTTGTTGTCTGTTACTTACAACCAAAGTGGCCTGAATGATACAAGCATTCTGTACATCTGCCTGTTTTCAAAACAGGTATAAATAAAAGGTTTTCTCCTTGGATGGGTCGGAAACAAAAATCAGGTCACAGGCAGTAACAGACACATAGGCTTTCCTCCAGCCTTGAATTTCAGACATAACCAAGCGGCTTGGACCAAACCAATGAAACAGGCGTCCTTTCGGGACAGTGACTATGTCCTGATACTTTCTGCTATACTCCAAATTCCAGGCCAAGTTGGGTACAAATATCCGAATAATTGTGTGGGCCTGCAGGGGGTGCCCAAGCCTGCCCTGTCTATTTCCTCTCTGCTTAGTCCCCACTCCCCTGCCCAGGAAAGGAAAACTGCTAGGACTTTCAGAAAGGAGGAGTCTTACTGGCTACTGGGCTAGTGGTCTTTTTCTCGAATGCATGGGCGTGTCCATGTCCTGTGGTGGAAGGGGAAATGTGGACTGGTCATCTTGCTTCTGGATGCTCGCTCCTCTACCTTAGGAAGGTCCCTCCCCAAATGTTTTATTAATAATTTTTTTTTTTTAAGAACTACTAAACCTTTATTGAATGTGTAAGGTACTAAAAAATAGATTATAATTTTGTTAAAAGATATTTTACATTAATACATGTATTATACTTTGGAATTATTTAAGTCATGTGAATAACTTTACATTTCCTTCAATAACTTTATAAAATATATAAATAAATAAATGTACAATTCAACTTTTAAAAGCATTATCACATGCAAGAAGAAGGTACTGCTATCACCACTTATTAATAATTTTTGATAGACTAAAAATATATAATGCCACTACAAAAAGTATATCTTTGAAAATGCTTTTACCTGCAAGTAACAAAAACTTGACCCAACTGTCTTAAACTGTCTCATGTAGCTTGAAGCCCAGAGGTGGGACAGACCACAGGTGGCCTATGATCCTATGACCCTGCAGGCATAGCAAGGATTCCAAGCCTTGCCAGTGGAGGAGGTGGCTTGGTTAGTCCATCTGGCAGTTCCAGGTTCTCCTGTCTAGGCGGAGCTGCCCCCCTCCCCCCTTTACCTGCTAGATACATATCTGGTGGGTATGGGGCAAGTCGACCTTTCTGAGGCCTACACAGCTTTAACTGCCACTGCCTGTTAGTGAAGCTCACCGCCTGGGGATGGCCGTAGGAGTAAAAAGTCGTTAGCTGTTATTAGTTAGGTTTTTAAGATCTCATTGGCAATTCCTTAAAACCTGTGGGTTTTCTGTCATTTCCAGTCAATTCCAGACATCTTGTCTAGACATAGTCCTTGAGACTGGGAAATCCATTCGTGTAACCACAGGCCTCTATGCCTCTGGTACTCAGTTAAATGGCCTCTGCCTTGAGGCTATTCAAAATAGTCAGCTAAGGTACAGAGGGATCATCTATAATCTGCTCTTCGCCCCAGTTTTTCCTTTTTGTGGGCAGAAAATGTTTAAGGCGTACAATGCAGCAGGCTGCTCTCTCGCTCACGGTAAGTCTCCTGCTAAATCTCCTGTGGTCTGCTGGTGCTAACTTTCTCTTGGGATCTAAAATTCAGTTTTTCCAGCCTTCCAAGTTATAGGATTGCAAGCCACTGTTAGCAAAACAAAAAACTTAAAACAGGGCGCTTTCAGACTAAAAGTTGTCTCTCTTATAGGACCATCCTGAAGACTGCATGAAATCACTAATCCCTGCCAACATTCTGATTTTTCCCTACGATTTCCCATAATTCTACAGTCTTGATAGGCACATAGTCTGTGTTCCAGATACCAGCAATGGTTTCAGGATCACTAACTTTCCAAGAGGTCCCCACCCCTCCAACCTACCTCTCCACTCAACCTTCCATCTATCTAATGGTCTTGAGAGAGGATTCAAGTTGTGTACAGCTCATCTTTTCCTTAATCATTTGCCTGAATACTCCAACCTCCTTTATGCCCTCAGCCTTCCTGTTCCAGCTTCAGACAGGTCTCCCATATATATTCTAGTTTCATTTTTAAAAAATCTGATATGTAAAGAATTTAGATCCCATACATATATTCTAATTCCCGCATCTTTAACTTTTACCAAGAGATTCTCAAGATTTTCTTCTACGTTTTTCTTTTAGAATAACTCATGGCATGTCATTTTTTTATTTTTAATTTTGTTGTTTTGTAGAGACAGGGTCCCACTATGTTGCCCAGGATGATCTTGAACTCCTGGCCTCAAGTGATTCTCCCGCCTCCACCTCCCAAATCGCTGGGATTACAGATGTGAATGAGCCATGGGTGCCTGGCAAGATTTTCATCATGTAATTGAGTAACCTGTGTAATTGCATATGTCCCCTTCCTATCCCATCGTGCTCATAAAGAACCCAGTTCTCGGCCGGGCGCGGTGGCTCACGCCTGTAATCCTAGCTCTCTGGGAGGCCGAGGCGGGCGGATTGTTTGAGCTCAGGAGTTTGAAACCAGCCTGAG